>NW_004955407.1:20912755-20915015 GCF_000276665.1 Chinchilla lanigera
ATATATCATAGTAGCAAAATTTTAGAAATATAGAGGATAGAATGTCATCTTATGAAAAAATTCTCAGTATATATTATACTCCCTACAACCTGTACTTATATTTATGTTTGAGGCACACATAAAAGTATTCCTTAGGTCAGAATTTAGATCTGACAAAGATTCACTGCTACTGTACTCCAAGGATTCCCAGTTAAATTTCATAGATTGATTTAAAATTGTTTATGGGGAAAATGTTAGAATTTATTAAAAGGAATGAGTTGGGTCAAGATTGTTTTTATAATTTTTCTGATCCAAACTCAGTAAAAAGAATACATAATGACAAAATTACTGACTGTAAAGTCAAATGCTAAAACAAGAAATTTCCGGGGCTGGGGATTTAGCTCAGCGACACAGCACCTACCTGGCAAGCACAAGGTTGTGAGTTCAATTCCTGGTACCAGAAAAAAAAACAAAATCCAAAAAAGAAATTTTCTTGTGGCCCTAGGTTACAAATAATTAAGGAAATATCCAGTTCTATATAAGTGAAAAACTCTTTTATTCTGGTTTTCTGTGCACTCACAGATTTGTAACTTTCTAGTTTCATTTGCAGAAGAGATATTGCAAACATATTTCAAGTGCTCTTACTGATTTAGGAAATTTATTGTACCTTAAGGGCTGTCAGAGAAATTTTGCAAATTACTACTCAAATTATTTCAACAGAAAAACATACTGATATGTTCAGGTAATGAGAAAGGAAAGAATAACATAAGTGTCATAAAAAAGCTACTGTGCCACATAAATAGAGGGCAGTCAAACATGTTCTGTAAAAAGGACACTGTTCTGAAAGGAAAGGAAGAATATCTCTTCCACATCATTTCCCATTCAACCCAGAATACTCCTTTGATCCCAGTGTTATGATATACACTCCTCTTTCTTCTGCACCAGGAGCAGGATTAAATTTTTATTTTACATTATTTTTTATCTTAAAGAGGAAAAATTTCTAACAAAACAACAATGAAGGCAAAACCAAAAATGACACAAAAACAACAAAAATGATACATGACCTCTAAACAAAATGATAAGAATTAACAATGGTTGCTACATTACATACTGTTATCTGCAACGAAGTTGCTCTGTCAGTCAGATAGATATAAAAATGTAAGATTGATCATACAATGAACAACATTAAAAAGTAATAAAAGAAAAAACATTGGAAATGCTGCAGCGCCTCACCATACATCATGGCAGGAATTCAATAATGTTTCTTATATTGCATATTGTTGTCTTCAATTCAGTTGTTCTCTGAATATAAACATGCAAACTTTGTACAGAAAAAAGAAAATTTTAAGCATTAACTGTTTCTTTCAATAAACTACAGATATCAGCAATGCACCTATCTCAGCTATCCTTGTATATTTTTTTAAAATCTTTGAAATAATATTCAGCAAATGAGAAACAATTGTCTTTCCCTTAGGTACCTATAGTTATGTTTTCACATACATGGAAAATTTAAAAATATTTGAAGATTAAATAAACTAAGAAAAATGATTAAAATAGTCTTCAATTTAATCATAAATAGCAGGGATAAAATTCAGTAATGCAATATTAAATCATGTGACTAATGTTTTCCTTATGAGTCACTACAGCAACAAAATATTTACCATTATAATCACATGAAAACATAATACCTACACCTGAAAGAATTATTTTCAATATATCCTGCACACTGGTGATTGTTAGTAGAGGAACATTACTGAGTTAAGAAATCACCCAATAGCATGTCAATGTGCTGACAGATTTGGGCTATGGAATATAGCAAAGAAGAACATGAGGGCAAAACAATTGCTTGTTTTTGTTTTTTTAAATTGGGGATGGTGAGTTTCTTATAGTTACAGTTTCTTGACTGCCATGTGCTCTTCTCTCTCTGGACCTTGGAAAGAGCGCACTCCAAGTGACCCCGATGTGGGCAGGGCCCTGCCTGTGTTCTCCTCAGGCACAGTTCAAGGCCCACATCTGCTCTCCCATGGGCCCTGGCCAGATGAAGACAGGCCAGTTAGGCTCAGGGCATCGTCAACAAGGGACTCTGGCAACCACATCATAGCTCACTGCAAAGGCTCAGAGTAGGCAAAACAGATTCCCAGCGTACTCACCAGAGGACACAGTCTCAGCCCTGTCATCCTCCAAAGTGTGCCCAGACCAGCTGTCTGTGAGTCTGTAGCAAACTACACAGAGCTGCTTGAACCATCTGCAGTGCGTACACAGCGAACCTCTCCCAAGGCCT
>NW_004955407.1:20915115-21064624 GCF_000276665.1 Chinchilla lanigera
ATCTCTTACAAAGTTGATAACACAACACTTTCTTTTTCATGAACTAAGAATAACTAGTATAAATGGAACAAATTAGCATGCATATTAAAACATATTTAAAACAACAGAATAGGAAATTTGGGAAATTATTTGAAACTCTCCCTATTTCTTATCTACCCATCTTCTTCCAGCTATATTTCTATATATAAATATAATTTTGAATTTCTCATGTTAGAAACAATGCAATATTTAAACTTGTGTATCTGACTTATTTCACTTAGCATTATGTTCTCCAGTTGCCTGCCCATATCTCACATTTATTGTTCTCTATGGCAGAGTGGTACTGGAATATATATAAAATACAGTATTTTCCTTATTGTTTCATCTGTTGATCGACATATACACTGCTTCCAAGATCTAGCTGTTATGAGTTGTTGTGCAATAAACATAGGTATGCATGTATCTTGGTAATATGATAATTTTAGCTCTTGAGAAGATACCTAGAAGGGGATGGCAGTGCAAAGGAAATATCTAGTTTTAGCTTTTTGAGGAGTTTCACACTGATTTCCATAGTGGTCATACTGGTTTGTATTCCCAGTAGCTATGTAATGGATTTCCTTTTCACTTACTCCTAATAACAAATATCAGTATTTGTTATTTTTTTTTTTTTTTTTCCGGTACCGGGAATCGAACTCATGACCTTACGCTTGCCAGGCAGGTGCTGCGCCGCTGAGCTAAATCCCCAGCCAGTATTTGTTATTAATAGAATTTTTGATAACTCCTTTTTGGGGTAAGATGGTATCTAGATGTAATTTTAATTTGCATTTATACCCATATAGATCACTAAGTACTTGCAATAAAATCAAAATGGATCTAAGATTTAAATATAAAAATGCAAACATTTAATTTGCTGGAAGACAAAGTTGGTAAAATGCTTGAAGCTGTAGGCATAGGCAAAGACTTTTTTGAACAGAACCCTAATAGCACAGGAAATAATACCAAGAATCAACAAGTGCGATCAGAACAAATCAACAAGCTGCAACACAGCACAGGACACAACAAACAGTAAAGAGACAACGGACAGAATGTGAAAAACATTTTGCCAGCTGTTACTTGGAGACAGGATTAACACCTAGAATGTATAAAGAACTCAAGAAAATTAGACTCCTCAAATAAAATATTCAATCAAAAACCAGTCAACTGAAATGAGTAGGCATATCCCAGAACAAGCAAAAAGCGCCACCAAATACATGGAAAAATGTTCAATGCTGCTGGCCTTTAGATACTTCATTTTCAAAGCAGGTCACACACGAAGCTTTCAGTCCACTCTGCCACAGTACAAGATACAAAAGCTGTCTCAGTAGTTGTGGGGCTCTGCTCAAGTAGTGTGTTTGAAAAGTAAATAAAAGTCGCCATAAAACAAATATTTTAATAGTTTCAATAGGCACAGAGATAAGCAAGACCCACGTCTCCTAGTCTATGTTTCTGAGTCTGTGTCAAATACACTCTTACAAAGACATTTCAGTAGTGGCAGTGATTAAGTTAAATGATCCCTTAATCAAGCTAAGTTCGCATTAACAGCTGGGAATGCTGGGAATGCTACCTACACATTGATACTAGCATAAGCACCCATTCCTGGCACTCACGCTCCCAGGCACAGGACTCTTGCTCCTCTACCTCAGGTGCTTCTGGATGTGCTACATGAATTTCCCTGTTCAGCTTTGTTTGTTGGAAGAAATTTTCTTAGGGTAAACTGCAGTGGTGGTGAAAACATAAGTGTTGTATTGATAATAGTGATTGGAAGACTTATTTTTGCAGAAGGGAGCTGTAATGGTGTAAGAGGTTACAAACAGTAAAATGAAAAGAGATGACTGTGAAAATATCCAATTTAAGATGGCTTTTATGGTGTACTGTAATTAAAATTTGCATGTCTATGATTTCAATAAAACTTCCACAGAACAATCTCTTGAATATTGCAAGATGAAGCCTGTGTTTATTAACCTTTTACTAATTTACTTTCCAAGAATCCCCAAAAATGCATATGTTATTACTATCATTTCCTATCTGCATATAGAAGGAGGGAGTGAGCCATCAGGCAAATTGAGCAGAAAAGAAAGCAGTGATCGAGGGACATTAAAACACCTGTAAATCTACCAAGAGAGCCATCTCTGCATTGCTAAGCATCTCAAGATGAGCAGGGAAATGTTTCTGGATCTACAATAAGGCAGATGTAAACATCAATTTGTCTTTAGTCATGAATTTCAAAGGATGCATTGCTGACATGAAGATAGCTCTTGGTAGAGCTGTTCTGGTGGACTTAATTAATCCAAAAGAAATGTTTCATAAAAAACAAAAGATTAATCTGACTCAGTTAAAGTTTTCATCTGAATTTGTTAATTTTCCTCAAGGAAATGCAGTTTTTCACAAATGAAAGAAAATATCTAAGTCAGTCTTTATCAACTGAGGTTAATAACAAAAATAGAAAAAAAATGTTTAACTTTCTTATATGCCTAAATCAAATGTTTTGTTTTGGTAGGGCATATGTACTGATTTGCATGGAGTTATGTGTAAAGATCTTGATGAGGCAAAGATGAATCTTAAACTACATACTTTCAATGAACTTAGTGAAAAATCTGTTGCTAGCATAGTCTCTGTAGAGTGCCATGTTTGCCAGGCTTGGTGTCACATGCCTGTAATATCTGCACTCCGGAGGCAGAGGATCACCACGACTTTGGATCACCAGCCTGGGCTACATAGTGCGATTAAGATCAGTCTGCATTACATGGTGAGACCCTGTCAAATAAGTTTTAAAAATCAAATAAATAAGTAAATAAATGAAATGAAGTGCCACATTCATTTGCTGAAAATACTTTTCTAAATGGTACACTAGATGAAAGTTAGTCACAAATTGCGCTCAGTGTCACCCTTAAGCAAAGACCACTAGCAAGATGATGTCTATTAAAACATTATTCCTAAATTTTTTAACAATGGTATTGTTATAAGGGTTTATGTAATTATTTTGGACATATTGAAAATAACATATAAAAGCATACTTTGATTTTATGAATAAAATGTAACAAAGCTTATTACACTTGAACAAATATATTATGCTCTGAATGTAATACTTTATTTCTTAGAACTAAGTCACATTGTACTTTTAACAACTTTTGTCATTTAAAAAACAATTTAAGATTATTTCCTATACTCCCAATATGTTAGTTTGCATTAATTGGATTCTATGTTTAAGGTACAAAGAAATATAGAAAATAATATTTGACCTTTATCATCTTGAAAATATGAAACTTATAGAGATTTCACTATGTTAATTGATATATGTTAAGTACAATAACATATGTCAAAACATTGCCAGTTCTATCTGGAAATATCATAGTAAGTGCTCCTGACAGACTCTTTCATATGGAGTGCTATAGTAAAAACTTGAATAGGCAAGAACATAGGTCAGTAACTGTGAAAGTTGCAACAGAAATTCCAATGAGTGAAAGTTATACTAAAGTAAATAATTGAGAATGTTAAAGCATAAGGTAAATGATAGTTGATTAAAATTGTGGCCTCCCACTAGCAAAATATATGTGTACTCTATAAATCACTGAAGTTTCTTGAGGCTATCACTTTTTTTTTTTTTGGTTTTTCTCCAGTATCGGGAACCGAACTCACCACCTTGCGCTTGCCAGCCAGGCGCTTTGCCGCTGAGCTAAATCCCCAGCACCGAGGCTATCACTTTTATATAGTATGTTTGATATCTTCAAATATCTGAATACAAGAGAAGCTACATTTTCATTTACCCAAATAAAATTATAATCAGACTTAGAACCTTTGCTAGCCTATCTGCTATCAGACTATTATTTTTAATTTCTGCTTTTGGAGTAAGACATATTTAATCTTTTATTTTGTCATTATTGATATCTGATACCAGGTAAGTTATTTAAATCCTTAGCTTTAGTTATAGTACCTACAAAACTTAAATAACAACAGTTATTCAATATCTGAAAAAGAAATGAGCTTGCACTGTAGTATCTGTTTATGGTAAATGTTAGATGTATTTTTATTGTGTTTTTTTGTTTGTTTGTTTTTGGTACTGGGAATCAAACTCAGAACCCTGCACTTGCCAGGCAGGCACTTGTGCTACTGAACTACCTCCCCAGCCACTAGATGTATTATTAGTAAAGATTCAGAGTGAGATATTTATCATAAAATTTTACTAACAAAAGGAATTTCCTCTGATTTATTCTCAACTTGAAGTTTTGAAAAAAATTCCCATGAAGTAATTCCTAAGGTAAATCTTTTGTTCACATTTAATGTAAAATACTGGTTCCTTTATTTTATTTAATATTTTTAGATAAAATGCTTTTGACCTGTAAAACTTATGTTACAAGACTACTATTTTTTGGATTTCAGCCATCAAAAAACAAGAATTTGCTGAAGTTGGAAAACATTTAATATATTAGATGATTTATGTATCTGATTTATTTCATAATGTCCTTCTATCCCACTCATTTTGCTGAACTGGTATTCATTTTTATGGCTGAAAAAAATTCTACTTTGCATATATACGATATTGCAGGCCTCTATTTTCTTTATTCAGGCCTCTATTAATGAGCATATAGATATTTTTAGCATCATTTAACCACTGTATTTTGAGTAAGCAGGACACACAGACGTGTTAATATAAGTGCTCTGTTTGACAGTCTGCCTCCTGGTCATTCCAGCTCAGGTGTCGTGCATGAGAGTGATTTATGCGTGTTCTCTTGCAATCCCAGGCTCTTTCAGTTTCTGTATTTTTACAGATAGTCATGAAATTGGATATTGTGTGATCATCAGATTGAACCTTCCTACAGTCATTTTTGTCTCTTCAAAAGAAATTCTAGGATAAATTCATCAATATCTAAAAAATACCATCCTGAAATTAGGATTTATGTTGTTCTCAATCTATAAATCAAATTTGTAAGATTTGACATCTTGACATCGGCATCTCCCAAGCAATAAAGATGGACTACCTCTCCCCTTACCTATAATTTGTTTTAATTCATTATTCTCTTCCAAGTTACACCTGTAAGTACTATGCATAATTATTGGTATCATGATAAAACATTTCACTTTTGATTGTCATGGCTAATTGAACTTTATTCCAATTTTAAATTTATAATAAATTAAATTTGCATGCTATTCTTGAATGATTGGCTTTATTGTACTTGCTTGTCAGTTCCAGGAGCTTTCTATTGGTAATTGGTGATGCTCTGTAGAGATAGTCACATCATTTGTGAGTAGAGAGAGCTTTGAATTCTTCACACCCAAAATGCACCTTTTCTCTCTTTCTGGGTTAGCAAAGATTTCCAGTGCAATGTGTGAAATGGGTGGTGAAGGGTCTGTTCTTCCCTTGCTCCAGTTTTGGATCATTGAGTAGGATTTTTGTGGGTATTATTAATATTTCTAATTTTTAATATTAATATTATTGATATAATAGTTTATTGAACAATTTTCTATATTAATTGATAATATAATTCCTTTCTTTTTCCACTAGAATGTAGATTATATTGGCTGATTTCCAAATATGAACTAGCTTTGAACAGTGAAATATATTTCAAATTGTCATGGTTTCTAATTCATTTTATGCATTACTGAACTCAGTGTGCTTGTACTTTTTTTTTTTTAACTTCTGTTCATAAGAGTAGTTAACATTTAGTTTTGTTGTATTTCAATATCTTTATCTGGTTGTGACTTTAACATAACCCAGGTTACATGGAATTAGTTAGAAAATGTTCCATTGCTACTACTTACTGAAAAAGGATTGTATATGTGGTATCTTGCTATCACTTAATATTTTTTTAGAATTTACATTAAAATTATGTAGATCTTAAGGTTTATTATCAGAAACATTTCAATTATCCATGTGTCTTCTGTCATAGGATTATTGAGATGATCTATTTCTCCTGCAAAAGATGTTTGCACTTTTTGTAGTTCATATTTTGAAGAAATTTGTTTACTTTTGACTGCATTCTCAAAATTTTCAGAGTTGTACATAGTATTCCTTTATTACCTCTTTAAAATATGAATAGAAGAATGATAAGATCTTCTCTTTGATTTCTGATTTTTCTCTCTGTTTCTCCTAACTTCTTTTACTAATTGAGAACCAGATTTAGGTTTCTTTTATTATGCCAATAAAATTTCCTGAAACTTTTGTAGAATTTAATTTGTGTAACAAGATTTGTTACATAGGAAACTATTTTAAAGCCCCTGAGGAAAAAAATATCTATGGTTTAAGGTGCAACTGATTTCTTCTTTGGGGAAAAATTGCAGGAGGATCTCTGGGCAGAATAGAGCAGAAGCAAGTTACGTGGATCTTGTGTGACAACGGGGTCCATGTGACTCGGTTCATTTATTATCTATTTTCTGTTTTGTTTTATTATAAACTTCACTACTTTCTTCTAATTTGTATCATTTTTTCCTTTCTGTTTTATGTGAGTTGTTTGTTATTTTTCTGTGTTTAATTTTTGTGTTAGAAACCTTAAATCATTCATCAAAGTTATTTAAATCCTTTTCTGATAAACACACAATTTGTGTCCTGAGTCTGGTTTGGATGATTGCTTTGTCTTTTTTAATTTATTCTTTTTTGGCCATGTGGAGTAGTTTGTACTTTTAGTTAAAAGTCAGATATGATATGTTGAGTAATAGGAATGGAAATAGGTCTTCAGTGGAAGAATTTCTGTTAATATGTTTAGGTGTGTTTAAAGTTTGCTGTGAACATAGCTGCCAGAGATACAAAATTAATCAATAGCACTGGTAATGCCAGTTTCATATGATCTTTCCTAACTGCTTTTCCCTACAAGTCAGTACCCTACAGCTGTTGTGGCTGTATTCTGCTATTATTATATGATCAGGTATCTCATGTATAGAGGTATGTATTCTATAAAGTTAGCACAAACTATAATTTGAATAAATACTGAACTATTGCTGCTAGAAGAAACATAAAACTGTGTTCCTGTGACATTCTGGATATGTATATTTTAAATTGTATTTTAGAGAAAAGAACAAAAACAAATTAACAAACAAAGATATAAACAAAACAACACAAAAATGATACAGAATTTCAAACAAGGTGATAGGAAATTAGTAATGGTTATTTTATTACATGTCATCTGCAAATGGGTTACTCAGATAAACTGGGCATATAAGACTGATACACATTAAAAATTAACTGTTCCTTTCAATAAAGCAATAGAAATCAGTAGTACAATTATCTTAGTTGTCTTGTGCATATATATATATATATTCCCTTCTTTCTTTCTTTCTTTTCTCTTTTCCCTCATATTAGGATACATTTTTGCCCCTCAAAATTCCTTGTGTTATATAGATAGATAGTAGAAAGGTAGGTAATTGATAGATGGAGATATAGGCATTTGCCATTTTTCTTTAAAACAGCCAGTTTCAACTAAGTTGAAACAGTCTTGAACATAAAAGTTGCTGTATATAACATTTAGCAGAGTTTTATAAAAAAAAAATCCTTTCAGTTTTGTGCTATACAGAGATGGCATCACTAACAAGTTTCACATTTTATTTCTGCCACTTCACATTTTAAAACATGTTATCCAATCTGTAGTAGCTGAGAATGGTTTAGCATTTTCCTGACTCTGCGAAATGTGACTATGAATTTCTTTGGCTTTTAGCTTCACAATAATTCTGTCCATTATGCTCTTTCATCTGCTTTATCTCATGAATCCACAAATTTTGTCGCTTCTCTATGTTTTAAATAGCTTTATCACACACTATAGACGTTATTTTAGCACTTTTCCCAATAGTTTTGTGCACGGTATGCTGAAATTCTGCTTTCTTTTTAGGGATGTATCATATTGCCATTCATTAATTTGAGCTCACAATTAGCAATAATAAAGCTAATATCTGAATGAGACTAACCTATGACAAAATTTTTAAGGCACAACACAGACTTTTTTCACTTAGAGACACAGACACCCCTTTCAGTCCATCTTAAGCAGTGAAATCATTAAAAGCAAGCAAACAAAAAGAATAATCATTTAAAAATATAGCACTAAACATACCATAAAAATGACATTTGTTTATAGAATGAGAGATGAAAGGAGAATGCAAAGGATTCTTTATCTGCTTCCTCTCTGCTGTGTTATGCAAGCCACGAAGTTCTAAATTGTTACCATTGTGTGCATGTTTGTATATGATCACAAAGGCTCTGAATGTTGACTTAGAGATTGAAAATAAATTTTACAAGTAGACAAAATAACAAATACAGAATTTGCAAACGATATAGTTTAACTATACTCTCTATCTTTGCTAGTGCCTCAGCAAGGCATGTGGGAAGAGAATATCATTAATTTTTAGTGTACAGTAAATCTTTGTTTTGGGAAGGTGAGACTCAAAAATTCTTCTCTGGTAAATGCATCCTCTCATCCATATGAAAATATTTTAAAACGCTGTAGTTGGAAGAATATTTTTGCCTCAGTGAAATAAGTATCTTGTAAAGTCTTTTCAAGAAAAGGAAATAAAAAGTAGTGAAGTAAACACAAAGCCTACAAACTACTCAGGAAATTATATAAGCATTAACACTAGCAACTTGGACTGAAATGTACTGACAGAACACAAAAGAAAGGATGATTATTAAAACTCAAAATTTCACTGTTAATAACCGGATTGATAAAACCACTAAGCTTTCAAAATGGTCTGGCATTTATGAAAAATGTCATGATCAGATTACACAACTGAAATTCCAGAGGATGACCCAAGATTCTGGAAGGTTAGTCCAGGAGCTCAACAGTTGGATACACAAGTTATGAAGGATTGTTACCAAGATTTCAATTTTTCTTTATTTTTGATTTTTTTATTTCAAAGAAAAAAAAATACAAATGGTATAAAATTTGAAAATAAGTTTGTAGGAAGATAACAACTGTTAATACATTATGTACTGCTATCTTCAAAGTAGTTTCTCATTCACAAGGTAGAGACATGAAAAACATCAAATAATATAGGTATAAACTTTCTTTTCAATGGGCTAATAACAATTAGTAATATAACTATATTAACTATCTTGTGTGTGTGGGTACATATATTGATATGTATATATTTTTCCTTTTCCTTTCCTTCTTTTCTCTTTTCCTCCATTATAGTTTCCCTTTCCTTTTTTATTTTAAAAATTAAAAAACCTAACAAAACAACAGTGAAGACAAAATCAAAACAAGACAAAATCAACAAAACCAATACATGACCTCAACACAAAATGAGAGGAATTTTAACAACGGTTGCGACATTACCTACTGTTATCTTCAACAAATTTGCTCAGTCCACCAGACATAGGAAAGTAAGACTGATCAATCAAAGACAGCAACAAGCGCTAAAAAAAAAAAAAAAAAAAAAAAAAAAGGAAAATGATGCAGAGCTTCACCGTACAAAATGGTATGAGTTCAATAATGGTTCTTATACAGCATTTTGTTGTTTTCTGATCATTCATTCTGATTACCAGATTCAAGTGGGCAAAATTGGTCAAGAAAAAGGAAAATTTTAAGCATTGACTTTTCCTCTCAATAAATCACAGATATCAGCAATACACCTATTCCAGCTATCCATATATATATATATAAATTTTGATTTTCATTTTTTAAAAAAACAAAAACAAATACATAAACAAAACATCATAGAGAACAATGAAAATGATACAGAATTTCAAAACATAGTGATGTTTTGAACAATGGTTGTTATATTTCATAACAATTTCATAACAATGGTTGTTATATTACATAAAGTCATCTTCAAAATAGTTGCACATATAACCAGATGTGTGTATGCAAGATTAATCAAATAGTTACACTTTAAATGTCCCTTTCAATAAACCAACAGATATTAGTAGTACAATTATCCTAGCTATCCTGGGTATACATATACATATTTTTCCTCCTTTTTTTCCTCTCACCTCCTTCATCCCAGTTTCTCCTCCCTATTTGAACAAATTCTTTTCCATTTCACAATATCTGTTCCCTTTCCCATTCAGATTTTATTTAGTCTTTCAGGTTCTTATAGTAGGGAGGAAATACGATGTTTACACATGTGAATCTGATTTATTTCACTTATGCATATGGTCTCTAGTTGCATCCATTTACCTATAAAAGCCTCCAGTTTATCTTTCTTTACAGCCAAGCAATACTCCATTGTATAAAAAATACCACACATTTTTTATTCATTCTTCAGTTGAGGAACATTTGGGTTGTTTCCAAGATTTAGCTATGACAAATTGCACTGCTATAAACATGCATGCACATATATTGCTATGGTGTGATGTTTTCAGTTCTTCTGGAAAAATACCCAGGAGGGGAATGCTGGATTGAGTGGGACCTCTAATCCTACTTTACTGAGAAATCTCTGGACTGATTTCCACAACAGTTTCACCAGTCTAAGCTCCCACCAACAGTGGAGAAGAGTTCCTTTTTCCCCAAAGCTCCTCCAGCATTTGTTACGGGTTGAATTCTTGATGAAAGCCATTCTTTCCGGGGTGAGATAGAACCTCAGTGTTGTTTTAATTTGCATTTCTTAAATTACTAATGACGTTAAATATTTTTTCATGAAATTATTTGCAACTTGTATTTCTTCGTGTGACAAGTGTGTATTCATCTTGGATTAATTCCTAAGTACTTCAGATTTTTCAATGGTATTGTGAAAGATATGGTGTATCCTTTATTTCTCTCTCAGTATATTTGTTGCTTGAGTATGAATGTTATTGATTTTTGAGTGTTGACTTTCTATCCATGTGTCATACTGAATTTGTTGATTAATTCTGTGAGTCTATTCATGGAGTTTTTGGGTTTTTCCATGTAGAGTATCATCTCATCTGAGAATAAACTTAATTTCACTGCTTCATTTCCTATCTTTATCCCTTTTATTTCGCTCTCTTGTCTGATTGCTTTGGCTAGTGTCTCCAGAACTATATTCAATGAGAATTGTGACAGTAGATATTCTTGTCTTGTTCCTGATTTTAAAGTGAAAGCTTTCATTTTTTGTCCACTTAGTATGATGTTGGCTCTTAGTTTGTCATAAATGGCTTTTATCAGGTTGAGGTAAATTCAGCACATATGAGGTAAATTCTATCTATGCCAGTTTTCTGTAGGGTTTTTATCATGATAAGTTCTAGACTTTTTCAAAAGCTGTTTTCTGCATCTATTGAGATGATCATGGGATTCTTGTCTTTAGCTCTGTTGATATGGTACATTGTATTGCTTGATTTGTATATATTGAACCATCCCTGCATTCCTGGGATGAATCCCACTTGGTCATGGTGTATTATATTCTTGATGAATTGCTGCATTCTATTAGCTAGTATTTTACCGAGAATTTTTGCATATATGTTCATTAGGGAGACTGACCTAAATTTCTCTTTTTTAGTTAGTTCTTTTTCTGGTTTTGGTATCAGTGTAATACTTGCATCCAGGAACGAGTTTGGGAGAATCACTTCCCTTTCTATTTCTTTAAAGATTTTGATGAGAAGAATTGGTATTAAATCTTCTCTAAATTTCTTATAGAATTCAGCTATGAATCCATCAGAACCTGGGCTTTATTTGGTTGCTGTTTTTTTTATTACATTTTCAATTTTATTGGCTGATATTGGATTATTCAAGATTTTTATATCTTTTTGATTCAGGTTTCATAATTCATATGTTTCTAGGAATCTGTCCATTTCTTCTGTGTTTTCTATTGATGAGAGTAAAGATTTTCAAAGTAGGTATTGGTGATCTTCTGAATTTCCACATGATCTGAAGTGATATTAATCTTTTCATTACTTATTGCATGGATTTGAGTTTTTTCTTTTCTTTTTTTGATAAGGTTGACAAGGGGTTTACCATTTTCATTTATTTTTTCAAAGAACCAGCTCTTTGATTCATTAATTCTTTGTATTGTGTTCATAGCTGTAACTGTGTTAATTTCTGCTTTGATCTTTATAATTTCCTCCATGTGTCTGGCTTTTGGATTAACTTGCTTTTCTTTTTCTAGAAGTTTGAGGTGTAATGTAAGGTAATTTATTTGTGTTCATTGCATTTCCCTCATGTGCTATAAATTTCCCTCTGAGGACCGCTTTCATTGCATCCCACAGGTTCTGGTAGTTTGTACCTGCATTTTTCTTTGATTGTAAATAGTATTTAATTTCTATGTTAATTTCTTCTGTGACCCATCAGTTGTTCAGGAGGGTGTTGTTTCATTTCCATGTGTTTATGGAGCTTTTGCAAGTTATTTTATCATTTATTTCAAGTTTCATTGCACTATGGTCTCATAATATGCATGGGATAATTTCAGATCCTTTGCATTTACTTAAGCATGTTCTGTGTGCTAGCATGTGGTCTACTTTAGAGACTGTCCCATGCACAGCTGAGATGAATGTGTATTCCAATGTTGTGTGGAGTACTCTGTAAAGGCTACTAAGTCCATTTGTTTAAAGGTTTGGTTTAATTCTGTTATTTCTTGCTGATTTTTTTCTAGTTGATCTATCTCTGTGACAAGGTGGGGGTGGGGGCTTGGGCTGGGGCTGGCCCCTTCCTTTTTCTGTAGTTTCTTTCACCATGTTTACAACAGCACAATTTATAGTAGCTATATCGTGGAAACAATCCAAATGCCCATCAACCAAAGAGTGGATACATTTTGTGGTATTTTTTTTTTTTTTACACTGGGGTACTACTCAGCTATAAAGGATAAACTTGAGACATTTATAGGGAAACAGATGAAATTTGAGACCATACTCATAAATGCAACAAATCAGATGCACATATGTAAATACTGTATTGTTTCCCTACTGTAAGAAGCTGAAAGAGCAAAGAGGACCCAAACATACAATAGATATTGTGAATTACAAGATTTGAATCTGAATAGAAAATTCATGTAGAATTCCTGGCTGGATTTTGTAAAACGTGGAATGACACTTTCTTGGATTTTTAAAAGTATTATATGATACTTTGCTGACTCTGAAACTGTTAACTTTCCCTTTGAAACACAATGCTAAGAAATGTTGTTATATAATTTCTATCATTTCACTGTAGATTAGAAATGTTCAGATCAGATTACTTTTTTATTTTCCTAGTTAGTTGTACTTAAAAATGGTATTGCTAGTTTGAACACAGCAGTCTCCTCTTCACCTGTTTGAGATCATTTAGCAAATAAAATTGTAGGCCTTTTGAGATTGTATGTTAAAGTAATGCTGGAATTGGAAGATTATTGTACACACTACAATGAGAATGAAGGTTTATGTACTACCATTGAGTATTAATCTTCAGAAGCCACAAAATAGACTCTATTGTACAGAATTCTATGAAGGACCTAAGATTTTCAACTCTATCAGAGTGAACAATTTGTATAAACTCAAGTAGACTGACTACAATTTTTACTGCTATGATTATTCTGTTTGATATGCCACAGTTTATTTTTTAATAATGACAGGAGGATTTTCTGCTTAGTGATGACCAAATTATGTAAGTACTTTATAATTAGAGCATTTACTTTGCTAATCAAAGTAATAAGAATTTTGAAACACAAGAAATTGCTGGTTTAAAAGATGAACAGAGCTATGTCAAAGAAAAAAGTAGGCATCAAACTGCCAGGAGTGGTACCCAATTGTCAATCAGTAAGGAAATGGAAAACTTCAGTCCTACCGCCATAGGAAACTGAATCTAATGACAAAAACAGCAAGAAAGAAGATTTCTCTCAAGATAAGAAGCCAGCCTAGAGGAATATGTTTTATTTGAGATCCTACTAAATCACATCAGATTTCTAATAGTACAGAGCACAAGAAATGCCTGTCTCTTCACACTGTTAAATATGTAAAATGTTGTCATAAACATTAGTAAATTACACATGATTCTAAAAACTAGTAGAAAGAGCTCCAACAATAGTTTTATATTTAATATCTTTCTTAATGGCATCTTTTGCCTTTTATTTTTCATGATTTTGAAAACTCAGTGATTTTTATAACAAATAAAGCTATATTATGTGAAATAAAATTATTCTAAAGTAAATTCTACTTTAAATAGATCTACAATTAAGATACATATAAACTGTAGAGGAGAATGATGTTTTACATGTTTTTAATTAGACAAAAAATACAAACTGTCCAATTAAACTTTTCTCTTTACCCAAAATACTTATTGCCTTTTATCTTTAGAAATCTTCACTAAACTTTTTGAGTCCAATAATAGTTCCTGAAACATACTTATTGTCTTGTGTGTACTAGTTCATACTGAACTAAAAAAAATATCATTTTTATGGCAATATACAGACCATTGCAATGCAAAGCGCAAACTTGGCATGTATTTCTAAAGGATAAACATATATGCCATGAAAAATAACATAAATAAAAAATATTCTCTTTCAGTAAGAATTAAAAGGAAGAAAGAAGAATTACTGGAACAGGGAAGCAGGGAGAGGGAAGAAGATTTTTTTAAAAATTGTGTTAAATACATGCATCAACTACCCAAGATGATTGTAAATAAATGTACTGCAAATGCATACTAATAAAAAATGGAAAAAATATTCTCTTTCAACTAATGCAAAATGAAAGATAAATATCTGCCATTAAATATCTGTCATACATAAACTAGTTAGTTTATCCATTTTGCTTAGGTGTTGTCAAAATTACTTTTTATATATCCATGTGGACTATGAGTTTAGTTCAGTGGTTAAATGCTTGCTTAGCATACATAAAGCCCTGCATTCAATACCTAATGAGCATCATCTAAAAGACAAAAGTCAACAAACAAAAGAAAGTAGAAGTAACTTCCACTATTTTGCTGCCAAAACAGCTACATTAACACTTTCAAAAGAACTCACTATTGGGAAATTTGATTGTGTAAAAGTGATTTAGAATAAACTTCACTGTACTTAATTGAAGATGCCTTGGTAAAATGCTTTTCAGATATAAGAATCTTAAATGTTTGCTAATTTGTATGACTGTCACAATATAAATTATGTTGGTTTGGGGCTTATTTTGCAAGGGGAACAATATAATACAGGACACATATTTTATAAGATTATTTATAATAGTCCCCCAAAGAACAATATACAAAAGAGTTCAGGAAATCTGTCCACACACTAAGACCAAAGAATCCAGCTGAGGGCCTGGATCCCACGATAATGTCCTGCATGAGTCCAACTAAAAACCTAGAGTTCATAACAAAACCTCACACGAATCCAACTGGAAGCCCAGAGCCCACAACAATATCTCATGCAGGCCTATTTCTTGGATCTGCACTGAGAAAGCCCAAAGAACAGTGGTCTAATCTAGGAAGTCTGTGCCAGTGGGATGAAGGATCAGTGCTAGCAGGCTGAGGGATCTGCACTTGATCCTTTTTTCTATAAAATAAGAAAACAAAGGGATTAAGAAAAAGAAAAGAAAAGAAGCTAAATAAAAAACTCACTTTACTTGTAAGGACACACATTGAGTGAAAGTAAAAAGGAAGAAAAACGTTATGTGCAAACAGAAAACAAAAGCAAGAAGTTGTGAGAATGCTTATATCACATAAAATCGATGGTGAGTCAAAAACTTTAATAAGAGAAAGAAAAAAGTCAGTATATAATGATCAAAAGATCAATCCCAAAAGAGAATATAATAGTTGTGAGTACATACATATAGCATGAATCCAATGATACAAAGCAAAAATTGTTTGTTTTTAAAGAAAATTTGAACTAAATAAAATTAAAGTTGGTGACTTGAATATGACATTTTCATTCATGGACAGATAACACAAAAACTCAGTAATGAACTGTCAGCATTAAAGTGTAAATGCACCTGACTTATTGACAAAACATTTCATCCAACACTTGCAAAATGCATGTTGTTCTCATCATCACTGGAAACATTCTCCAAGGTAGATCACACTGTAGGCCATGAATGAAGTTTCAATAATTAAAAAAAAAAAAATCTCAAAATTGTAACATGTATCTTCTTGATGACAATATTACAGACTAAATAACATTATAAACCAATAATAAGTGGGGTAGAAGTTGGGGAGATATATGAAAACTAAGTATCTTCTTAAATAAAACCAGTTAAACGGGAAAATCAGAAGAGAAATTTTAAAAATTTTAGAGACAAAAATGCAACATAGTATACCAAAGTCTATGGGATATGATAAAAGAAACACTTTCAAATAAATAAATTAACAATGAAATTCAAAGCACAATAAATATAATTACAAATGAAACCCACAGTTGATAGAAGAAACAAATAAATAACACAACAGAAATAATTAAAAGAAAAAATACATAAAATCAATAAAATAAAGAATCTGATATTCTGAATAGATACATGAAATAGACATTCATCTGTACTGACAGAGATAACAAAATAGATAACACACAAATGTCATGAAAATAAAAAAGAGATAATACAATGGATCATTAGGAACTCGTATGTACTTGTATGCAACAACAAGTTGGAAAACCAAGAGAAAGTGCATAAATTTCTTGAAGTATTATGATCTATGGACTTAAAATATGTAGAGATGAAGATGAGTAATAAGATTTAAATAGTAAAAACAGGAACTGTGTCAGTTAAGAAAACTTAGATAGGCCATGCTTCATTTTGTTAAGTGAAATAAGCCTGGAACAAAGAAACAAGTATTCTGTAATCTCACTCATATTTGGAATCTAAAAAAAGTCAATTTTTCACAAGGTGATATTGGAATTGTTGTTGCCAGAGCCTGCAGAGAGTAATGGGGAGAAATGAATAGTGAAACAGTGATCAGGGGTAATAACTATTAGATAGTATAGGAATATAACTAACAGTTAGATAGGAATATGAATGTCTAGCGCACTTTCACTTAATAGGGTGACTCTAGAAATCACTAATATACTGTGTATATCAAAAAGACAGAAAAAATGATTTGATACTTTCCCCCAAAAAGAATTGATGAATAATATGAGAGATAGATATATTTAACCTGAGTTGAATGTTATACACAGTAGATGTCTATCAAAATATTGCCTTGCTTATATATGTCATATCTTCATGTCGTGACTAAAATGAATTTAATTTAAATTAAAATACTAACATATTATTAACTTTTTTCCCCCATTAATATTGAAGAAATTTTTTCTGATGGAGGCAGAAGTAAAACTAGAGAAGTTACCAGATTCAAAACATCAGAACAATTCCAAAATACTTCAATTGACTTTGAGGTGAGGACCCACGAATAAGCACCAGAGAAAGGCCAACTAGCTTTAAGAAGTCAGCCATCAAGGAAACACAGTTCCCTACTTACAGGAATTGTTTTCTGCCAAAAAGTATGAATATGGTTGGAAGTAGCTCTTTCTCTAAAATCTAACTGTAAAAGTCTGTGTAATTCTGATCTATGGAATGCTAAGATAATGGAAATTGCTTAAATACACTAAAATGTTAGCTATAAAAAATACAACTATTTCATGGTCCAACTATCACACATCTGAGTGTGTATTTAGAAGGAATCCATTAGGAAACAGAAGTTGAATATTTTTAAATGTGGCATATATAGACAATGAAATATTATGCAACTACAAAAAGAATAAAATCCTGCCATTTGTGGTGAAATAGATGAAACTGTAACACATGATGTTAAATGAAACAAGTGAAGCACAGAAAGGCGAACACCTTATGTCCTTCCTCTTAGGGAGAATCTAATACTAATTGATCTCATTAGAAGTGCTACTTATGGACCAGGAATAGAAAGTTGGACAATATGTAGCAAAATATTTTTAGATAGGCTGAAAATTTCTTAAGTTCTATATCAAATGGGTGATTATAATTTATAACAAATTATATATGTGTTATAAATATAAAGACAGTACAAAATCAAAATTTGTGGGTTTCAAACAGAAATAAATGCTAGAGTTTTAAGGGAATGAAATATTAATTACTCTGATTTGATCATTATACATTGTAAGTATATATGGAAGTGTCTCAATATGCCCCCAAAATATGTAAAATTTAAATGTGTCACTCAAACTTTAAAATATTTAAAAAATATTTATGAAAGCTTGCAAAATATTTAAAATTGACATGTTGATGTGAAAATAGCAGTGTTTCAAGCTATACAACTCAGCATGATACATGAACTCAAGGAAAAATGGTTTGGAAGAATTTATAGCAGCCAAATGAAAATTACTTTCTTATACTATGCTTTGGTACCTAGAGTGTTGCTGTTTAAGAAACTGGATAAACCTCACAAGTGGTACGATGTGCAGTGATTGTTTCTAGTTCTCACTGATACATTTTCAGTGATGTTCAACTCAGAAGCTATTTAAAAAGCTTACTATACTAATTTGATAAAATTAATGCAAATACAGTGTGAAAATTCTAGAAATGCAAAAGTATGTGTTACCTGTATATGAGTATTAGAAAACAGGTCATTCCTACTATCAAGCAGTCTAATTAGAACACTCCCATTTCCATGCAAAGAGCCCTGATGATAAATCCATTGTTTTTGTCTTTGTTATGGAATATTTTACTCCCTCATTCTTCACTTAATTTCATGTTTTAAATTTTTAAACCAGGTGTTATTTATTGTGAAGACATCTGTCTCACTGTCTAACTTGTATTACTTTAGGTAGAAACAATCACTTTCTCAGCTAAGCAATTTCTCCGTGTAATGATTTAATTCCATGTTTGCCTCATCTACAAAGTGTAGTGTTACATTGACAGGAGAAAAGCCATTTATATTTGACTTTATTCCCAGATGTCTAGTACAAGTACTAAATAAAATATGATATTAACAAAGGAATTAATGATTGAGTACAATTTCTTCTATATTATTAAATATATCAATTACATGCAAATGTAGCAAGTTTAAATGATACAAACTTTAAATACAAGTCAATTACTAATTTATTCAAACAGAAATTTGAAAATGGTTTTTGAATATAAGCTGGAAGCAAACTAGAGTGGAAGGCAGAAAGCCTAGAGTTGCATTCTGATTTTATTACTTTCTAAATTTATCTCTTAAATCCAAGTTCACATTTCCAGTTTTTAAGTGAACTTACAGTATACTTGTATAGTAACTAGAACTACTCTTCAAATTACACTGTACTTTAACCTTCAACATTAAAAAGACCTGATTGATTGAAGTTTTAACACTTGAGGTACTGAAGTGATAATTAGCTTTAATACTTTAAAAATTCATGTTAACCTCTGGTATACTCAGTGAAGAATTTTTTTTTCCTTTTTCTGCTACACAAAATTCTAAAGAATGCTGTTCAACACTACATCACATTTGGGACTTTAAATTTCTCTTCAAATTTTATCTTTGAAAAACATGGACACACATTGTTTATTTTTAAGAACATTTTTCATTGAAAATTGTGTATCTTTTGTGTTGAATTTGTGTTGAATTTGGATTGATAACTGGTTGTCAACCTATAAGCTGAGTAAGCATGGTGCTGGGTGTGGGAGGCAGACCTGGGGATTGTTGTCAGCAGCATAAAAGGCAGAACTGGAGAAGGAGAGGCTAGATGTTCCTAGATTCCACAACTGAACTTTGGACCTTCCCAGCACAGATCCGTGAAATAGGCCTGCATGTGATATTGTAATTGGGCTCTGGGTCTCCAGTTGGACTCATAGGAGGCATTGTTATGAGCTCTAGGACTTCAGCTGAACTAATGTGTGAATTTCCATGGGATCCAGGCCCTCAGCTGGATTCCTTGGTCTTAGTGTGGACAGATTTCCTGCGCTCTCTTGTATATCATTCTTTGGGTGACTATTATGAATAATCTTATAAAATATTTATAAGATCTTACAATCTGTAAAATATGCATTACATTGTTCCCCTGTGCAAAAATAAGCCCCAAACCAGCACAGAAAGGTTTCAGTTTTTGTCCATTTAGTACAATGTTGGGTGTTGGTTTGTCAATGATCACCTTTATCAGATTGACATTAAGACAATTTCAATTTCCTGTAGGGTTTTTATCATGAATGAGTGTTGGATTTAAGCTTTTTCTGCATCTATGCAGTTGAGCATATGTTTTTTCTCTTTTTCTCTGTTGATAAGGTATATTACATTTACCATTCTGCATATGTCAAATCATCCCTGCATTCCTAGGATGATCCCACTTAGTCGTGGTATACAATCTTCTTGATGATTTGTTGCATTCTGCTTGCTAATATCTCATTGTGGATTTTTAAATCTGTGTTCATTAGGGAGATTGGCTCGTTTTCTTTTTTGGTTATATATTTTTCTGTTTTAGATGTCCGTTTGCTTTTAAATAAAGAAAGTAATTTATTTACTCTTAAGTTTGTTGGTGATATTGTAAGCCTCACACTTACCAGCTAAAAGTATTTCTGCTTATTTCATGTACTGCTGTTTTTCTTTTTCTCTTGATTTTCTGTGTAATTCGAAAATTTTCTGTGTTAATAAAGTCTGATTTTGTGTGTATACATTTACAGTGGAATTTATACTGTTGAATACTGTAATGATGGTAACTGTCTTCCTTACTTCCAGTTCTAAGCTTAAGTATTTTAGTAAGACTGGTCGATTGAAAATAAATTCTTGAATTTGCCTTTCTTGGTAAGATCTTCTTTCTTGTTCAGAAAGGTAAGTTTATTAAGCATAGTATGTTTTGTTTGTCAATTTTTAAAAAAAAACTGTCATTGTTTTATTTTCAGGATATTGTTTTTCATTTCAACTTATTCTTTATTCAAATTTATTATTTGCTTTTTCATTAGCATGTGTTTGTGATATGTAATAAATGCATTAAGCTTGTAGAATATACCTATTACACATATTGCATCTTGATGCTTTTTATTTCCCCGTTTCCCCTTCTTTCTCCTTTTCTAGGCTCTGCTTCATCCTTAAAATTCTTTAAACTTCTCAATAGTGTCCATTCCCTTATTTCCTATTATCTGGTTTATATTTTCCTCTTTAAATTATTTACATTGTCTTATTATGTATCTTGCTGAATTTCCTTAAAGCATTATTTTGAACTTTGAAGGAACTCGGTCAACTTACTTTTCTTTGAGATTTGCTTCTAAAATTTGATTGTGATCCTCTGATATGCATTATGTTATCTTGCTGTATCATACTTCTTTTTTTCTCTGTAAAAACATATGATAGATTTGTCTTTGCTTTCAACATTACAGTGTGGCTTTCACAGTAAAAGACTTTTTCCTTAAGATATGTCTTCAGATATAATGTGGATAGGCTGTGCAGACATTGGCTTCAGATGGAAACAAGAGTGAATTCTTCATATAGCTCCAGGAGCTGAAATAAATGTCACCAATGCCAGGGGCTGGGGATTTAGCTCAGCACCACAGCGCCTGCCTGGCAAGCACAAGGTCATGAGTTTGGTTCCTGGTACCAGAAAAAAAAAAAAAAAAAAAAAAATGTCACCAATACCTGTAAGGTTCAAATTTACTGATAATTGTGGGTATTGTCCTGTGTCCTCGGGTAAAATGTGCCCTTATGTTTCCATCGGTCTTTTGGGGTCTCTTCTACCAGACTTAGTAGGCAAAGCAAGATAGCACAATAGTAGATACATTTAAAAGTATTATTTTAGAAGCCTTAATATTGACATGACTTTATTTCTTTCTGGTCTATCGTCTTTATATGCACTTTATTTTTTTCTTCGTTTTTTTGCGAGGGGGCGCGGTTTCCGGTAGCGGGGATCGAACTCACGACCTTGCGCTTGTGTAGCAGGCACTTTGCTGCTGAGCTAAACCCCCAGCCCCTTATATCCACTTTAAAGAACATTGAACTGTGAGATTCTATGATTCATTGTACTAGTACATGAAGCCTATATTAGGATTCATTGCCTCCATGGACATCATACAAACTGGAATAAGCTGGAAAAGATGAGAAACAGGAAAATGGAAGTTTTTGTTAAGAAAGCAGGTTTTTGAACTTGTATTTTAATAGGCCTCAAATTTAGTGTAGATAAAAGAAATTAAAAAATATATTTCTGAAAACTCAGTTTCAGTTTAAAGAAATTGAGAATAAGTATGGGTGTGAACGACTGATATAGAAAGAATTGAGCAATGTCAAGGCAGCTTGGAAAGAGAAGCTGCTTCTCAGGAAGTGTTTTTGTGTGAACATTTTGGCATATTTTTGTAATTTGAGGTTTTGGTGAGCCTGGGCCATTTGTCTCTATTATTCTATCATTAATCTTGACAAAGCATGGATTATTTAAACTATCCTAGTGTGAAGAACAAGAATTTGATTGGAACATATTTTCAAACCAGTTTCTTCACTGGAAGAAGAAGTTTAAAATATTAATTATTTCACAATGTCTGTTCAGCGTTTCTTGGCTGCTTTACACCTGTTAAAATAAATTATGGGTCTTGGTCTAGTGATTAATACTTTTAATGCAACTTTCTTGGAATCCTGTAGAATAATATTGAAAATTCTCTGGTGCAAGGTTATAAAAAAGCTTAACACTAAAGCTGCTAAAATCATCTTAGTATATGCTTTGTAAACTTCTACTGGTATTGGCTTCAAAATGAGAAATTAAGAGATTACTGACATTGTCAAGTCTTTAAAAAAATTTGATTGGGTAACCAATATAAGCTTGAATACTTGTTAAATGGATTCCTTTGATATTTGTCTTAATTTGTAAGTAAATACCTTTGAAAATGTAGTACTGTTGAAAGAAATTAGTCTATCAGTTTTGAACTTGAAAGTATACCACATACATAGCATCTGTTTTTCGTGGCTAATAACCTTGAACTTCAGAAAATAAATTAATTCCTGGAAGTTTAAGATTTCTTGTCAATAAAATATATAGACTTAGCTTCTACTTTATTATGTTTACTGCACTAAATTTTATGACTACAGGTATATAAGTTACCATATACTGTCCTCAGATCAATACTAAATACACAACATTCTATCCACACTGTGGACAATTTTTTCAAGACAGTGTAAAAATGAGTATTTTTAGTATTTTTATGCTGCCAAACAAGTGGAAATAATAATAAGCTTTAAGGAATAATTCTTTCAATCATTTTAAACAAACTTACATTAGAAGTAAACCAATTAGTCTATTAATTGTATATTTGTTCAGCTCTTGTGGTCAAAATTATATAGAACTATTTAAAAAAGTAATAACATAGTTAATTTTGAAAAAAGTATGTTATAAGTAGTTATAAGTTACAATTTCTTCCATACATTATTCAATATTTATACTTTGGGAATCTGGGATAGAGGAAAGATCATTTCTCTTCTTACAAAAAACAAACATGTAGATACTCCTACTTCTCTAGAATATAACAAGTGCTAAGACTCCTAACGAGTCAGTGGAGTCATAAAATTAATTCCTACTTTCAGCGACATGTTTTACCCATAAATACATATCCAAATATTTTTCTTTCTTTATTTTCCTTTCTCATTATATCTCCTTTCTTCCTTTATGAACCCGTATATAAGCATACATGTGTGTTTTCCTTTTCCTAATAGTTTTCCTATTTATAGTCTATCTTCAAATGAAACACAATTTTTTATAACTTTTAATATTTTTTTTTGTTCTTTACTTCCGGTACCAGGAATCGAACTCACGACCTTGACCTTTCCAGGCAAGAGCTTTGCCGCTGAGCTAAATCCCCAGCCCCTATAACTTTTAATATTATTGATGCCATCTTTTGAGATTCTTACTTTTAGGATTAGGCAGCATATTTACTAAGAAACATATAAGAAACATTTTTTTTCACTATTACTGATAGTTAAACAATCAAGTTAATCAGACTCTGGTTAAATACATCTTTTTAAATAAATGAAATTTTAATGTAATTACAACAGAACTCAATCTATTATTATGAAAGTGTATTTTAAGTTTAATTAGTACTATAGAGAAAATAATTTTAGATTATGTTGGAGAAGTAATCAGTAAATTTTTAAAAAGTAGTGCAAACCTACCATTATATTATATATACTCAGCATGAACAATGCACTAGATTTAATTAAATAACACACATTTAAATTGATATAATTATGCTATAATGACACTATTTGGAGTTTTAGTAATTAATAAAATTTAAAAATCCAGATTTCAATTGACCTTTTCTTTGCACCATTTCAGAAAAAAAAAAAGTACATCTATCTTGTCATTCCACAATTTACATTTTCCTCACGTTATTTATTCTAACTGACAATACATATGATGTGATATTTTGAGAAATAAACAAACAATATTACAAACTTTAGACATTTTCAAGTCAAGAATTTCCTCTATCCCAAATTTATATTTTAGAAATAATCCTTCCAAATATACCACCGCTTTATGAATCAGTCTGTATTAATGAACTCTCCAAAATGAGAAAAATTATTTTAGGCTATGAATGAATAGATTGAAAACAATGTTCTTTTAGGCTCAAATGTATACATTTCTTCCTAAGTTTTCTAGTTTGTGAAAAGAATTATTACTTAGGAAAATGGAGCTCATCTTTTACTTTTAACCTCAGGAAAAGTAGAAGTATGTATTTCTAACCAGAATGTGTTACTTTTCATTGTGATACTCTGTAACAAATAAGTAGTGTGTATCATCCGAATTTATAGTCCAGAGTCATTTTCTATGTTATGGGTGATATTCATATGTTCTTCATTTGAAACTGCTTATCACTTTCACGTTAGTGAGCATTTTACTTTTAAGTTAATGAGTCAAGCTTCTAAGGTATTTTGCTAACTAGAATTCCCAAAAAACACAAGAATTAAATAAAAAGAACTCAAGTAATAATAATCACATCATAAGTCGGGCAAATATCATCTTTTTTATTTTTAATTTATTTATTTATTTATTGGTTTTTCACAGGGACTGGGAATCAAACTCATTACCTTGCACTTGCCAAGCAGGTGCTATGCCACTGAGCTAAATTCCCAGCCCCTTTCTTTTTTATTTTTTAAATGTAGCTATGTACACCAGATATGGAAGACGTGTGACTGAAGCTCATGAAATTAAGGGTAACACTTACGTCTGTGATGTTTAAAAGTCCCTCAGCAGATCTCTTGTGAGGAATTTGCAAATGTTTGCACATTTTCACTGATATAGGTACAGAGTAGATCTGCGTTACAAAGATCTCACAATACACACTATAGTACTTATAATAAAAAAGTTTCTGAAACAGCTCACTGTGTCCCTGGAGAAAATTTCTGTGTTGGATAAAATAAATGGTTTGTTTTTGGTATGTATGTAAACATAAAATACTCTGAAGAATAACCACTATTTTATGAGATAAAACTTTAGTCGTTTCTGTAATACAAACCTGTAAATTCAAAGAAAATTTTTCTGAATACTGGATTAGCCTTCATAAATTTCCACCTCTGGCTAAAGATTTCAAAAGAGTGGAGAAATTAATGTGTTTAAAATGGAAATTCTATGTCTAATGAATTTAGAAGATAATTATATAACGTGATAAAGGCATTGGGAAGCACCAAGGTACAGCAACTTGATTAAGTTAATGTCTTATAGGGAAGAGGACTTCAGAAACTTTCTTTACTCAGGTGAGCACTTTTCTAGAAGTAACAAATGAGTAAAAGTAGGAAGAATTTTCAAGTCCTTTTAATATTGATTTTATAATGTCTATATTTTTCATTCTAACAGTTTACTTTTGCACAATTTTTTAAAAATTTTATTTTTGTATTAGTACATGTTTTTAATATACAGTGATAACATACATTCACCCATTCACTGTACTTTCACTTAAAATAATCTGATTCATTATATAACCTTTGTTTTTAGGCAAAAACTTCAAATTTTTAACATTTCAACATGGCTTATGACTACATTATCTCACAGATAGCTGATTATGTAACATAATAAGTTTTAATGCTAACACAACTCTTTTTTTGAATTGAGATCTTAAAATCTACTTTCAGCAATTTTGCTTTATTTTTTAGTTTATCTCTTTATTTTTACCTTAAAGACAGAAACAGAAACAAAATTTCAAAACCAGATAATAGAAGGATAATAATATTTAATACATGGCATAAATCTCTCTTTAAATTAGTTACTTAGAGTAAAAGATAAAGGCATTTAATTGTCTGAACTATATTAGCACAAACATCTCTTTTCAATAAACTAATAGAAATTAGTAATATAATGATATAATTAGTACTATAATTATGTAAAACATAATTGGTCATTATGTTTATTCTGAGAGGCTACTCTCCCAATATATTAAGACTTTGGAGTTGCTATTTGTTTTTTTTGTTTGTTTGTTTTTTTCTGGTACTGGGAATGGAACTCACGACCTGTGCTTGCCAGGCAGGCACTGTGCCACTGAACAAAATCCCCAGCCCCCAGGAGTTGCTATTTTAATTAGGGCCCATTCCTTTGGTACTGGACTGTCACGATTATTATGACTGTTTTCAATTGCAGTGTTGTAGTTGTCATTTGGGCTGAGAAACTTGTTATAGCTGATATAACATCCTGGTTAAATTATTTTAGTTGGCAATAGCAATAAACTCAAGTACACCATGGCTATTGAAAATCTGTAGTAACAATTAATCTGATATCTACAACTGTGGGAGGTAGGTCTACAGAAATATAATATCATCCAATTTATACCAGGAGATTTTATGCAATGATTTTCTACTTAATAAAATTATTTTGTCATGTTGTGTGGTGGGGAAAATTCAGGAGAATAGGGGTTGGATGGATAAATTAAAGAGGCTAAATACAGTAGGAGCAATGTTGAAGGGCACAAGATGATCATCCAGGTTTTGGGTAGTTGTCGGACACTGGATACAAGGATTGAAAGAAAATGATTAGGAGTTTTGAGGTGAACCAGAGAGAGAAGAGACAGTGTTTACTAGCATGAAAGTATCATAAAGTCAAGTTATAGAATTGACAAAAAAGAAAAAGAGACTGAGTAGAATAAAATAAAAAGAGAGGTTCAAGATCACCTAATGGCTCCTATCGCTAATGTTGCATGGGGTATTTCCATGCCTCTAGTTCCACCTGTCCATTATGTGAAGTTTAGCTGCAGTCCTCCTGGGTCGCTGGTGTTCCTGTAGGTCTCAGATCCTTTGTCCAGCCAGTGAAGAAAGGGAGATGCAGATCTCAGATTTCCCTCACCATGCACACCATCCTGGGTCAGTGGAGGAAGGAAGAGCATTAATTCACCAGCCAAACTGTCCCAGACAATGGAGGAAGGAAGGCAAGGGAGCTATTTTTAGGAATATATATATCCCCTGTTGTGCATATGTAAATTCTCTACAGTATTTGACTGGCAGTGATTTGTTGTGTCATTGGGTTACTTTCATGATAACATGGTTGGTTTACATACCCTTACACTAAACTGCTATCTAAAGTTTCCAAAACATAAAACAGACATTTTAACAAATTAAAATATTGAAGAAAAATGCAGAACGACATTTAGGAAGTAAAAAATTCCACCACAATTCTTCCGCTAAAATATGTGATTTAAAATTTCATTCTGACAGAGTTTCTGATTTTGTTTAGCATAAGCACAAGTTAAACATTAGCCCTTGAAAACGTAAAGCAGCAGAAAGTCTTTCTGGAGAAAGGACATTATTATTCCTCCCAGGACACAATTCTGTGATTGCACGACACACATAGTTTCCATGACTTATAGTTGGTTATGTTAAATTTGACACCTTTTTTGAGACATTGTCTATCTCTTCAAAATAAAGTTTCTAATATTTCCCTTTCCATACTTTGAACATGAGCTACTGAGCATAGGCTATGCTCAGGATGGGTATAGGAATTAATACCCAGTTCTTTAATGTTATTTGCAATTCTTTGCAAAAAAATATGTGTCTGCTCCCTCTGTTAATTATTTGTTTATCAATAGTATCTACATATCTATCCATCGTTTCCAAAATCCTATTAAACATGAATCATGCTATTGTCTTCAATTAAAATGCTATACATTTTGGCTTGTGTTTATTTATTTGTAATTCTAGCTTTTGCCAATAGTGAGAAAGCTAGAGCTACTACCAAGCAGCTATTTACATATTATTTCAAACTTATACAGATGTAAAATTCAGATTTTTTCAACCCATATCTTAGTGAAAAGCAAATTGATCAACTAAAATGTAATTTTTACATATCGCTTTTATTGATTTACATTTTCCATCCAAGGGTACCTAATTTAATTCTTTTTGTTGAACCCCTTCAAACAAGTTATGCTGTATACTTAATACAAAGTTAGACTCATTTATTACAATCTACATTTCATCCTTAGCTCTTCCTACATTTTTTTAGTTTGTACAAACTAAAATTCATTTTCTTAAGATTTATACAGGATTATGGATTTTGATGAGTACACAAATATCCACTACCCCAGCACCATACAGGACCACTTTTGTTTATACTGAGAAACATTTACAATTCACATTTGTTACTTCCATCTAGACTACTGTGTTTAGTCCTCTTTGCTGGTAGATTATCTTCTCTTTTGACTTTAACGCAACCCTCCTTTCTTCTTGAGACTACTAGACTTCGCCATCTAGAATCCCATCCCTGTATACTCAGTGTTAGCTGTGTGGTGTGTTTGTTCCTCTGTCTTCGTGTTTTTATGCTGTGTAGCTAATCTCTGCACAACAGGGCTGACAGCAGCACCCAGAGCGACCATAGTCTGATAGTGTTTTGTTCACCATTTTCTCTAATAAGACAAAAATTATGACCAGTATCAATTTCACTCACATTTTTCCTTCATTTCATGCAAGAATCACCTGTAGTTTTCCATTTTCTGTCCCTCATCCCTATATGGTCCTCAAAACATTGTTTATAAACATTCATCCAATTTTCAGGTCAATTTTTATACAATGTTATTGATATGTATATTCCACGTATTCTTTCCTTAGTATTCCAGGAATATGAGCTGAATGGAATTCTCCATATCTCTTAAATAGATACGCTAATAATAACTAACAACCAATAAAATATTCTTTTATTTAAAATGTAGTAACTTGGGTAGTTTGGATATTTTCATATTTACCTACCTACAAGGAAACTCCATTACATACACACCTTAATATCATTATTGCCAAAGAACAAGTTCCCCAAATGTGCTTATCTTATTATAATTACCACATTGTGTAAGGGTTATATGATTTATAATCCTAAATCAGAAACTGAAAGCATTTTCAAATTAAGCACAAAGTTTCACTAGTTTCTTTGTAATTACCACCTTTCCATATAATCCACTCTCTAGAATGTGCTCATCAAAAGTAATTTAATCCCATTGCAACTGTTAATATAGTCATCACATCTACATTTTGTAGTCACTTATCTTTCACCCTCTGCTATTCCAATTTATGACTTTGCCTAGAATAAATGTCATAAATGATTGTAATTTTTCCCTTGTGATCACTCTGATCTCCTATGTCATATTGTTGCACTGGTTTACTAATTAGGGAAGTGAATAAAAGAATGCCATCAAATGTAACACAAAATAATACAAATTATTAATTCTCCCTTAAGTTCAGAATGATTTTATCCAATATTGTTGTAGTTAATACATTCATCTACCTGAAGGGTTTTCCCAGTATATTTTATAATTTATTGTCTGTCCAACAGTAGTCCAACATTACAGTAAAAGAACAGATTATCACATTTTTAAAAATTTTTTTCACTTATTGTGTATACTACAAGTCAAAGAAATATGGAGTTCTTTATTTTAATTTTTAAAATTTTCAATAATGAGCTATTTTATTTATGTATTATCTTTATGTGTGTATAGTGCATGTGTGTGTGTGTGTGTTTGTGTGTGTATGCCCACATTTGGCAACAGGGAAAGTTGCTCATTGTTACTGTGGAATTTTTTTTTGTAATTCATATCCAATAGTGACTTGTAGATTTTCTTAATCCACTTATTATTTTTATTATTGCTGTTGTTATTTGCAAAAGTATTCATCTGAAAAGAGAGCTTAATGATTCAAACTTGTAGCATGGTGAAGTATTTTTTACATGTTGAAGATGAGTCTTTAAAAATAATTCCATGAATAGTTTAGAGAAAGGTGAAAAAATATATATACAATGTGAAAGAATGATATAAGGGACTGGGGGTTTAGCTCAGGGGCAGAGCGCCTACCTGGCAAGCATGAGGTCATGAGTTCGATTCCTGGTAAGAGTAAAAAAAAAAAATTACAAAATACTGAGGCTTTCTAGGAGAAAAAGGTAAGAAAGGCTAGTGACAAATGGAGTTATGTGGGAGCTCAAGGAGAAAAGGGAAAAATGTGTGCCCTGATAGACCAATCTCACTAATTTTTAATAGATTTTACTTTTTAAAAAAATCCCATACTTTCATAAAAATTGAGAAGTTAGTTCCTATGTATCCCTGTCTAGTTCATACTATTGTTACTTTAACATGAGATATTTTTACCAATGCTGATATATTATTATAAGCTACTGTCCATACATTTTACATTTCCTTGGTTTTCACATGTTACCTTTTTCTGTACAGGAATCATATACAGTGTGACATTACAATTAGCTCTCAGGTTTTCTTAGACTTTCTTGTCTTTGCTAGTTTTTTAGCCTTTCCTTGTGTTTAATGACTTTGACAGTATTCTCTATTAACTTTTAAAATGCTGCTCATGTAAATCCTTCAAGGAATAACAGTGAAAAAAATTCTTTATTATTTCTAGATTCTGATGATATTAAAGATCCTTATAAAAATATCAGTGGTTTTCATGTTAAGAGCCTTCAGAGAGAAAATAAGATAAAAGCCTGTAGCAATTACATGCTTCTTACAGCAATATAATTCTATACCTTCTTTTACATGGCCTTAGGCAACATGAAGCAATTTAATAATTTGTACCCAGGGAGCCCTTCATATTTTGTATATTACAGTTCCAGTTTTTATAAAAAAGACAAGTGTACTGGCTTAGTGAATATCTTTCTCAATATATACAACAATTTCAAGGATTTAGTCCTGAAATGAAGCAAATAATTTGAAATATGGATTGTTTGTGAGACCACATATTCTATTTGCCTCTCCTTCACAACATTTTATAGAAGGAATAGTTGACTATTCTTGATGTTGGAAAACTTAAGGAGACAGCATTTAAAAATATATGGTGTTGTGGAATTCTTTTTCTACCAGGAAAATGGCTGTCAAAATGACATTAGAGTTCATGTGTCCGTCAGGAAATACAAAGACATTAACCATCTGGTAAGCACCTGAGGATAAGCATGCAAAAATGGACAGAAATGGTTTCCTTTCAGGAAAGACCACTGTCTCATGGTTTAGTTATGTGCATTCCAGTCAAAAGCAATTGAGTGTCTACTTTATGCTAAAGTCTGTGACAAGCTTTAAATATTTAAATATTTCCTATCCTCAGGGAGCTTGCAACTGGTAGGACAGAAATCATCTCAAAATATTTTTATGCAGAAATATGTATTGTTTGTTGTAGGTTTAGAGTGGGGTGTCCTTAAATCTGCTTAGCAAGAGAAGTCGATCTGGATTCACAACTAACTCTTTAACACTGAAAAAGCAAAACCTTTCCCTTCAAATGTCTCCATAAGTTAAATACACTGGCGCTTTATGGTTCTGTGCCAGAAAGTTTCTGAGATCAAATCAGAGTTGTGTGTTTGAATTTTAGCCAGCATGTGATTTTGTAATGCAGATACCACCCCCACACAGTAGGTTGGTGTTCATCCTATTTGTATTTTTGAAAAATGAGCACAGCAAAAATAAATGAAATTTGATTAGTGAATCGTTTTTAAACAGATGTTATACCTCATATAAATTATTCCTTTAGAATTTCTAATGATGCCAGCATATTTATCACAGATTAACTGCATGAACTTGCATGCTATTACCAAAATTTCTGAGGGTAAAAATGGGTGGGTATATTTTTCATGGCTTTGATTAAGATACATATGAGAATTTGCAAATATAAATCAAATAGTAAAGAAATATTTAAAAGTTTAAGCAAACATTATGTAAGGAAATAAAATCATTGCCTACGTGTTCTCCTATTTAATTCATGTCTCATTTTAAAACATGAATGTATGGATACAAAAAACAAAACAGTTTCCTGTATTGTGTTGGATGTTTTGTGTGATATTATTGAAATTAATTTCTTATTTTAAAATTAATGTTTTCAAAATATAAACACTAAGATGTCCCTATCATTCAGGAAACATAGGCCAACTACGAACATGATATATGACTTATTTTATTGGTATGATTTTTGAGGTAACCTCTAATATTTGAGTTCTACCATAAGTAATACAAATTACTTTATATTTACTAATTAATTTATCCTATAGATATATCCTTTACTTTTAAAGGAACTCAAATGGGAAAATTGATATTAGACATATTGTTTTCATATAAATTCTGGATTGAACCTAGTGAGGTTCTAGTTACCATAGTAACAGAAGCCTGCTCTTTAAGCAGTTTCTCTCTCTTAACTGCTCTTCTACTTATATTGAGTGATAGCTTCAAAAATAGGACCCATGGAAGTGTACTCTGAACAAGTTTTAGTCCATTTAAGAATAAATTTTGAAATCACTTATTAAGAATAACCCCTGCACATGGATGTTAATTAACTATAAGCATTACTAGCATGTTTTTTAAAAATAAAAATTACACTGTTCCCTAGTGAACAGGAAAGCAAGGAAAAGTAAATTGAAGGTTATCCTTACACGAGAACTCTGATGATGCTGGAACCAATACAAATGCTTTGTATTTAGGAGCAAAATAAACAATATAACTTGTACTAAAAGTACTTGCAAATTCTAAATTAAAGAGTGGGATTTTAATGACCTACTAGTCTGTTTGTTTTCACTTCTTATAGAGGTGTGTCTCCCTTTGGAAATTAATGGTTTGTAGTAGAGTTTCAGCAAAGTAACTCAACTACCAAAGTCACAAGCTGTGTATGTATATATATTCAAGCAAGACCACTGTAAACAAAGAAAGAGAACTATATCTCAGATATTTTAAGATTCATGAAGAGCAGTGATTCAGTCCACATAGATTATGGATTGCTCCATAATCAATTCACAGCCTGGATTCAAAATCATCACTTTTCTTCTGGAGCAAGTTTCTGATACACTGTGGCTCAAAAACCAGCAAAAATTTTCCTTTCCAGTGTAGGTGGAAAAGAGTGGTGTTCATTGAATAAAAGAGCCAAAAGAGATTGTGCCAGTTCTCTACTTTGGGACTAACTCTACGACCAGCATCACTTAGTAAGAATTGCTGCCAGGGCAAAGACTGTGGCTTCCATCACTACCTCCCCTCATATGACAGTTTGTCATCTGTGGCACAGTTTAAATGGGACAAAAGATTCTACACCAGAAGAAGTTAGAATCACTATAGGCAAAGAAGGTTTACTTTTCCATACTCATCTATATTAATATGTTCTAAAATAAGCCATGTCTTTTTGTAGAAATGTCTGTTCAGCATAATGGCATTGTTTTAAATATCGATGACCTTGAGAAATGTCTTTCTCGACGCAGAGAAGTCAATCTAAGGAAGGTACAGCAGTTGATCTGATGTGACTAACGTGCAATATGATAGAAAATTGATGACGATAAATGAGTATGGAAAAATTAATTTGAGCGGTAATGAATCATCATAAACTTTACATCAGAAGGAAAAGACCATATCCTTGTTGCTCTTTTGAAAGTTACAAGTGCAGGTTAGAACATAAATGAACCTTTTGATATTGAACAGATAAAAGACTTACACGAGTCAATCAATAAAAGCAGGTAAGACAGAGTTGAACCTATAGTATTTAGGTTATATTATTAAAGCTTTTTCCTTGCCAACATTTTATTTAAGCAGGTGAATAAGTCACACAGTTTTACTTTGCTAACTTCTATTTCATTTCAGCTTACAAAAGAACATATTAAAGCATAATAGAAACAAGTAAGAAGATAGATATATTTTGTAGTCTGAAAGCAGTCTGGTAAATTTAAAAGGCAGAAAATTCTCTTCCACATTACATGATGTTGATATTTCCTTTATTTTATCTGGTCCTCCCTTTTTTTTTTTTTTTTTTGATATTTGACCTTCTCCCTGCACATGAATCTGTCACATTTGGAAAGGTTAACTTTCTCTGCATTTGTGTATAAACCTAATTTTCCCTCTCTACAGATTTTTATCCCCTTTTCATTATTCAGTCTTTAAATTTTTTTGAATACTTCCTTACCTACTCAGCAGGATGACAGAGAAAAAGCCATGTTCTTTAAATTGAGATAGTACATTGTAAGGAATCAAAATATAAAAAGTCAATATTTGAAATGGACTTCAAAGCACAATGTCTTTGGAAATGAATAAAAAGTTCTCAAATGAATCTTGTGGCAACTATACGCTTTCAAATTAGACATATCAATTAATTACATATTTGAAAACCTACATTCTTTCTTATACCAAGTTTTGTACTTATTTAAAGTTGTCTTCTGATATAATAATCATACCAATGTATAGGATAAACCTATTCATGACAGGCATTTATTGGTGAAAGGATATTTTAGGACTGAAAATAGTTCATATGAAAATCCACTTTGAACATATAAAAATATAGTGTTTTTCTTATGTTTTGTGTAAAATGAACTGATTTTAATAGACCTTTACAGGCAAAATTAAATACTTAGCATCCAATAGATTTAATAGATTGTCCATTAGTTAGGTAGAAAAACTATTTACAAATGCAAATATTAATATATGTGTGAAATAATGACGTGTAAAATTTATTTTCCAGTATACCACCTTGTATTATTCAACTTTTCCATCTTTGGGACAAAATACAAGGCATATACCTCAGAAGGACAGGTTTATCTGAAGTCAAAGCCTTAGAGGAGTCAATCCATGGTCACTTACTTGGCTCTGAGACACAAGTGACATGAAACATGGTGGAAGTGTCTGATGGGGGAAAGCTATTGAACCCATGACAAAGAGCAAAAAGAGACTAAAAAAAGGAGAGGAAAAAATGCACCTTCCAAAGGCACAGTATAGTGGTCCACCTCCTGTCTGCCTGGCAACTCTAAGCAGAACATTCACCTATGAATTCACAAGGGATTTGTCCACTGATGGGTATCATGGCTCCATAATGCAATCACCTTTGGAAAGCCTCTTGAGTGAATATATGAGACTTTGAGTGTACTTTTTAGCTTTTAAAATATCGTTAAAAGTCATTTATCAGATGCATAGCACAAGACAGACATGGCATAGTTTTGCTACATCCTTTTTATAAGATTCTACTCCAAGAACCAAGAATCCATGCTTTTTAAATTTATTTTAAAAATAAAAGAAGGAAAACATATTAACAAACAGACATACATTTATAAAATAGCATAAGAACAATACAAGCGATACTGAATTACAGACAAAGTGGTAGGAAATTAACAATTGTTGTATTTTGACTAAAATTTGGCATTATATAGAAAATTAGCCTGCATTAATAGAGGGATCCTACAGGCAGGTATGCTCAAACCAAACTATGCTATATGACTGGAGTGTGTCTAGGGTCAGATGTTATATATAAATATGCAGATTTTTCCTTAATACAGTTTTGATCAAATGAAAGGAAAAGTGCCATCTTCAAACCTTTTAAATAGTCCAAGTCCCGTTCAGAGCAAATATATTACCAGAAATCTACCTCAATCAGGGTCTCCTCATCCTTGTAAGGTCTCCTCAGTCAATAATTATTCCTTAAAATGAAATTTCTATTAGCCACTGGTTATGGAATTGCTCTATGTTACTTGTGAAACTTTATTCATGAACCTTGGATGCATTCTAAAAGACTTACCTCTTTTATCCTAAGAGCATTGTGCTAAGTTCTGTTTTGTGCCACTAGGTGTCATTGCTTCTGGTGGATCAAGAATATACAATTTTTACATTGCACAAGGATAACTGAATATGCTATGAAGAACAATTTGATCATATAGGTATTCACTTGAATATTAATATACAATTGAGTAACTACTCATATCAGAGTTGTTATATTCATTTCCATATCCCCAGGATCTTAAATAGTAGGTATCGCATATAATTAACCCATTTTGTGCTAACATTGCATTTTCACAGATTTAATTACTTTGTATTAAACATATTCAAAAAGACAGAAAGTCTGTATTGCACATGGACTGACTTTTTTAACAATTCTTTAAACAATACAGGGAGTCAAATCTGTACATACATTTATATCATATTAGGTATCTTAAGTAAACTGGAGATTACCTAAGTAAATTAGAAAAAATGCAAAGATGATGAAAATGAAACTACACTTCATATAAAAGTATCTATGGATTTTACTAACTTGAGAAGTCCTGGAGTAAATTCTCTATGAATATTGAGGGCCAAGTGTAACAGAAAATTCATATAAATGATAAAAGGCAACAAGAGTAATAAGAAAGATTATCTCTTGGAACATGTGAAGGAAGAGAAATAATGTGATGATGAATTTTATGTGGCAATCTTTCTGGACCATGAGATGCCCATGCAGTTGATAAAATGTGATGTCTAGATGTCTGTGGCAGTTTTTCTGGAAGTGTACATTTAATTTAGGGAATTGAGCAAAGCAAAGAGCACTTCCCAGAGAGGGTGTGAATACAAAACAATGACTCCAATCCAGAGAGGGTGTGAATGCAAAACAATGACTGAAGTTTGAATTCTCTTTCTCAGCAGTGTTAGCTGCAAATTGAACTTTGCTTGTCCGTGGAGCTTCATGGGTCTTAGGCCTTTGGTTCTGTGACTTTGGGGCCTTCAAATTACAAAGCTGGATTTCTAGTCTCCAGCATGCAAAGAACAGAACACTGGAGCTCTATTCAGCCTCTATAATTACATAAGCATATGTGTATAATTAATCCCATCATGCAATGCTCATGTGTGTGTGTGTATGTGTGTGTGTGTGTGTGTGTGTGTATCTACCTATAGCAGTTGATCTTATTTCTCTGGAGAACGCTAGCACAAATAATTTTTATATTATTACTTTTCCCATTCTTTTGCTTTTTCCTAAGTATTTTTCATTTCTACATTACATATATAGTTCTTTACACTGATAGGGAGCAAAAAAATTATTTTATGTTCTTTAGGAAGTTATGTTACATATTTTATTAAATAAGCTCATAGGATTAAGAAATCAATGTGTGATTTCCTTCATAATATTTTGCACATTGTTCCACTGATTTTCTCACCTTCTTGTTTTATAAACTATTCAGCTTGAGACTTGATATTTTCCTCTGTGACACTACTGTAAGTGGATTAAATTAGATAAATATTCCTTTTTTGTACTATAGCCATTTGTGTAAAATAGATAAAATATCCTTATTAATGGAATTCTAAAGGGATTGTAATATTTCACATATATATGAAATATATGTATATTTCCAAGATTTGTGAATTTTATTTTGTCATTGTAAAGTATCTCACCAAAAATGGTAGGGTTAATGGTAAAATCAGTAAATTGTTTTTATTCAATAAATATAAAACATATAACCCTGTTTCTTACTTAAAAAGCAATGTAGTCATTTGTAAGAAAAATTAACAAATGAGCTCTGAAGATTCACAGACTATTTTGAGTTTGAATTATTGAATATTGTTAGTGTAGATTTTTAAATTCAAAGACGAAAGAGAATTATAATTTTAAGATATCATTGGCATATTTTAGTGTATGTTTAATCATATTTATATTTTTACTTCATTGGATTTATACATGGAAAGGATTTGCTTGTTGGTATTTAAAAATAAAGCATATATTTGAAAATTGTTTTAAGTAATTCAATTTAGTTTAGAAGCTCATATGTATCAGCTAACATTTATTGCAATTATTATATTATAACATAATTATGCAAACCAGACTAAAAGAAATAAAAATAAACTACTTATGCTTTTAAAATCTCAGTAAATTGAATACCAACTTTTGAAACTTTTGATGTTATAAGTAATATTTTATGTACTATTAATTAATAAAATCAGTTCAAACACAGTACAGTTTGCATTTATAGCTCTTTTTTATATTGGGATATTGTACTTATTTCTGTGATGGTTTTCCTGTTGGCTGTTTTGTACCAATTAAAAACACTTTCTCCAGTCCGTAGGCAGAAAACTTTTCTGCTTAAAATGTGTTAATTCCCGGGTTAAAACTGAATGAAAAGCTTGAGAACTGCCCCGTGGTGCTTATGAGTTGAGTTTAGGTGCTCTGTCTGTGGATTCCATTGAGGTAAACAAGTGTAAGTATGTACACATAATGTACATGTGCAAGAAAACAATATTTTTTTCTGGGAAAATGACAAAAATCTTAATGATTTTCCAAGAAATTTTCAGATGCTGACATTTAAGACCAAGGTATAAATCCTAAATTTTAATTGTATGACATTCTGTAAACTCTTGTTTCCAAATGTGATTAGCTCATTTCTGAGTTCTTTCCCTAATGACTCTTAACACCCTATTAAGTAAAAAATTCATTCAATTTTCTTAAAGTTTTCTACTTTCTTTCCATTATTTTATGTTGTTTTCTTACGAACACTTTCTCAATCATCCTATAAGACTGATTTCAGAAGCAATCGATCACCTTCAGAAAAATCCCTTCTTGAATCTGAAGATGAAGCAATCATCCCCAATATACTTTTTTTTTGGCGGGGTGCGTGTAGGGCATTTTTTTTTTTCTGGTACCGGAAACCAAACTCACAACCTTGCATTTGCCAGGCAGGCTCTGTGCTGCAAAGCTAAATCCCCAGCCCTTCTTGTTATACTTTTAATGCTCTTTGTAAGAATACTGATGCTGAGAATTTTTACCTCATTCCAATTACCTGTTATATTTGTACGTATCAATAGACTTTAGGGCCCTTTAGTGCTTCTAATGCTGTCTATACTAATCACTACCATAAAAGATATTCACAGGGCTTCTTAAAACATGATTCACATTGAATGAATAGATAATTGAACACCAGTCATATTACTTAGCCGTGGTGTACACCAACAGGACACTAGTGACAATTTATTTTGTATTGTTCTTGAGAGAAACCTACTACTACCAGGAAATTAGTTTTAAGATTATTAACATATTATATTACTCTTATTCACCTTTTTTCATATCTAAGAAGGACCAACAAATAGTTCAGAAAGAGTAATTCCAACCACAGGCTGAATGGGTTCCTCTGCACCAGGGCATTCTCTAAGGATCCACTAAGAAATTCACTTGCATCCCACAGAAAAAAGTGTGATTTGGCAGTTTACTAAGCATAACCAATCAGCAGAAGGGTACAGCATGACTGCAAGTCAATATTATCTTTCTGCTGAAATATACACAGGATTAAATTCCTCCTGTTTATAAATCATAGATTCTTTCATTATAACAATACCTTCCAAGTTATCACTTTGCTTTTCCACAAAGGCAAAACAAATTTAGTTTCTCCTCTTATCTTTTAAGAACTTATTTGTCCACGGTGCTTTCAGTTGTCATTGCAAAATTTCAAACCCTAGCCACAATGGAATAAATGTTGCAATATACATATATACATGTTCCCCAACAGTGTTGTTTTTTTCTAATTTATTTAATTTTTTCTCCATGAAATCTATCAAATTTTTTAAAACAATAACTGTACCAATTGATCAATGTGTTTCTTCTCTTTAACAATACCTAGAAAATAACTACTGTAACAACATAAAAAGAAATACATCTTGACACATGCCACTGGTGGGTGGACCAACAGAAACCCTATGACCCAAGAAAGAATAGCAGGGAGAAAGTGGGTACACAAACACTTTTGGCTGGCCTGGTAATCAGCAAGAGCAGCAACATTAAAGTATATGAAGCAGCAAAGGGAGCCAGCAATTGAGCTCTGGAGAACTTCACAAACAGAGGCCATTCCCAGCCCCTACATCCAGAGGTCAATATCAGGTCCATACCCAGCACAATTCCCATGACAAACTTGGCTGGAGTACACAGCACATTTCTGAGATCTGACATAGACATTGTCACAGAACTGCAAACATCAGAGATATTTCACTTCTTTTATTCTCCCTTGTTTGTCTCATTGGTTATTACACTCCTGTCTGGTTCGATGTCCTCTTGTTTTGTTTTGTACTTTGTGATTATTTTTAGTTTTGAGCTTTTTCTTTCCTCTTTGTCTCTGATCTGCTTTATTTTCATTTTATTCTTGTTTTTTTCATTCTCCTCTCCCTTCTGTTTCTCACTGTTTAGTGTTCTTACTTTCTTTTTCTTTTCCTTCTATTGATCTTCTTTCTCTCTTTCATAACTGCTTTGTGAATTTAAACTTTCAAGTGAGTAAACATTGTCTCTTCCCATTCTGATTATTCCTTTGCAGTCTATTTCACTCTTTCCCTCCTGTGTCCTCCAGTTTCCAAAAATTTGGGTGATCATCCTGTAACTGGCATCCTTGACTCTATTATATTTGACCTTATTCATTAATTTCTCCTGTCTCCTATGCACCTTAAACCCCTCCCCATACAGAAGGGTGAAGTCACTCCAATAAGGGGAGAATCACTGCATATAAGTACACAACATATGCTTGATTTTAGTACATAACTTTAGAGTTTGCTCCTGTGGTCAAAGGTAGAGGAATAACAGCCACCATAGTCTTTCAGTAGTTAAGCTGTACTTGAAACTGTTATTTCTAGCTGTATTGCTTTAGCCAGGATGTCATACATGTTATAATATGTTTTTCTCATTTGTATGATAGCACTGTGATTGTATGAAATCATAATCCTCATTGCAGCCCAGTACTAAAGTATTGTGTAGTGAGCCAAATAATAACATCACATCTTTTACAAGTTGGAAAGGTAGGTTTTTTGAACAGCTATAGAGAAGTACTTACATCTAGAGGACAACCCTGAGGAACAGACATCACCTAGGGAAGCCTCAATACTAGTGCTAAAACTATCATGAGAAATTAGCAAGCATCAAAATAGGAAACATTAAAATTTTGAAAATAGAAAATGACAAGACACAGAAGTAAAATGCAACTCCTGACCAACCTCCTGGCCCCCAGGACAAGTCCAGAACACAATGAGATAGATAGAGTTGGAAGTCAAACACTAGAACTTTCTGAAATGATAGCAACAGAAGGGGAAAAACAAGTGGAAAAGGCAATACAAAAGTAATCTCTCAGCTACAAAAAGAATTGATGCTTAAAATCAAAGATTTTAGAGAAGACACAAATAAAAGAATAGATGAGCTTAAAAAAATGATGGAAACAAAAAATGCCCAACATAGGAAAGAAATGGAATCCATGAAAGGGATCAAACAGAAATCCAAAAGTTTAAAACCTCCCTTGAAAGTATGTGCAACAGATTGAACAAAGGAGAGGATAAAATATCAGATCTTGAAGACAGAAATTCAGCTAATGCTCATGAAAAGAAAGATATCTTAAAAATAACAAGAGACCATGAAAAATCAATCTAATCACTAGAAGATGAAGGAAAGAAGAATAACATAATATTGATTGGATCTGTGAAAAAGCTGGAGACAGCTTTAAAAATCTCTTCACAGCAGTAATAGCAGAAAACTTCCCAAACATGGATAAAGAATTTGACATACAAAGGAAAAAACAAAAATGATTTTTAAAAGTCTACTTTGGGGTGTTTGAGTGGGTAGCTTCTTTCTATTAGTGTTAGAACCCACCAGACGGAGGGTAAGGGTGGTAGTTTAAAGTAGTAGCTACTGAGTTTATGAACTCACTTCCGGCCCTGTGAATGCTGGGTCTTGGTCTGACTTTCCTGAGAGCTGGTGTCAGTCACTGGCATGTTGTCTGCCACAGGGCTGTATTTACTCCAGTGGTCTATAGTGTGTATGTTTTTCTGTGCACCCTGAGCCACTGATGTTCACAACCTACTGTGAATCATGTGTCCCACTCACTCAAGAGGTCCCTCTACACATATCCTCCAGTTAAATACTGAAGCTGAGGCATTCCATGGCTTATGTTGGTAGAGGGGAGGGCAAACAGACTGCTGTTCTACATAGCATGCTAATATGGATTTCTTCTCCAATGCTAGCTTGCCGGGTAGAGGGCCATTTTCAGAGTAAAACTCTACACCGTATGTGTCATTGATAATATCCATATCATATTCTTGGGGCTAACACTGCCACCCATTTCATGTCCTTGGGGATGCTGGTCACTTCTGGGCTTACCTGAGTTTGTGGAAACAAGGCCCTCTCCTTGGGAGCCATGTTTAAGCCTTCCAAACTTCTTTGTTCTCTTCTCTACCTTAACTTCAGTTTCTCTGTGATTTTTAGCCTTTCTTCCAGTTCTTCTTTTGATTCCTGAAGCTCTTCTTCCCATTGCCTTCATTATGTTGTTGTTTTCCATGTGTCTGAATTTCCGGTACCAAACAGGCTATGATTTGAGGCCAGCTTCCACCCCAGCACCTTAATTTCCATGCTTGTCAAACACAAAATGGAAGACATTATTCAAAAGACACTTACTTCACTGGGAAATTTGCAAGAATATGGGAAGATAGAGTTTATTTCTAAACACAAGCTAAAGGCACTTTATAGCAAAAGAGCAGGGAGAGAGATCAGGGCACTTTATAGCAAAAGAGCAGGGAGAGGATGCATAATTATAAAGAGAAATATAAGGAATGAGGGAGATTATGGCTAAAATGCTCTGACTAGGTCAGAATTATTAGATATCACCTATTGGAGGAGGAGGGAATTGCTTAAATGTTGTGTAGAGGCTATTCTTCCTAATCTGATTTAGCAGAATTCTTGTTCATGGGAAGGGCCATTGATGAAAGACAAAGAGTAAACTGATTAAAATTGGGAAAAAGACAGATTTCATAACACTTTATGTATGTCTGCATATAACTATAAATACTGCATATAAATATATGTCTAATAATATATTTTATAATTTATATTATATTGCAGATATTATACCTTACATTTGAATTAAAATTTCTGGGATGATTTTATAAATGCTCCTTAAAATACCTGTGACTAGTGCATGAAATGAGGTTGTAAAGTTTCTTGTCTAAGCTATGTCACCCTGTTCTTGATAAGAGGGTACAAAGTACCAGAGGAAATTACAGATAATAGGTACATTATCATTTGCCACTGTAATTACTTTGAGCAATACAGTCATGTGTACTAGCAAATAATAGATTGCAACATGTACTTTGGTGAGAATAGATTTTAGGACCAACATAGCAAAGCCAGGGTCTTTCTGACATCACAAAAAAAGACAGAATTGGAAATGATAGGATCATCACAGGAAGACATTATAGGAAGAGAAAAAGTAGTCTTTCATGTAAGAAAATTTTGGAACTGACAAGAAAAAGTAAACTGTTCAAATTTTAATTGAAATATATTTCCTAAGATTTAAATGATAGAGTTCTTAGTGTAATTTCTTTTCATCAGTGACTTTTAAAATGACGATAGATTCTCAATTTTTTTAATCTCACTCATTTTTTATATACAAAACACAATCAAATGAAAGTAATATTCAACCAGTTGAGACCTTATTTCTGCCAAATTAAGGTGAAGTACTTCAAAAAGAAAAAAATTAACAATTAATTCTAAATGGATTAGAAATATATATTATGTCTTAACAATTCTGGCCTACAATGCAGATCTAGAAGGAAATGAAAGGTTTGCCAATTGTGAGAAGTGAAAAATTCATATTTCAAAGGTGATAAGCTGTAGTCCATAGGATATAAGTCATCTGTATGGATATATGTAAATAACACATAAAATACATCAGCATGAAATAATATAACATTCTTAGATTTTATGAAGAGGAATGTGTATTTTATACTAACTGTGACTAAAACTCAAACCCTTTGCTTTATTATCACAATACTCTGGTTATCATCATCCTTTATATTTAAGTGTTTTTCATTTTAATTGCAGATTATTTTCCCCCTACTGTTTCATTGAGGTAAAATAAACATAACATAACAGTGGAATCAAGTGCTTTCTTAATATTACACAGCTACAACCTCCCACATGCAGAACTCTGCTCATCTTGCAAAAATGAAACTCTGTCCCCATTGAACACTAACCCCATTGACCATTCCTTGTCTTTGCATTTATTATTTTAACTAATCTAGAGACTTTGTATAAGTAAAATTGGGAAGTATTTCTTCCCTTTTTCAGTGTGTATGGCTCATTTTACTTAGAATAGGATTTTATAAGTTTATTCTGTAGCAGATGCTAGACTTTTCTTCCCTTTAAGACCTAAAATATATTCCGTGAATTTGCCACAACTCTCTCCCTCCCTCCCTCTCTCTCTCTCTCTCTCTCTGTCTGTCTCTCTCATCTGCTTTCTATTCACCTATCTCTCTTCTTTTGCTTATTACTTTCTCCATCAATAGTTATTTGGATTGCTTAAATTTTTTCAGTTTTACAAATAATTGCTGCTAATGAACATGGTTGCATGCATATTTCTTTGGGATACTGCTTTTAGTTCTCTTGGGTATATACCCAGAACGACAGTTTTTACGTTATATGATAACTGTGTTTTTTACTTTTATGGAACTGTGACCTGTTTTCATAGTGATTGCACAGTGCACAAGGTACAAAGTTCTGCAAATCCTCACCCTAACTGGTCATTTTCTTTATTCTCTACTAATCTTTCTAATGGAATGGAAGTGTTTTGCACTGTCATTCTTATTTCATTTCCCCAATTGCTAGTGATTTGGAGCACTTGTTTTGTTGTTCATTTGTTTATCTTCTTTGGATAAATGCCTGCTTGATTCTTTTGTCCATTTTTCAATTGACTTCTTGCTTTTTTTACTGAGTTACAAAAATTCTCTATACATTCTGTATGTTTTTTTTTTGTTTTGTTTTGTTTTTTGGGTTTTTTTGGTTTTTCTCTGGTACCGGGAACCGAACTCACGACCTTGCGCTTGCCAGGCAGGGGCTTTTGCCGCTGAGCTAAATCCCCAGCCCCCCCGCTGAGCTAAATCCCCAGCCCCCTCTGTATGTTAATCTACTAGAAGACAGATGCTTTTCCAGATATTTCCTCTGATTCTCGGGGTTGCTTTTTTTTTTTTTACTCCACTGATAACATCATTTGACACACAAGTGTTTTAATTATCACAAAGGCAAACATCCCTTTTTCTTTTCCTTCCCATACCTTTCTTGTTCACTCATCATAATCTTAGAAATTTAACATCACAAAGTTATGTGCTATACTTTAGCTAAGGCTTATAGCCTTAGATCTTACATGTAGATATTTGAGCCATTTTGAGTTATTTTTGGTATATCATGATATGTAAAGATCTACCTTCGTTATTTTTGCACGTGTTATTTATGTAAAGGCAAACTTTTCCTATGGAATGGTTATGACATCCTTGCCAAAACCAAAAGGAAGAGAACATTTCTTGATTCTAAGTCATATTCTACTGTGCTATATGTTTATCTTCATAACAGGCCAGTTTAACTAGTGTATATTTGTAGCAATTTTGGATATCAAGGAATATAATCTACCAGTGTTCTGCACTTGGGGGAGGTGGGTATGCTATGGAACATTGAAATCAAGGCCTTCCAAGTGAGCTATATCCACCTTTTTATTCTATTTTGAAACAGTTTCAAAGTGACCCAGTTACTCAGGCTAAGTTCAAATTTGTGATCCTTCTGTCTATCTCCCACAATGCTGGAATTACAAACATGAGTCACCACACTAAACTTGTTCTTTCTCAGGATTCTTTTGTCTGCAGAGAATTCCTTGAAATTCCCCGTGAATTCCATGTTAGAGGTTTTTGCCTAGTTTTGATTTTTTTCTTGTTGTTGCTGTTTGTTTGATATGGAAAAGAAAGAGCGGAAAATGGAGACTGCATGGAATCTGGGATAGTTTTGGGTAAAGTGAACATTTTAACATGAAGAACTTTGTCATTTTAAATTTTTTCTAAAATATCTTTTATTACATAAGTCTTTTATTTCATCCATTAGTTCATTCCTACTATTTTCTTCCTTTAGTGCTATTTAAGTGGAGTTAATTTCTGATATCCTTTTTGGGTTCTTCATCCCTCATGAATGCACATGCAACTCTTTTTATTGTTTATTTTATATATTACCTCTATTGTGAATTCATTCATCATTTCATGTGAACTGCACTGTGCACTTTTGACATATTATGCTGAGCAACCCTTCATTAATTCCCAGAATGTTTTAAGTATAAAACTAGTTATAAAATTAAGTTGAACTTTTCATTTTAATTCCATGCATTAATTCAAATAGTCATGGGTTTTCCTCCCTTAATTTGGTTAATGTTGTTGGTACAGTTTGAATGAATTTCCAAAAGACCAGGGAAATCTATGTCCTCACTATGGAGGTGGTAGGATATGGGTCTGATAGAAGTTTGGCTCATGAGAACACCACCTCATGAATGGACTCCAGGCACTGTTACAGGAATGTGTTCCTTATCAAAGGACCAGTTCGGCCTCCTCTTGGCCTGTCACACACTCTCTTAGCCTTCTGTTATGGAATAATGCAGCAAGACATCACTCAGAAGCACCTCTGGAAACTTTACACAATATATTTATCTTCAGGAAAAATCACATAGTCTGTAGCATTCAGTTAAAGACGCAAAGATATAACTAGCACAGTGCTGTATTATATCGATCAATTTTCATATTTCATTCTTGAGTTATGCTGTATAATCATGTTGCTATTGTTACTGAATTTGGTTTGGTAGTTGTTTTGATGAGTTTTTATATTACAATATTGAAATAGAAATCTGTATGTAGTTTAATTTTCTCCCAGTCTCTTAGTAGCCTACATAATACTAGGCTTGCAGAAGGAGTTAGAAATAATCTTTGTTTCAACTTACTAGAAAGCATCAAGAAGTATGGTGTTATTTAATTAAACACTGTATAGAATTTGCCAGAGAAGTCATGAGATCCAGGATTTTCCTTTGTTTGAAATTTATTTTTCACTAATTTAATCTTCCTAATCGTTACAATTCCATTTAGATATTCTACTTTTTTATAATTTGATATTGGTACACTGTATATATCTACAAGTTTGTCTATTTCATCAAAATTATTGGTTAGTGCATATAACTTCTCCTAAGCTTTTTTTAAATTTTAGGTTTTGAGTACATGCATGTAGTATATAATATTTACATTCCTTATGAGAGGTTGATAAATGTACATAATACAACCCAATCTTTGCAGTAAAACCCCCATCCTTCCCTCCATCCCTCTCCCTTCATCTACTGAACTTCTTCCCCACCAAAAACAAGATTTTACTTTTTGGAATAAGTAATATTACTCAATTTTGTTTCTTTTATTAATTTGAGTGTTCTATTTTTCTTAGTCCATCTTGCTAAATATTTTTCAACTTCTTTGCTCTTTTGTTAAAGAAACCAACTTGTTTATTTTTCATTTTAAAAATTAAAACTAGTGAAACAACAAAGAAGACAAAATCAAAACAACACAAAAACAACAAAAATGATACATAACCCCAAAACAAAATGATAGGAATTAACAATGGTGGCCACCTTACATACTGCTATCTTCAAAGAAGTTGCTCAGTCCACAATCAGAGACAGTAACAATAAAAAAAAAGAAGAAAACATTGGAAATGATGCAGAGCTTCACCATACAAGATGGTAGGAGTCCAACAGTGGTTCTTATACTGAAAATTGTTTTTTTTGGATAAGTCAGTCTGATTACCAGATTCAAGCATGCAAAATGGGTCAAGAGAAAAGAAAATTGTAAGCATTGACTGTTCTTAAGAAACCAAGTTTTGTTTCATTGTTTTGCTAAAATCTTTTCCTCTCTACACGGTTTGTCTGCTGCAATTTCTTTTGTAAGTTTTTTTCTGCCAGCATTGGATTTAATTTGTTCTTTTTTCAGTTTTATGTTATAAAGAGAAAGGTTATTTACTTTAGCTCAATTTTAATAGAAGTGTTAAATATTTTGCAGTTATAACTGCAGTTATTTTGCATTTAAGTATTTTGCAGGACCTGAGCACTGCTTTTGATATTTCTTCATGTTTTGGCAACAAAGTTTTTTTTCCATTTATATCTAAGTATTTACTAATTAGCTTTGTAATTTCTTCTTTAATTGTTTAAGACTGACTGTGTTTTTATTTTTCAAAACTTTATGATTTTGGGGGCTGGGGATTTAGCTCAGCGGCAAAGCGCCTGCCTGGCAAGCACAAGGTCGTGAGTTCAGTTCCTGGTACCGGAAAAAAAAACAACAAAAAAAAACAAAACAAAAAAAATAATTATGATTTTCCCAGGTTTTTTTCTATAATTGATTTGTAATTTCATTTTACTGAGAATGGGTGTATCTTTTAAAATCTAATTTGTGGCACATCATATGCTCTATCTTAGAAAATGCTCTCTTTGCATTTGAGAATATACATGATCTTACTATCCAATTCAGTGTTTTACTATATCAAGTTGGTTTGTTGTGTTAAGTATTTTATTCTCTTACTTAACAGAAACTTGTTCTATGCACTATCGAGGCTAGGGATTAATGTATCCAAATACCATATTAGAGCTATCAATTTGTCACATTTATTTTGTGAAGTATTGCTTTATGTGTTTTGAGGGTCTGGAATTTATATGAAAATGTCTAAGATTAATGTATCATTGCTTCCTTTACAATATATTAATGAAGAGTTTCCTTCTTTGTCTGTTAAAAATTTGCAATTTAAAATTTACTTATGTTTGATGCTATCATTGCGATGCGTACTCTTTTTTGGATTCTGTTTGAGTGGAATATCTCCTTCCATATTTTCATTTTTAATCTATTTTTATTTTTACATATTAATTCAATATCTTCTAGATAGAATATAACTGGTTGATTTTTAAACCATTCTGAAAATCTCTTTCTTTTATTGGGAAGTATTTAAAATAGTTTTTGAGAAAGAGAAACTTTCTTCTGTAATACTGGTCTTTACTTTTCCATATGTTTTATGTCTTTTTCCTTCAATTCCTGCATTACTGTCTTTGTTGTTCAGTTTTTATCTTCACAGTTTAGTGCTTAAATTGTTATTTCACTTTCTTTGTTTTATATTCTACAGCTATTACATTTGTGGTGCCATAGGGATTATATTTAACATACCAAAGATATAGTAGCAGATTTTAATGTAGATCACTTTAAAATCAATAAATATGGTAACTCCACCCCTTTATAGCTCACTCCACCCACATCAGAGATAGGCATTATTAAATTGCTTCTTTATATGCTATGTACCCAAATCATAAACTAATAATTTTAGATTACAGTATTCTCTTAAACTATGTACAGTAAATTTAGAATTACAAACCAAAGTTGCAATAGTACTAGCTTTTTAGAGTAATTGATTATTTTAAAATATATTAATTGCTTACACAGAAATCAAAGATTAGGGTTACAATCTGTTGTTACAATAATAACAGCTTATATAACTGCTCATGTATTTATATCTGCTGGTTTCTTCATTTCATCCTATAGCAAATTTTGTGTTAATGTCCAATAATGTTTCATTTCACTCTACAGAATTCCATTGAGCATCTCTTGCAGTCAGATCTGAAGAAAATGAACTCTAGGGAACATGTTTTTCCTGTACATGTTTTAATTTCTTCCTCATTACTGAAAGAGTTTTGCTGAATATGAGATGAGTTTTTGATTTATTTGTATTTGTATGTGTGTGTGTGTGTGTGTGTGTGTGTGTGTGTGTGAGTGTGTGTGTGTTTTAAATACATTGGTTCTTTGCTTCCTGGTCTGCAAAATTTCTGATGTGAAATCTGCTGATAATCTCATTGAGAACCCTTTATATATGAAAAGTAGCTTCTCTCCTGCTGCATTTCACAGTCCTTTCTGCCTTCTGATCATAGTGTGATAGCATGAGTTTGTATGACAGCATCATCATTGGAATTTAAGGGGAAATTTTATGCATTATGTCTTCAAGTGCTCAATCTACTTCTATTCCTCTCTGTTCTGATGAGAATTTCACAAATATGTTTGTTTGTCCCCCTAATCTTTCCTTATTGGTCCCTTAGGCTCTGTTCTGTATTCTTAAATTCATTTTTCTGTTTATATGTTCTTCAATCTTGACAATTGATATTGTTCTATCTTTGTGTGTATTTCTCGTATCTGTTCAAATGTGTGTTAAATTTACCCTAGGAAAGGAATTGTTTTATGTTTCAGCTCTAAATTTCGTTTAGAGGTCTCCTTCATGCTATTGCCATTTTGTTTATATAACTGACTTTATCTCATTCTTTTGTCTTCTTTTTTAAAAAGTTAGTTCACGTTTGCACAGGGCCACTTACAACCCACTTGGAATGGGTCCACGACTGCAGTGCAACTTCTTTCTTGATTGCAGATCCCTCTTCGCTGTTGCCTCCTTCTCCCTCTGCTAAGTCTCCTGTCTGTTTAATGCTTATTGCTATTATTAAACTTGCTGTTTAAAGGTTTGACTGATAGATGTGCTATTGGAGCTTTGAAAAGGACACTGGTTTTTTTCTTTTTCTAATTTCTTTTTTCCTTGTGTACTGCATGATATCATGCTGAAAACTGGACAATTTCATCTAATAGTTAGGTAACTCTGGAGATCAGACTACCCCTTTTTGCACATTTTCCTCTTGCGATTTTCTCTTTATCATTTTCTTTTTAAAAAGAAAATATTTTATATCCTACCTCTGCCCCAAGGACCAGCATGAGGCATAAATTTGAGCTTATTTCAGAATCCATCCTTTTACTTTAGCATGCATGGTTACTTTTAAAATTTCCTTTATTTACAATGGCTTTTGAATGTCATAGTCTTTAATGACTGTCTCAACAAAAGAAAAAAAGAAATAGACAAGAATAAAAAGAAATGTATTTAGAAAATCTGCATGTAATTTTAGCCTTATGGGAAACAGCTGCCCTCAATAGAGGGCCAGGCAGCCATCGCAGTCACATTTAACTTGTCTGTGCCTCTGTAATCAGAAGCTACATTCAGTGATGAAAGCACAGGCCCTGTATTGAGAGCGCAAGTACTTTCAGCCCACAAATCTTCATGCAAAGCTACAGCCCAAATGGTCTTTGTATATACGCATGACCTTTAGCATTTGAATAGGAGGTAGGGATTGGTAAGGGCTACTGTGGTAAGAGCTAAAATTGACCAAAATTTATTAAAATTTATTACCTAGGTCTCCTTGATGGTTAGATTATCTCATACATAAGATAATTTGTTCCCTTTGCATTTTCTTCTAGTTTTTCCTTCCTGTCTTTGTCTTAATTGTAGTAATTGAATATTTAGTTATTATTAAATTTAAATTTAGCTAGGCAATTTATTTTTCTTTCATTATTATGGTTTTTGTTTGTTTTTTTGCTTTTGAGACAAGGTCTTGCTATGCATGTAAGGCTGGCCTTGAACTCAGGGATGTAGCCCAGGGTGGCCTTGAATTTACAGTGATACTTCTTGCCTCAGGCCCATGAGTGCTGGGATTCCAGGTTTGTGCCACCACACCAATGTATGTCTCAGCATTTAGCATTTCTGTTTTTGCATTTCCCATTTTTTGTCTCAGTATAAAAATATACATTTGTAAATTTTCACTGTTTATTTAGACAATATTGTAATTTTAATAACATGTAAATAATGTGCAGGAGTGTAGGATCATGTGCCACCTCTTACATTTTTATATCATTGTTATTATATAAATTTCAGTCCCACTTTTCATAAACCCCTAAGAGGAGTTTCAGCCTGTCTCTCTTCATTTTGTAGTCAGGTGTAGGTTTTTTTTTTTTTTTCTTAAGGGTTGCAGTTATTTTCAATAAGGACTCATTCATCAATGAGGAATTACTCAAATATTACACTGAAAGTGCACTTTAACTGTATGGAAAGAATAAAAGTTATCTATAAAACGTTCAAAATTCACACATGTTCTGTGTGCCTTCCATGGTTTTAATTTGCAATTCTATACACACATTTAGGAAGCTATCTTATTCCTCCCAAGATCCTCTTTTGAGATTGATGAATTTATTGAATACTTTAGTAATAATTAGTTAAAGTATCCTGGACTTGCACTGTTTTTATCTCATTTTATTTGACCCCTATAGGCATAACACAAGACAGATATGGCAGCACTTTTTCTCATTTCTCCATTAACTTATGTTGTTAAATTCAACGGCTTCAAGGTGAAGCTCTGGCTGTATATTTATGAAAGTCATATATTGCCAAGTCCATCACAAAAAAAGATGCAGTTGAATTACAGGTTTTAGGACATAACTTTTACTGCTTATGGCTGTTATTTAAACTGTAAGACTGAATAAATTGATGTGACCACGACTTTCAAACACACTTATGATTTTGTATTAATATTTTTTGTGGAGACAAACAAAATCCATGAAGGCAACAACATTCTTGCATGCACCTATAGTATACACAGAATTCTCATTTTATTGTCATGAACATAAGTGAGATACCTTAATCATAACCACTGCATGATTTGACTAAAACCTCAAAATTTTGATGAGTAGATTTTTTCTATTTTGTTTTATTTATTTTTCTGTTTGTTTCATTGTTAGCAACAAATTGCCATCTGCACAAAAATATCATGGAAATGGTGTAGTTTATGTGTATAGTATAAAATGTGATCATTAGGATAGAATTGCAAATGAATCTAGAGTATGAAACAAATATTAGAACAACTGAGAGCAGGTAAATAGAATTTTTAAGTGTTTCTTGCTAGTTATACTCTTAGAGGAGGACGTTTATTGGGATTTGATTTAGCCGGCTTTTGTGATCTAATATATCCTCTTATCAAATCCCTGTTTTTACTTCTAGCTAATATTCATCCCTTCAACACACCAAACTTGAGGTCAGAATTTGTGTGGCTTATATAACAAGATATTTCTTAAAACAGATAAAACAGCCTACAAATAGTGCATCCCAAAATCTATGAATGGTAGAGCAGAGTAAAATGTACATAAATTAATATAGAGATGAAAAAAGAATTCTCATAAAAACTACTCATTTCCAAAAATGACAAAGGTACAAGTGGAGAGAACTAAAAATTTCAAATAAGAATGTGAATATAGAAATCTCAATAAATATATGTATGTGCTCCTATTTATTTAAAACACATTTAAGCTACTATTTGTATCTATATATTGTTGGTCTTGTGACATACAAGTGTGAAATATGAATAGTAATTATATTATTAGAATAACAAAGAAGAATTAGATGTAAATAGGGGTAAGGCTTCTACATTCCCTAAAGTTATGCGAGTGAAAATGTAAAATATATTATCATAAGTCAAGATGAGAATAATAAACTCTAGATAAGCCTGTGTAGGAATAAGAATATGTTTTCCAAACTATGGCAAATTTAGAAAGATCAATCTCTCACTTTCTTTTTCTTTTATCCCTAGAGTCATATAAATAATTTATCCTAATTTTTACCTCTGAAGATTTTTAGATAAGAACATGTATCTTGCCATATATCTTGAAGAGTTAAAGACCCAGAGGTGCACGAGAAAGAATTTGTCCAATCCACACACCCATGCACAGTCCATTCTTCATCCAACTTGAGATAAACAAGTTTGCAACAATTGGGACATTTTTCTGAAGCCTCTAATACTATGTAAAATTCTGGAACAATAAATTTGTTATGTTTTCCTTGAATCAGTCTTATCTTTGTTATAGGGTGATCGTTGTATCGTTGCTAAAGGCGAGGAAATGATACTCTATTAGCTTCCTTTTGCCAATAACAAAAGAATGCAGAAAATATAATGGAGAAGGAATAAAAATACTACACAGAAAATAATTTTTTGTGAAGGAAAGTACTGATGAGGAATAGGGAAATAGTAGCAAAGAAATGTCATACAGAAAAACTTAAACAGCAGATGTAAATACAGTTGTAAGAATAATTGCATTAATGTATAACTAGTAAGGTAAGTGTAGATGCAGAAATTGCTAAGCTGGAAGAGTCTATTATACGTTGTTTACAGGGTACAAGTTTAAGGTACAAGAATACAAAATAGGATAAAGGAAAAACATAAATCCTGGAAATAGTAATTATCAGAATTGAAAAGGCTATTGAAGTATTATAATTTATATGAAAACAGAATCTAAATAAAATGTGTTACCAGGGATAAAATGGGCATGATCTAATAAAAGGGAAAATTACGATGTATAAGCATTAAAATCATATATGTATCTAATAAAAACATCCCAGAATATATGAAGCAAAAGTAAATAAGGCTTAAGGAAGATAGAGAAAATTACAAATAGTGGTTGAAGACTTCTACAATGTGATGTGTTTGTGTAGATAAACAGGAGGTAGAAGACTTGAACAACCACAGCAGGCAACTAACAATATTATATAGAGAAGCACATGGAACATTCTCGATGAGAGACCATAGGTAGACTCTAAAACAAGCCTCTGTTGGCCATGTGGGGTGGTGCATACCTGTAATCCCAGGACTCAGGAAGTTGAGGCAGAAGGATCACTGCAGGTCCAAGGCCAGCCTGAGCTGCATGGTAAGACCGTATTTTACAGAAATTGATTAATTAATTAATTAGAATAAAATAAAACAAGCCACTGTAAATTTGAAAAAAGTAAATCATACCAAGTATGTTATTTAAAAACAACAAAATGCAGTTATAAATAAATTACAGAAAAATATATTTCCAAATACATAAAAATAAACAAATTATTTAATCAAAGGAGAAAGCATACAAGTAACTGGGAAACACTGAGATAAATGAAAATTAGATAGAACATGAAAAAAGTCACCTAAATCAGCACTTAGAGTGAAATATGTATCTGCAAGTGCCTATATTAAACAGAAAAGTTTCAAGTTATCATGGCTTTAAATTTTGTATTCCACAAAATTCACATGTTTGGGTCATCAATTTCCAAATAATACTGCATTTATAGTCTTTAAAATAACATGAAATGAGTTGATTAGTATGACTGATGTCCTTTTAAGAGGAACTTTGTATAAAGTTAGTTACATAGGAAAGCCCATTTAATACACAGAAAGTGGTTGGGTATCTATAAACAAAGAGGAGATGTGTTAGAAAGCTAACACAGAGAGAGAAAAAAAATGGTAGCTATTGATATGGAAATAGTGAAATAGTAAATAAAAACACAATGGAGAAAATTGAAACCAAAAATTACTTCCTTTCAAAGAGTAAATTTTGACAAATATTTAGCTGGACTAACCAAAAATAAACAGAGGAGACCCTAATTGTTGACATCAAGACTAAGAGAACATTACTACTGCCTTGATGGAAACTTAAAAAAATACAAGTTAAATGATGATTACCAGTCAGAAGGAAAAATTACCATGCTCCTTCAAAAAAAAAATGCCGATGCAAATACCACAGTACTTGTAAAACTATTCCAGTATTCTTAAATATTTTATTTATTACTGCATATTCCCAGGTCCTTATTAGTTATTTACATTTTGAGATAAGGTACATCTAAGTGGTTAAACTGGCCAGGCTGGGTTCCAATTTGGAGCCCTACTACCTCAGTGTCCCTGAGTGCTTGTCTTGCAAATGTGTATCAGTACACATGATTCCAGTATGTTAATTATTTTTAATAAAAAAATTACCAGTGATTCTCCATGAACTCATCCAAAATATAAAAATAAAAACCCCACTTCACAATTCACACATATGAAATTAGAATTTAATACCCTGGTAGACAAAAGAGAATGATGTTTAACTTTATTTAAAAGGCTGTAATCAATTTATGGAATATACAAGGTAGAATTATATACCACAGGCTAATAAATTATGTTTCACAGAGCATTACCTGCAAACTATGGAGAGTCAGCAGTAATCTACTAAAATTGAAAGTCACTATTTAGAAACAAGTATAGTACATTGTAGTGAAGCTTAGTGTAATTTAGTTTAGTTTAGCTCCTGGTATATCACAAGAATATTGGTTACTTTAAAAAATGACATTCATCACAAAGTTTGACAAACACTGTGATAGAAACCAAATAATGGTCATAATAAAAAGAATCATATAAAGAACAGACTAAGGAAAAGGGGTTGAAATACTACTGCTAATAAAATGTATTTATTACTGCTTTTACAATAACAATCTGGGCTAAGAAATTTATAGAAGTTTTACATTTGTTTTATTCTCAAAACAGCAAGCTAGAATGTATTACAATTTACTGATGCAAAAACTGACTCTTCAAAATATTAGATTTCTCCTCTGAGGTCTCAAAAGTAGTATATACAAATGGAGAAATTAAATATAGATCTAAAGTAGAATCTCAGAGTTAATCATTCTTTTATATTGTGTCAGTCCCAAGAGTGGCAACATCGAAGATGATGTCTGTAAGTATTGTATACCTAAAGTTTTATATACTCATGTCTTGAATCAGAATATTCTCCATCATAGCCTGAACAGAAAACTTAAAATTACAAGCCCATTTGTTTTAATTCTTCAATTTTGATTACATACGGGACAATAGCCAGGCAGCCTAACAAATATTATTTAGCTTAACCTTTGGCTAACTACAAGCCCAATAGAAATATTTAGGGCTGCTTTGATGGAATAAATTATATATGCCTATGAGTGATTCTGTGTTCACCAAGTAGTTAATAATTTGCCCTTTCAAGTTGCACACAGGATTCCTTTTGTAATATCAATTAAAATCTAATAGTCTAACATTAGAATTAGATTAACCAAAATAAAATATGATCATTAATAATATTTTAAAATGTAGCAGTCACAGAGGTTTTCTTTTATTATTATGTTTTCATATGGCACTTGGTATCCATATTTTTGGAATATAAAATTTTAGAACTTGGCAAGTTAAAAAAAACAAAACTTTTATGCAAATTTATGTAATATTCTTGTACATACTGTGTCTTTGTAGACATTTTTGGCATGATAATTAAATATGGAAAATTAAGTCTATACTAATTCACTTCAAGGCTAAGCATTTTTAATGCAATGTTAATTCTATAGCAATCATAAGAAGGATAGTAAGAATTCCTGCACTCGTGATCACTTTTAGACACAACAAAGTTTTATTAATGTAATAATAATAAGGATAATATAATAATAATAGTTTAATAATAGCAGTGTAATAGTAATTAAATAAAAGAAAAGATATTAATAAAGATAACACAGATCAATTACCACTACAGCTTTAAGAAAATGATACATATCTGTATCTATAATGCAAAGGAATCCTTTGAGAAAAGTCAATATTCATTCAATATATAAAAGAATGATATATTTCATTATGGAAGTAAAGTTTTAAAGAAAGTTTAGTTCTTATTATTTGACATAAAAGTAATTTATTATATGTAACTACTGAGAAATATCTTGTCCAAAATATTTTATTTTAATTATATATATGATTAAAATTTGACATTTGTTTTCACACACACGCTGGAGATTCTTCATTAAATAAGGGAGTAGGCAAAAGTACAGGTTCATCTATTACAGAGACTCCTGACCAACCTTCCCAGCAATGCATCTGGAGATGCAGTTAACATAACAAAAAATAATTGTAGATTTGCTGAATATTTGTAAAGCACCCACATCATTAAATAAGATAAAATTCCACAGTGAAAACTGGAATGCTCAGTAGGATCTAGGATTAGAAAAGGCCCAGCTTTGAGAATTCTGACTGGTATAGGTTGAGTTCGAAATTCTAAAAGCTCGAAAACCTCCTTTCTTATCTCGGGAATGTCCATCATTCTCCTCAACTTCTGATCTCTCCAGTTCCAGACAAAAAACAGAAACTTTAGGGAGTTCAGATTGAGGCCACCTTGTTTGATGAGTTCTTTAATTCTCCATGGAGTTCCTACACCACACGCTTCTCCAACAACTTTACCACCTCCTGGACCTTTATATGCTTTGCAAACAATTTTATGACTTTGCTGACTCTTCTGAATGCTGTCATCCACCTAATGAGCTCCACAGCTAGGATGGCAGAGCTGCAATTGATCAGCATCAGGACCGACTTCTTACTCTGGTTTTTCCGATGTTTTACCCACTTAGGACAAATTTCTTTTAGGTACGATGAAAAACTGTGAGTCAAGTCATTGGCCTTGGGGAAACAGGAATCTGGTAGATTCAGTTCTTCTAATGCAGTCACTGAGTGATTGCTGCTATAACAGTCATTCACTGGCTTCGGCAGATCTTCAGGTGTCCCTGGTTTGGGCTCTGATTTTTCAAGGACATCAGTAATTTTCTTCTTTTTTCTCTTCCTGGTCTTGGCGGCATCTTCTTTTGTTTCCTCTGGTTGTATCAGGAAACATTCTTTCTGCTCTTCGGGGTTTTTTGATGATGCAGGAACTGCAGCTGTCTTCTGCAGTATCATTTTCGTCTCCCCTCCTTCACCACCTGATGATTCTGGACTGCTAGCTGCTCTTGCCCACTGATTCTCCTACTGCTAGTCTCAGAGATCGTCCACCACTGCCGGGAGACACTGGGGGGCGGGTGCAGAAAATTCGACATTATTTTACTTACCATATGCTACTCTGATTTCTCTTCAGATCGCATAAATCTTTTGCCTTTTGCTTACCACATTATATAGTTCTTACTCCTTAGGAAGAGATAACCATGAATTCTTAACTTTTATATTTTATGAATACAAGTGCCGAAGTTAGGACCCAGGTTTGCTAGTTATTTCCAGTTCCTCTCTCCACATGCCCCTGCTGGCTTCCAAGAGGTTATCCAAGGGGCTATGAATGACTTTTGTACTGTTTGGACTCTTGGTGGTTTCGTTCAAGAGGGAGTAGCACAAACTGGAGGATATCATGGAGGCAATCAAACCCTACCAAAAATACCAGATGGTTTCTCACACTGAATAATTCAAAATAAATATGAAGAGCAAGATAAAAGTTTAATGAAAGAGTACAGAGAGGTAGATCTTTTGTACCTGGTTGCAGACCAAAGGATCAAGGGGTGCATGAAAAGGTTTAAGATGCATCATATACATACACCCACAATGAATGCTAACTGTGTGTGTCAAAAACATGGAGCAACAATTGCAAGAATAATGATAATAATAATAAATAATAGGAGTAATAGGAACAAAAATGGAGAGAGGGGATCTAGAGAGAAAGAGGAAGGTAGGTGGAGTGGAAAAAGGATTAAAAAGAATCAAGATATGTTTAATGTATGTACCTATTCCCTAAAGTGAATGTAAAGACTATATACCAAAAAATGTGAGAGTAAAAAGCTAAAATAAATAATATTGAACAGGAAAAAGTTCCCTGATTTGATCCATACATATTTCATATATATATATATAAATTTATCCCATTGTACACCACAGATGTATATAATTTAAATAAATAAAATAAACAGGCAAGAATCTGTAAAAGAGTTAAACTAAAATGAAGCCATTAGTGTGAAACTTAATACAATATAATCAGCTGTCTTTATAGGGCAAGTAATTAAGAGAGGCAGGTGGACATATCATGATGTGGCTGCCTAGAGAAAAGTTGAGGAGAGGGCTGCTGGAATTAAGGGAGCAGGCATTTGAAGAAACTTCCCCAGACTTGATGGGTTTCAGACTGTGAGAAAATAAATTCCTGCTTTAAAAAAAAAAAAAAATTGTGGGATGTTGTTATGGCAACCTCCACAATTAATGAAGTGGAGAAAGCCACTCCCCATTTTCCATCGACCGTGATTCTGTCTCCATGCTGTCTGCAGTTCGCGGTGGCCGAATTCCAAAGGCCCAACTTCTCTTGGGGAATCCTCCTCCACAAACATAGGTTTTGTGGGACATGTTCACTTCATGTTTAGAAAAACCTTCCACATCCACCATCTCCTCTTGCCTCTTCTTTGTGTATGCCCTTGAATTGTACATGCTTTAGACTCTCTTCCTTCAGACCTTTGGAAGATATAATCTCTTTTCTCTCAAAATGTAGGCAACAGGGAAACCCATTAATAAGATTAATGATTCCCATGTTTTTAAGGCACAGTATTATTAAGACAAACCGACTTGGATTCTCTTTATGTTACATATTATGTGCTTGGTAATAATTATGTATAACTGCTCATATTTTGGAAACAACATATTATATATTATACATAAAATGTTACACATTTTATCATGTGTCACAGTCACTGGGTGTCATACTTTTTTTAATCAGTTGTTTTTCCTTGTACGTTTTCAATATATAGTGAGATGATTAGACTTCTTTGTTCTACGATTTTTTTAATGTAGTATTTGTAAACTATAAATTTTCAGAAGCAGACTGAATGAAACACCCAACATGTGACAGGCCTGACAGTCTCAAATCTTTAATATTTTCAAGGAATGATAAGACTCTGATTGTTATTATCTATGATAATGTGCTGTTGTTATTATATAATGATAAGATATTATTATCATTTTAAATTTTCAGATGAATAGGGATTTTCTCCCGTGATTCTGCCCTCTAAAAGAGTGGAGAGTTCATTGACTTTTTAGAAATTCAGTTTGAGTTCCACTCCTGCAATATATACCCCAATGTTATTCTCTAACATTCTTTGTTTTTTCCTGCTATGTGAGTGCATCTCCGTTTACCCTCCTTAATACTTTTGAGTGATTGGAGCAGGTAGAGAAAAGAACATCTGTGGTTCCCCCATAGTGAAAGCGTTGTTTCACTATGGTTTTATAAAATGCCCACTATGTGCCAAATAATGTGCTAATTTGCAGGAATAAGGTGTAAGATGAAAAATTAAAACAAAATTTAAAAATGTTCTTAGACTTATAAAAATGACCATATGGACTATTCCATCAAAACATGAACAGTTTTGCATCAGGGTTGATGTTTGTCCAGGAGGAAAGAAGTGTGCCCTTTTCAAGAAATTAATTGGCATTTGCAGCTCAAACAGCATCCTCTCAGATAAAGAAAAGCTGTCCTGGGTGCTGCACAGAAGCTGTCAGGAAGCTGTGTGAAATTTGTGCTTTAGTCTGCAGTTTGATTGGAAGTAGTATTCTAAGGTAAAGAGGCAGAGTTGGAGCCATTATGAAAGGCAAGTTTCTGACAGGTTCTTTTGCTCATCAGAAATTAATGTGAGTTTAGTTACTGGTACAGATATTCAAGTCAGTAACCAGAAGAGGGATACAGGAGTTGAGAAAATCTGACTTACTTTGGCCTCACAGTAGGCCATGAAGGAATTAAAAGGTGATAAACCAGGTATAGTGGCACATTCCTATAATCTCAGCACTTTGGGAGGCTGAGGCAAGAAGATCTTATGTTCTTGCCATCCAGGACCATTTAGCAAGATCTGGTCTTAAAAAGAAATGAATGTAGATGCTATAGTAGGGCTGGTGGTAAAGAATACTTACTATCTGCATGCCCACTGCTTTATTTCATTTCAAGACTATTGTCACTCTTATATTCTAGGTGTTAAATCAGGATATTAGAAAGGAAGACACAATATATACTTGCCTGAGGTAGGTGAACATAAATGGTTTAAGCATTTACTGTTCCAAACCTTAAATAGGCTAGGGACTGGGAATAATTTAGCTTAGCAAATACAGAAGTCAATGCATAGAGAAACAGAGTGGTGAAGACAGCAGCTGAACAAATGACTCAAGACACTGATAGGTGATAAAGCTATGGAACTGGAACATCTCCAGAAGGTCATGCTCAGCCTCCATTAATCAGCATGGGAGCGTCCCTTACATGAGACTCAGAAATTCGAGACAAAGGCCTTCAGGCTCCTAGAAATGCATAAATTGGGTTATATATTTTTCAAATGTACATATACTGACAGCTTGGCCAAGTGTGTTTTGTACTGAAAGTAATAACGTTACATGATTTCTGAGCACTCTGTCTGGTATCCTGTGCACGTATCTTTAATAATAGATTGCGTTTGTTTTCAGAGAGGGTACACAGACACAGTCTGAGCACTGATATTGTTCTCTTTGACTTCATGATGCTGCAAGCTTACAAATTCTAGAAACAAATCACTTCTGAAAATCAGGAAACATATTTTGGGTTATGTCACTGTTGTGAATGGTACAGTATCAAAGATGAAAACAATGCATTTGAGAGGTTACTTTATATATATATCAAGCCATCGTTCCATCCACTCTCCACAAGCAGTTATTTGACATTCGCCCCAGGTAGTATTAATAATTTTGAGTGGTTCACAATCCATATACATGTGGTTCCTCAAATAATTAAACAGGTGTTGTGCAAAGTTTATCTTCCTAGTGATGGATATCATCTTCTAAATTGTAACAAATCAAATAATGTCACAAAATGTGAATCTTCCTATAAATAATGTGTAAAGAAGTAATAAATAATAAATACTATCTTATCGTAGCTCAAGTTAATGCCAAGTTTGGTTTATTCAGTGAAATTTGTAATTTATGTTTCCATAAAAACCACTCTTTCCTAGGTGTTTTATAAAAATCGATCTGTCAAATCCTGCATGTGTTAGAGCTCAGCCAGGCTCCATAAAATGAAAACAAAGTTAAACAACTTCACAAGAGACAGAAATGGCCTTTTAAGATTCACAGGAGTGTTCCTCCTTGTCTAATCTGAACAGCCATCACAGGGAGATTGATGTGCCTTGGCGAAGAAGTGTTTCACGAGGCGGCTGTCTGCTCAGTGGTACCAGAATGAAGCTATCTGTCTTCATTGCACCCCATTAACATGCCCCTCAGATCTATCAAGAAAATGTCTACATACCTACTTTATAAATTATTACCAGCGGACATTAAATATTTCAGAACTTGTTTGGGAATATCACTCACTTTATAGCCTAATTTACACACACATACATGTGGTTTTAGGCATTTTAAGGTCCAGGATTACTCAGAACTACTTTATATTTCTACTTTAGACAACTGTCTTTTGTTGAAAGTAATCCATTGGATTTTGAATGGTGCACTTTATTTGGGTAAATCAAATAGAGTGCAAATTATCCATGAAAAAGGACACATTTTCTTTGGGAATTAAGTAGTCAGGATTTCATATTAATATGACCAGGTAAATGATGTTCTATTTGTTAATATTTCCATACAAAATGCTGTGGAACTGGGAAGGATGCATTCAAACTACATGTGTGTATTTCAAATTGTTACTGTTTGAAGTACTTTCATTTCGTCCATTTAAATTTTACTTACTAACACATATGACTTCTCTTTGTAGTAATGATTCTGCAGCATTCAAATCTTTTCTTTAATAATTTGAGTATGTTAAGACTTCAAATTTTTAAATGTTATTCATATGACAAATAATCTAATTTCCTCCTCAACAATAAAGCCAACTCTATAAGTGATTAAACTGGGTATAGAGATTTTATTTTTTTAATCTCTTTTCAATATAATTAAAATAAGTTTCAACTGAGTAAAGTCCAGTGTGATTCAGATTTAAATGCATTGCTTTACTAACCTAAATTTTCCATTCTTGGGCTCGCATTTTCTCACAGAGTGGAGGTGGCTTTTCATTAATCTCCATTTTAGTTGGATGTGGGTATGTAACTGAAATAGACATATTAAAATTGGCCAGGCATTCTTCCTGGATTATGGAACAACATTTGGAAGGAAATCAAATAATGAAAGCATCACCCACAAATAATTAAATTTGCTTATCACACTGAGAGGGCAGAACTGAAATAAAATTTGGTAGGGCTACTGTGAGCCAGAGACTTTATGTAAAATAGTCTGTTATGTGTTTTTAACAGTCCTTTATTGTGGATGTTCTTTCATATATTAAATTTGGAAAAACAAGTTCAGAAAGGTTAAATCCATCTCAAATGTCCTGTGTGAGTAAGAAACATAAATGTGGATCTCTCCCAGTTGTTTCTGCTTGCAGTTGCTGAGATGTCTGCATTACAGCTCTTCACAGGATCAAGAGTAGAAGAGAGTTTAGAGGAAATGCTGACTGAAGAAAATCAGAATTCTCTATTTTAGCTTTACCACTGTCCATTCTTTCTTTTTAGAACTTTAGGAAAACATAACATGCAAATATAAAGTGCAAATATTTAATATCTATAATTGATACTTGATATATGTATTTCCAGTACAACTAATAAAGCTAATAAAAATATTGCATGACTATCAAACAAAAAAGGTTCATGTCTTCTCATAATTCCTCTGCTGACCTTTTTTTTTTTTTTATCACTCCACCTAGGCAATCACTGACCATCTTTCTGTCACTATGAAATTTGTTGTTTATTATACAAATGAGCTGATGGGGTAGGTACTTCTCCAAATAATTTATTTAGAGATTAATGCATGAAGTTACATGCATAGATACTGTTATATTACTGAGAAGTATTGATAGTATTAGTACATCACATTTGTGTGTTTATACATTCAACAGGCATTTGAATTTTTCTACATTTTAGTTACTTCAAACAAAGCTGTTGTAAACATCTTTCTCCAACATGCATATCCCTGTACATTTTCTTACAAATGTAATAGCTAAAATAAATAACTGGAACACTTTTATGTATTCACTTCTAGATAGTCCAAATTGTTTCCAGAGTCATTATACTATTTTATAGCAGTATCAGCAGATTATGAGTTTTCTAAACCCAATATATCCCCATTGACACAGAATAAAATTAATTTTTCTGTTTTGCAAAAAAAGTGACTTTGGCACATAGTGACTCATGAAGCAGACATTTCAAATCATAATCAAATCTCTAGGTCTTCATAAGTGCTCTCCATGGAAAGTTAGCAATCTGTGCTATATAGGTATTTCACATTTTAGGCTAAATGCACAACTAATCATTTCATATTCTAAGTCAGTCAAAATATATAGATTTAAATTTTAATATCCAATTTTTACAGATTTATATTTATAAATCCACCAGTTTTTGTATATTGGCCTTATATCCTCAGCCTTTACCTTATTAATTCCAGTAGCTACTTCTGTACTATAGAATTTTCTACTGAAATAATTTTGTTAATCCTAAAGAGTTACCCTTCCAAGCATACTCCCATTTTTCTTTTCTTCCTTGCACTCTACAATGTGATTGTCTTAGTTATTTTCTCATTTCTGGAATAAAATACCCCAAATCTACAAGTCAAAAGAGAAAAGGTCTATTTTAGCTCACAGTGTGTAGAGGTTTCAGTCCATGATCAGCTGGCTCCAAGGCAGGGCACCATTGTGGAGGGCATCGCAGAGGAGACATAGCCTGTGGCAGGGAAGGCAGAAAAATGTAGCAGCAGGAAGCCTTCCCTTTCCTTTTATACCATTCAAGCGTATTGGGCAGTGCCACACCTGCCCAGGGCAGGCTTTCGTTATCCATACCCGGGACTCTGCTAAACCTATCAGGGGACAATTCAGTTATCAGACATTCTTAATCCACATTCACACAGCCTGCATCTCTCCAGTTCTGAAGTGATCCACCTATGAGCCCATGAGGCTATGAGGAGACATCTAGATATGAGGTATAACAGTGATTTCTACAAGCCCAAATTCTCATTGTTCAACACTAAGTGTGATATTACTTGTGAAGTTTGCTTTGTTTTTATAAACATACCTCAAAATACAAATTCAATGATTTTGATACAAAACTAGGTCATTGTGATTGATAATGTTATGCCTTTCCACTATATTTCTATTTATTTTCTGTATGTTTCATGTATTTCATAGTCCTCCAGTTTTCTTTTTCTGAACACAAAACGTTCAGTTTAGAATTCTTTACCAATAAAAATATTTTCCCCAAATTAAAGTAATTGAAGACCTATGTCAAGCCTTAAGAATTTAATTCTCCAGTTTTTATGTTTCGAGATTTCAAATTTAAAGACTTAATTGTGTATGTAGTCTTCATTATATATATTTAAAAAATTGTGGTGATTCATTACCTGTGGACGAACTCTAAAAGAAACAGTATAAATGCAAAGTAAAGTAAAAGGGAAATAGTAATAAACAGCGAGGACAGACATTTTAAAGATGGAGAAGAGACTAAGGCAAGCCATGAAAGAGTGAGGCTGGTGAGGGAAAGTGTATTGAAAATGATCATATGTATGCATCCATTGTGGTACCTCGCTTCACAAATTCATTCCAAAATTCTAGTTGTGAACTATATCGGTAGTGAATTGAATCAAATTATCCTATAAGGTTCAAGGTAAGTAAGGTTAATACATTATGAGCCAGGTGTTTTTTAACCACAAAAATATGAAACAAAGTACAGTACAATATGAAGGGAGAGAACACTAACTTTGCCTAAGGTGACTCATAGAATAGGACAGGAAGGTGGATGTGAGGAGGTGACTGTGGGGTGGGGAGAGCACCCCTTCATCAGGACTTTGGGTAGATCTCCTTCAGTGTTTCTTCTCTCCCTTTTCTCTTAGCTGCAGGGTCCTTCTGCATTCAGGAATATCATGAATTATTCCTTGTAAGCTTCTGCAGCAGCCTTAGGAGAATTGGGAACCTCACCATGTCCTATCACGCTATGGATGCCATTTCTCTTGCAGAATTTATCAAACCTCCCTCTAATGGTTTTAAACTCCTCAATTGTTAGGCTTGTACAGTTTGCTTGCAGCAAATGACTGTGCAATTACCTGGCATTTTCAAAGGCTATAGCTTCACTAACAATATCACCTGTCAACCACACTAACAAAAGTTTCTCCCCCTTCTTCCAGCACTTGCTTGCTACTCTTGGTTAACATTGTTACTCCTTTTGTGACACCAGCTCCTTTGATGGCATCTTCATCTTCAAAATAGTAAAGACTGTTGACTTTGCCATCTTCTATTTCAAGGCCAGATCCGTCACAGGAATACCATACTTGTGCTTTTCTACAATTTTCATCTTCGAATCAATGACTATTTCCTTCAAAACCTCCTTTTTATCATTCTTTTTTTAATTTTTTATTTTAAAGATAAAAAACTAACGAATGAACAATGAAGACAAAATCAAGACAACACAAAAACAAAACAAAACAAAAAAAAACAACATGACCTCAAAACAAAGTGATAGGGGGGCTGGGGATTTAGCTCAGCGGCAAAGCGCCTGCCTGGCAAGCGCAATGTCATGAGTTCGTTTTCCGGTACCAGAGAAAAACAAAAACAAACAAACACAAAAAACCAAAGTGATAGGAATTAACAATGGTTGCTACATTACATACTGTTATCTTCAACGGAGCTGCTCAGTCCACCAGACGTAAGAATGTAAGACGGATCAAACAATCAAAGACAGTAACAAGTAATAAAAAAAAACACATTGGCAATGATGCAGAGCTTCACTATGCAAGATGATAGGAGCTGTAATTTCTGATAACTTTTATTATTGTTCAACACATTTTTGTCACCTTCATTACTGCTCTGCCCTTTCTTTTCACTATACCACTTTTACTCTGCTCTTTCACTGGAGCCCAGCTGGACTGAATAATCCTGTACAGTACGGTGTGTGTTTAAAAGTACACAAACTTGTTCACAACATGTGTGCACTGGTCTGTTGGTTTGTAGCCATAATTTCAGCTAAAGGAAACCAGGATCACATTTCAGAGCAAGGAAGGTGGCCATGCTGATATTCATGACCAGTGCCATAGTGTTTGCTGCCATAGTATTTGTCACCCAAAGCAAGAGTTCATTAAAAAAAAATAAAATTTTGCCGTACACTTCTGTTGGTGACCCAAACTGTTCATGAACAAAAGCATTTGTGAACCAAAGTATTACTGTGTTAACGTCCCAAAACAAATATAAATATTATATATCACATATAAAAATAAAAAGAAATAGTAATTCCAAGCAGATTAAGTGAAATATTAAAAATAGTAAGTCATCATATAAAATATATATATATATATTTATATCTTAAAGCTAATTGGATGTTTAAAGTAAAAGTAGTAGCAATGCGTTTTGAAGAAACTTTCACAAAAGCCTCAGGAAGAAAGGCAGCAATTTTGAGCATCCACCTTGCCCAGAGCAGAAAATAAATCATAACTCCATCAATATGTTATCAAGCCAAATGTGTTTGGCTCACTTATGAAAAAGCAACTGAGAAAAGATATAGTACACACCGATCAAGCTTTCTGCATAACATATTGACAATACAAAATGAAACCCAAGTGGTCTTAGAAATCATCTTTCATCACATAGATACAGATTAATTTGTGTGTAATTGTGTGTGTACACATTAAACACAACAGCCTTTACGTGCCTAAGATATTTGAATTACAGGATCAAGTAGAAGGTGATAATTCTGTCACAGGTTCATTGTAGTCTGTATCACTTGAGATAAAAATTTTCTTTGTAAGACTTAAAATAGGCATAGTTTACAATGGATATTTTAAGAATATTCCATTAAATATGCTGTCTACATGAGCAATATTCACTATGATACATTACTTTTCATTTTAGAATTTCTTACTCTGTTTATTGTTTTTTATTAGTACATATTTTGAGTACATGATGCTTGAGTAGAAAGCAGGTACATGAACTAATTTACCCTGAATTTTTTATTTCCTTTCCCAATGCATCTCCCTCCTCTTTCACTAAATCCCATTTCCCCATTTTTAATATTACTCATCATTATTATTTTTGTTCCTGTTTGTGAAATACTAAGATCACCTTCATGGTGGTTGGTTACATGATCATCTTAAATATTTTACTTTCCTTCCCCCTATTGATTCTCTAGTCCCTTTTCCCTATGCAAAAGATCTACTTCTCATTTTCTCTGTAATTAAACTTTTCTCTTTTGCTCTTTATTTGTACTTTGGATTACTCAGATGATATAAACCATATGGTATCTAAGATCATTTGATTTATATCAGTGAACATTACATTTTCAAGGTATATCTACTTTCCCACAAATTTCTTGAATTTATTATATCAGTAATAATTAATTTAAAAATATATTCCCTATTAATATCATTTATAAATAGTTTCCATTTTAGCTAATTTACAAATAAAGAAGAACAACACATAAATTCCTCATTATTACAATCTCCCTAACCCTGGTGGAAGTAGATTTGACACAATTTTGGAATTAGGGAAATGATGAGCACATATGTTAATTTCTTCTTGTACACCACCTTCCACCAGGAAAGGGCAAATAGTTAGAAATAGAAATAGCTCAAAATTTTTAGAAATGGTTAGAAATAAAAATAGTTGAAAATAACCCATCAGCACTAGGGTACCAATAGCAAAATGAAATATAAATTCCACAGTAAAATACACAATCTTGACATTATTTTGATAAGCTTAATAAAATGAAGTAAACAATGACAAAATAATTTTCTCAGTAGCACAATAATATATTTTATATCATTTACATCTAAACATCTAGCAAATATGTAATTAGGTCTTTTTAGCACTAGGATCAAACCCAAAGCCTCATACACAATCCACAGACACTATGCTATGAAACTATGCCTTTAGGCAATGTTGAACATTTAAGGTTTATCATAGGTAGGTCCTAGATTTGATCCCCAGCACCACCACCAGAAGAAAAGACATAACAGGAAATAATTTTTTTGCCATCAAAATTTTTAATTTTAATTAAACACTTAGAAAAAAAATCAAGAATTGTTTGTGGAAATATATAGTTTTTAGAGAAAACTGAAAAGAGAACATTTTATAACCTAAGCATACAATAATTGTTAGTACTTATGACTTTATTGTGATTGTATAATGGATTTTAAGAAAAGTTTTCAAGAAATGCTCAGTACAGTATTCCTTCTCCCACAATGCAGCTTATAGTTTCATAATTTTACTATTTTTACTTCAAATATCTTAAAGAGTACCGTGTTTGTAGTCTGGTATTCTGTATCTTTATTTCTACCCATAAACTTTCCCGGATATTCAGATGCTTTAAGCCAAAGTTCTAACTATTACACGTACAATTTCCATTGTACACTATGATGTACAACTCAGATTTAATTTAGTTCACTAGAAATCACGTCTCCCTGATGACTTGAATTTGGAATCATGTTTTTCTTTGTTTTATCTCTTATATCCATAATTCCCCCATTTTCCAAAGTATTTGACCTAAGAAATATCCTTAGATTATTCCTTTCTCATTCTACACAGTAATGAATATATCATGTTTTTATTTTACTCCAGATAATTCTCACATCTGTCTAGTTCTCTCAATTCATAATCCTTTGCTCAGAATATAATCTCTCCTAACCTCAGGCATAGAAAATATTGCTTATCTTCTAAATTTTCTTTCAAGCTTCACATTTCCATTATTATCTTCCAGGCTACTATCAGGTTTAATGATATGCAGCAGAAATATGTTAACATATTTTCTCTCTCTAAACCAGAATTAGCAGCCTCTTAGGTTGAAAATAGTAAATCTGCACACCAGTTCTTAGATTTGCTTTTTCTGCTTTATTTTCTTCCTCAGAACATACTTTATACCCCAGTAAAATATAATTATGCATTATACTTTTTAAAAGCAATGCAATGTTTTCTTTCAATTTCTTTGTTAGCATTGTTAGTTCAGCTTTAGAAGGACACTTTCCCAGATCTTTGTGTAATTCCTAATCATATATTCCCCTCATTTTTGTAAAAAGACTGCAGTATTTGTGAAAATGTATTTTATAGTGCTAGAAAAGCCTAGAGTATTTTCTTGACCTTATATATTTCAAATAGGAAGAGTTTCTGGATTTAAGGGAAAGAGCAATATTAATGTGTTAACTGAATTTCAGACCAGTTGTAGGTTTTAAAATAAGTAAGTCACATGTGCTATTTGGGACATAATTGCATTAGAAAGCCATTTGCTATACCCCTGAAATTTACATTTTATCTGGCATCTTGTACAGTAATACCTCAGTTCACAAATGTTTATGTTTGCAAGCAATTTAGTTTGTACAAACAAGTGTTCAGCAAAATTTTGCTGTGATTAACAAACTCCTCATGAGATGACAAACACAATCAGGGCCATCTTCTCCACACAAATACAAACACAGTCAACTTCCCCAAAATCATAAAGCAAATAAAATTCGTCAACCGAGTTACCAGTCTATCTTGTCTCATAACCCAAAAAATATGACAAGAGATAGTACTGAGGACGAGAGAGTAGAGTAAAGAGAATAAGAAATAAGACTGAAAACCTGACCTATTATTAAATCCTATGAGGAAACATGTGCCAAGTATTTTTATCTGTTCTGAAAAAAATGTATTTCCATTGTCACTTGAAAAGATGTAAGTACAAACCATAATTATTAATTGCTGAATTTATACAAGACAAAGACAGATCTTGCAAAAATGTGTCAAATCAGCCATTCTATTGTCTTCAGAAACTAAAGCTTCCATACCAACAAGACACAAAGTGTTCTTAGTTTTTACATGTTCATTAAGTTTGTGTACTTTCCATAAATGTAAAATGGGGAACCTACATTCTGATCTAGATTTTGGTTCTGTTTACTCAGTCATAATTTATTGTAGATTGCCCATATAGTAGGTGCTTATTGGCCTAGCTTTGTTTTTCAATGCATTTTGAGAAAAATATCAATTTTATGACTTGCATCAATAGTTCCCATATTGTTAATGTTGCATGCTGTTAATGTGTACTGATGTTCATCAAGTTGTTTGTGCATTAGTCCAGTGATGCCCATTTGTGTTCTTTACAGGGCTGATCTATTACAAATAAATTCATATGTATATTCCTAGTATGCAAGTTTGATCAAACAATTGCAATTTGTTTGATGCAGTACTCTACACTCACAACTTGAAGAAGGAGAGATTTATTTTGGCTTCCATTTTCAGCATGTACCTATGTGTTTTCTAAGCAGTAATGGCATGGTAAGAGGGATAGATAGAGGAAAACTCCTTCTAATATGTTGTCCAGAAAGCAGAAGGAGAACGGAGCAATAAAAGTGGGGCATAAATGCTTTTAACGTCCTCCAACCAGGCCCCACTCTCTACTGTCAAAACAATTATGGCAGTCTCAGTCCAATCACCTAGCAAAACCTCCTTTCTGAACACATGAGACATTTTGGGCCATTCTAGATCTAAGCTGTAACTGATATAGTCACTCTAGATTAATGAAGCTACATAAAAATGGACAGAATACAGACTAAATTTCACCTCAGTGATAAACTGGTCACATGGCAGGATATAATATGGCCCTAAACTCTAATCTCTAAACAGAGATAGCCACATGAAAAATAAAGACGTGCCACCCTTTTCATGTGAGATTTAAAATGAAACAGAAGAAAACTGAACAAAAAATAAATTTAGTAAACATTCAGGTAAAAGCACTACAGACTTTTCAAAATGGCAAAAGAATATGGCTCAAAACATTCAGTAATGATTTGATGGAATAAATGAATGTGAATTATGTTTTTCTAAAAAATCAGAATGAGAGAAATTTTCAGAGTTAAAGAAACCAATTAACATTACCATATGCTTAAGTAAAAGAAACATAAAAATTGTATGAGGTAAAATGAAGGCAAGTGAATGAAAACTGAACTCCAGTCATTTAAGTGGAGAAACTCACAAGATCTTTTCACAGAGATGGTACAAAAAAAGGGAAAATAAATATAACTGGTATCCCTGAGTGAAATACATATGAAATACATAAAAAGAACAAGTACAATACCTCATAAAAATATTTCTGGGATTTTTCAACTTACTCATTTTTGCTTTTTAACAAAAACAAATATATGTATTACTGAATGTTTAGTTAGTATATATAATATGCTTTTTTTTCATTTTAAACAAAATATCTTTGTTTCTTATAGTACATATTCTAAAAGGGAAACTGTGAGGATATATACTAAATATTTTTATTTAGTTTATCAGAGTAAATGATTCAATGTTTGTGTTGTATGAAAAGAAATATCAAACAATAACTTCAATATTATTGTCATCTAGATTTGCTTCTTTTCTCTGTGATTACCAAGGTGTTGACTAAGAAAGTTAGTCTATTTGTGTTTGCTTTCAATTTACATTTATACTGAGTGACAAATTTAATCAAAGATGCATAGAAATAATTGTACAATGTACGATCAAGTAATTCTTTCCTCTATTTTTAAAGTTAGTGAGTTGGACTAAAATTAGAATTAAGTCTTTATTTTTTGTTCATATATTTGGGCAAGGCAAGATTTCTTTAATTATATTTTTCTTGTAGTACAAATATGAAATTAAAATGGAAAGTTAAATGTAAAATGTTCTGTCTAGTGACTAGACAATCACAATTTTAAAAACTTAGTTACTGTTTGTTTTAATTTATGTATTAAGAATCAGAATATAGACATTAGTTCCAGAGTTTATTTAAATATTAATCTTCAGATAGCAAATATACATTTCAGAAAAGCAGCAGCCTGGAAGATAAAAGATATGAGAGATGAAAACTAAGAAATGCAGAGACTTCAGTTAGTTCTGAAACCCAATAATTGGAACCACCATAAACAACACACTATTTTCCTATCAGGGATACAGGTACATTTTTTCTATACATTCATGACAGAAAATAAGATAAATTTTATTAATATGTGATAATTATCATAGGGAGCATTGTAGATTGGCTTGAATTTAGGAAATCAGATACCTTCTAATTAAGATGTACATTTCCTCGCTGAAAATAAAGGAAAGACACATATCTTTGATTGTTTTGGAAAATAGGGTATTCACAACTGTTGTCATCTTCCAGGAAACTTTCGATGGAAAGTTGAAATCCTCTTAGTCTGCGGTGGATTGACAATAGATGGTCAGCTTGTGACACCCAGCTGAACTTAACCAGTGTGGTGCTGGGTGTGGGAGGACCCCCTGAAGATTGTTGCCAGCAGCATAAGAGGCAGAACGGGAGAGGAAGAAAGGCTATTGGGAGCTGCTAGAAGCTACTGTGAACCCGTTGGAAGCAGACAGAAGCTGTAATGAGCTCTTGGTTTTCTTGCAGGAGCTCATTATGCTGGCTTTCCTGATGAACCTGGCTGTTTTCATCCTCCAAGGAGCTTGGTGAGAGTGGCTGTGGTTCATGTTAGCAGAGCTTTGGTCCTCACTCTGAGCATCAATTCCTGGCTCCCAAGGGAAAAAAGGTGCACAGCTCAGTCTCCTAGAGAAGCTTGTCATGTTGGCTTTCCTGATGGGAACTCAGCTTACTGATCATCATGAGCTCAGAGGCTCAATGTTGCTGAGGATGCTGTGGTACCTTGTAGGGAAGCTGTAGTTCTTATTTTGTATGTTGTTTTCTGGCTCCACTGCGGAGCCCTCAGCCTGCTAGCACAGATCCTTATACCCCGCTGGCGGAGACTTTCTAGATTCCAGCACTGACCTTTGGACCTTCCAGCGCAGATTCATGAAACAGGCCTGCATGAGATATTGTTATGGGCTCTAGGCCTCCAGTTGGACTCATGGGAGGCATTGTTATGTGCTCTAGGTCTTCAACTAAACTTATGCAAGATGTTATCATGGGATCCAGGCCCTCAGCTGGATTCTTTGGTCTTTAGTGTGTGTGGACAGATTTCCTGCACTCTCTTTTATATCATTCTTTGGGCAACTACTATAAATAACCTTATAAAATATGTGTCCTACATTATACTGCTCTCCTTGCAAAAATCCCCAAACCAGGACATAGTCTTAGAGCCAGAGAATGAAAAATGAAGTATGTCTTTGGAAAGAAAACCACCCACTTATATTAAGATATTTTTCCACCCAATGATAAAAATCATTGATCATAAATTATAGTGAAAAGTTATAGTTTCATAACTAGAAAGAAAAAGAACCAGTGTGTAATTCATTTTCCTTATGCCAAACTGAATTTGTTATCTTGAAGAGAGGAAAGAAATCTACAATTGCAATAGTATGATCAAATAGAAAAGAAAACTTGTCAATTTAGTAAGAAGAAAATAGAAGCAAAATAGTATGAATCCAATATAGCATGAGGCAGATGAGAAACACATCGATTTTGGCCACTGGGCATTTATTTTCCCCAAAGAGAAAAACCTCATGACATATATTCATTGAAACACTCATTATTCTTTTCTAAGTTCGTAAAAAAAGATTGATATTTCAACAAGCAACCAGAAAAGTGCACTCAGGTAGTGTTCTAAATATGCAGTATTCCTGAGATTGGTCTAATAAATAACACTATTTTAAAAGCTATGAATAGAAGTAGAAAGAACATAACTTGTTTGGATAAGGCAGTAAAACATGTAAGTCAGGGATGACATTCTAATCTACTCATCAAAGGGGAAGACTAAGCACTTAACTACAGTGCTGACTGTTTCTCATTATCTTTGGTATTTTCTCCTTATTCCTCATGAAGTTTAATTTATGTTTATAATGATGAAAGGCTGTATGGAAAACCTCTGTTTGGAAAAAGCCTGATTTCTATCCCTCTGGTCACGGTATTCTTTCCACATTCCTAGGGTCTGAATATTTGCCACAGGCAATTAAGTAGGTGATAGATGAACTTGTGATTCTCCCAAGGGTGTAAAATAAACTCTACTAACTGAAAATATCAACATGCAACATGAATGATGTGTCCTTGTAGACTAGTTTGCATTTCAGTCAGCCTCAAATAGGTTCTCATTGTTGAGCCATAAAAATATAATATTGTTTGGCTGTCAACAAAGTTTATTTTTTGCCTACTGAGCTAAACATAAAAATTCAATACTATTGTGTAATCATATATTGTTTATGAAATTGCAAAATATAACAATGAAGATAGTTCAGTATATTAAATTGTGAGGGTATCTGTGAAGTTATACAGTATGTGTTTTTATATTGAAAACTTTACATATGTTTCTGTGTGTGTTTTTCTCTGAAATATGAGAATTTACTCTCAGTCATTCACTTGGTGATTACCCAGTCTATTTGATTCAATTTGTACCTATTCAATGCCTCTTTTAATTTTAAATTTGAAGTTGGTTTTGTTTTTCTTCTTATTGCTGAATATTTTGAAAATACTTATGAAATATTGTATGAAAAGAAGAAAAATACACACACTTTTAATGGAAAATATACCACAGAGCTAAAAAGTTGATGAAAGTAAGAAATAGTTTAATTTATGACTAAAAATATAGTTACCTTATTTTTCTCTGCTTCAGTTGTAAAGTTGTGTGGGAAATCTCAAAACATACAATACCTAGATTACTTACTAATGCATATTCACTAGACAAGTGTATAAATTTTTGAATTGGAACATTTTAATATTCTAGTATAAATATTCATACCCTGATGACATTTTTAAAAATGCTGCCATATGACTTGCAATGCCGAAAAAGGATATCAATAATTCTATTTAACTTTTATTACTGATCACTTAAAAAGTAATCTTTCTTTTTTAGGACATTTTATTGATTAAAAACAATTTAATTATTTTCCTCAGTTTGGACATTTTTTTTTTACTTTCACATGCATTTTTATCTAAAACCAAATCAGAAAGAGTAAATTTCAAATACAATATATGACAAAGTATAGTATATCATAAGTATATATTTAAATTAAAAACAAATGAATTTAAAGGTAATTTTCACACTAACTGCTAGAAGAATTAGTTAGAAAAGAGTAGTTAGGAGTCTGGTACTAAAAATTTAGTAAGACTCTTTGAATATTTAAATGGTTATTTTCAGCATTTGTACAGGATCATGCTGAAAAATTTGAAAATAATATCATGAAGATATGAATATTAACACTATGAAATAAAATAGTTCAAATAAGATTTGATTTTCAGAAAAGGTAAAACATCATTAATTATTTAATCAACTTACTCTGGATAACAAGATGAGATTGAAATTTACTTGTGAGAAGGTAATAACTCAATTATTTTAATTATTTTTATTGGTACATTATAGATATACATTATATAATGATCACATCCATCACATAATACATATAGATAATGATCAAATTTATCATATATTGTATCTGTACATGCAATATATCAATTCTTTGTTTAGTCCTCTTTTTCTTTTTCCTTTCTTTAAAACTATCTTTCTCTCCTTATTTACAAAAGATTGGTTTCCATTGTTTTGTTTCTTTTCTCTTTTTTATTGTCCCTTCCTTTTCCCTTTCCCCTCATTCGTTCCCTTTCCCTTTTTGATATTTTCCTTCTATTGCATAACAGCTACTATACATTTTGCTCCTCATTTATACTTTTAGTTTCTCACACTAAAGAAACCACATGATATTTACACGTGTGTCGAATTTATGTTAATTAAGTGTGTTGTCTCAAGATGCATAGATTTACCTAAAAATGTCTCAAGATCATCCATCTTCATGATTGGGTTGTTCTGGATTGTATAAAAATAATTTTCTTTATCCATTTGAAGGGTTAATGGACATTTGGACTGTTTTAAAGATTTATCTATTTTAAACAGTGCCAGTATAAACATAGGAGTGCATATATTGATGTAGCATGATGCTTTTAATTCTTTAGGTAAGATACGAAGAGGAGGATAGCTGGGTCAAATGGGACTTAATCCTAGCCTGCTGAGAAATTTCCACACTGATTTTCACAGTGGTTGCACCAGTCTGCACCACCTCCAACAGTGGAGTAGGGTTCTTTTCCCCACAGCCCTTGCCAGCATTTGTTGATTTCTTGATGATAGCCATTTTTCTGAAGTGAAATGCAATCTCATTGTTGTTTTAATTTGAATGTCTCTTTTTTTCCTTGTGAGATTATTCCTGATCTGATTTTCTCTATAGCCTCATTCATCTGTTTTTGTTTTGTTCATTCTACTGTACCATTTCAGAAAATTCAGGTGGGTTGCTTCTGCTTTCCTCTATCTCATTGTTCTCTGGATTGATCTTGGGTGGGCTGGAGGTTTGGGGTTGAGTTTTGCTTCTGCATTTTGTCATTTTTAAATTTTTAATTGTATATTTTCTGTGTAAATTGCTTATGATATGTAGCTTTGTCACTATTACTGAGACTTCCACGGGAAATATCTGTTCATCAGAGATGTCTTCTAAGTGTAGCTGGCACCTGGCCATTTTGTCTTTCCCAAGATCCCAGCTTCCCACTTTATTATGCAAGAGAAGTTGATGATTATTTGACCCAGCATCCAGTCTCTTGGTAGTGGACTATGGTGATGATTATGACCCTAGACAATCCGTGATGTCATACAAGGAAGAAAACCTGATTAAAACAGGTATGACACCCTGGCTAAAGTAATACAATTAACAATAACAATAGGATTAAGAACTGCCCAGAAACTGAAAAATGGGTAACTATTAATTTTGTATCCTTAACCAGTGTGGCAGTACCTACAATTGTATAACAAAATCTATCACAAACCAGGTATTTGTATGTGATGGGTTTTCCCTTAGTAGATTGATTTTACACAATGTAGAAAATTTAAGAGAAACGGGGAAAATAGAGAAATAACTGAAGAGAAATATAGTAGAAGCAAGGCTGAAAGACAAAGGTAGATCACCCAAGGTTTGGAAAACTGAAGAAGAAGACAGGAGAGAAGAAATAAAGGAAAAGTAAGAAAATATTGAAGCAAACCAGAAAACAGAGGCAATGTTTGTACACATGAAAAAATGAAACAATAAAATGTTGAAGAGGCAGAGAGAAAAAAGAAAAAATAATAAAAGCATAAATCTAAACAAGCGTAAAAAAGAAAAAAACTCAAACAGACAGAAAATGTAAAAGAAAACAAATGAACTAAAAGAATGAAATTCCTCTCCTGTCCACAGTTCTGTGGTGATGTCCAAGTCAGACCCAAACACATGCTGGGTAACCCTGGCAAGTATTTAGTAGCAGCTTAATGCTTGATCTGAGGCTGATATTGGCTTCTGGATGTGGAAACTGGGCCCGGTATCTTCACTCAGCTTCTTTCTGCATGTCCTTCAGGAGCTTGTCCGTGTCTCTTTGCCCAGTGTGTCTCTATGCTGACTGCACAGTTGCTGTGGCACCTTCGGATAGAGACAGCCCTGGGCTGTTCCCGTTCCAGCATGCAGTTGTCCTTACCCCACCCTTAAACAGCCTCCTCTGTTCCAGTCCACTGGCATTTCTCTGTCTTCTCTCAAGCTAGTGGGAACAGTGCAGGAGGCATTGTACTATACAACTCAATATGTTAACCCATGCATCAGTGGTCCCTCATCTTGTTGTTGCTAGAGGTTCCAGTAGGCTACTATGGTACACACACACACACACACACACACAAATCTGGCTGCCCATGGAGAGTGAGCAGCTTCCTGCAAAATTATTTCTGCGTGTGCTGGTGAAATTTGCTACCAAGGTTCAACTTCTGTTTGGAAGAAGATAAAAGAGGTGAGAAACTATGTAACTCACATCTATCTTGTGTTTGTCACACTATTGCAGTCCATCAATTTTTTTTTTTTTTTGAGAACTTCCTGAAATGGTGGTTCCTGTAGCCACACAGGCAGTGGTCCCACAGACAGCCCTGTGGGTTGCTTCATCATTTAATAAAGTACCTATATTTTGTTTGATCTATAAGTCTATTTGAGATTGATTTTGACATCAGAACGTGTGTCCCTCTATTTCTTCCAATTACCTGAGTAACTACAATGTAGCTCCTACTCTATTCAGCTATGTTGACTCCGCACAACTGCTACTTTTGAAAGAAGAAGAGATGTTTGATAGATTTCAAAACATTAACCTTTCTATGCGGGGTACATATGTCACATTTACACATTCTAATTTAGAAATTTCCATGGGTCTATATAATCTCTAAAGAATCTTTGTTAAGTGTGTTTATTAGCTTTAAAAATAGATCAATGCTGCTGTTTCCCCAGAATTTAGTGGATTCAAAGGTATAAATTTGGAAATAAAGCATGCAAGGTGTGATCAAACTCTTTAAATATTCTTAGAGTAATTTAAATATTTATTAGAGTAAAAGACAAATTGTCAAGCATGATAAGATGAGTGAGCTCAAAGTGAGAATGAGTATTTAAGGAGAATTAGTAGCAATGTACCTGTCATTATAATGTATTCATCAGATTTTTAACTAGAGCTCATCAATCAAACTTCTACTGCATTTGCTGTCAAATATCAATATTACAATATGAATTGGCCAGTGAGCAACTTCCAACTCTTCCCCAGTTAAAACGTCCATGAAAGGTGAACATTTTTAATCAGCTCAGGACGTTGAGCTAGCCAGTACAGCCAAATAAGACTCCAAAGAGAAATTCCAGAACTGCTTCAGAAAGTGGCAGTGATAATGGGATAAGTGTGTATGAGGAGAAAGGAAGTCTTTTGAGAAAACTTAATTACAGAGAGATAATTTTGCTGATGGTACATCACAAAATCTTAAAATGAAAGAAAACAGGATATAGAGAAGATTGTCATACAAATCATCAAAGAAGTTGGTACACTGGAATCATAATGAAAAGTAGAGTGGACAATAATTTTACAAGATGAAATGGTTGACTTAGAAATAAGCCAAATTATTTCAAGCATTTTTTTAAAAGTATGGGTATTTTTCAGTTTTTAATTTGGAGGCTATCTGTTGGTATTAAGTCAAAGAAGTGACATAATCTGAAGTATATGTTCATGTTTATTCCATCTTTAAAAAGTGGAAGGAAGGAAACCAACAAATTTTTTAATGTAACCCAGTTGAAATCAAGGGCACAATGGAAGAAGACTGAGTTATCAGGGATGAAACACAGTAGACAAATGGCAGATATATTTAAAACATACACTATGAGGAAAGAAAGTATATCCCTGATGTTACATTAAGATATCCTCTAAATTTATCAGGCATGTTTTTTAATTAAACCCTTATGCATTTGTTTATTCTTTCATTCTATAAACATTTACAGATCATCTGTCAGGTGTTCAGCATTTTTTCACATCAGTAATAAACTAGAAAAAGAATATTTTCTCTTTCTACAAGAAGACACAAATAATAAGCAAGCACATCCTGCCTGTCAAATAAATTTCCGTGTGGTAAAAGAGATAAATGATTTAGAGGGAAGATGGTAAAATAAAACCAAGATAAAAAAAAAAAGTAAGGGGTCTTGGGAAAAGTGACGAGGGATCACAATATAAAATATCACATGATTTGTCTTATATGATATATATATGACTTAAAGGCATTCAATTTGATGTGAAAAATGGGATGTATGTAGAGTGTCCACATGTGATTCTTGATAATGATTTTCAGCTAAGGAGTAGGCATGTTAAATAAAACTAAATTTGGCCTGAAGACAGCCTGCCTTTAAGACCTTATGCAATGAACTGCAAAGTAACTTAGTAAGCTACTTATAAGTCCAAAAATGTAAAATATCTTTGTAAAAGTAGAGTCACAACCAATTACAGTAGCAGAGATTCAGCCAGTTACAGACAATCAACTGTCAGTTCATATTAAAGTAGGCTATACACAGAAGACTAACCAAACCAGCTGTCTCTATACTTCAAGTTCATTTTCATTCTATAAATGCTGCCTAGACACATGGAAGATCAGGGTTCTCTGATCTTGCTCTGGTTCTGAAGGTGTAATACTTGTGAATTGACATTTGCGCAATTGTTGGGGACCACCACAAAGTGGCTCTGAGCAGGATTTAATACTAACCAATTGGCTTTCTGAGTTTATTTGGGAGTTATCCAAAGCTTAGGCACCTTGTTTAAAGATGTGCAGTTGGCTCATTGTAAAGAAATCTCTATTGGTCACTGGTCACAGCTGAGGCCTGTGTTGACCTGTGAAGCTGTAATGCCTCAAGGACAAAGAGCTACAGTCTGCACACATTCTTCCAATAAATACCAGTCTAAAGGTAAAGTAGTTCTCTTGATTGACATAATTTACTACTTGGGAAAATTCTCCAAAGGTCCTGCAAGATTCCTTCATTTTCTTGAGTATTCTCTCCCTTTGTTTGAAAACCAAATAAATACGGGCTGCCTGGAGAAGTCTTTGGCTAACTTAGAGAATACTGAAGTTATAAGAGAGTTGGTTCCTCCCGGAGCCCTGAAATCATTTCCATTGTCTCATTTATTTAACTCTTCACTGTCCACTCACTTGGGAGATTGCAGGCACGATCAGCCTGCGGTAACTTAGAGTTATTTAACCCTGTTTTCGATACTCAATTAAAGCTAAATTTAATCTGTCTAAGGAATTTGTTTTAATAAATTGTAAGCTGAATTTGAACAAAGTGATGAAGGAAGCAAATGATAGGATAGTATAGCCAAGTATATGATTTTTGCTACTTCATGTATTTTCTGCAAGTTCTCATTTCAACATGTTTTTCAACAGTACCAACACACTGTCCAAATCCAAGATTCTCCTTATTTGAATCAATGTTGAAATCCAATTATATTTTGATATGCATTTTTATTTTCATGTTTAAAGGGGTTTCTTTGACATCACTTTATTTACAATACAGTAAACTAACAAAAAGTTTAAGTTCAATGAAATATCCCTTTCAGGTAATTATATTTCCTGGCAAAGATAAGACCACACCAAAAAGTAGAGGATTAGCTATTAACAATAGAAAAGGTAGTGAATTTTTTCTAATTTCTGAACAAAGAATTTTGACTATAATCTGATAAATTAAACTAAGTATAACTGGTAAAAATTATTAGCATTATTTATCTATTTACTTTGCAAACATGAGCTACCTTGTTCAAGTTATTTTCTTCCATTTTTTTTTTTTTTGAAATTCAAGTAATGGCCCACCAAAGATGCATTTCAGTTTTCAGTGAGATATGAAACTTCCCATTTTCAAAATTTGGTGTATGAGACTTTTACAAGAGTATTTTATTGAAAATAATTACAGCAAATACTGTTTTTCCTCTATGAAATAATAGTGTCATCACTCCTTTCACTGATAGATTATAAATAAATATGTAAAATTGTAGACCATAGGATGCAATTAGAAATACTAAAATACAGCTGGTAATCAGTGAAACACACACTCAGGCATACATACACATTATTTTCTCAAATATTTCTCAAACATTGAATATTTCTCAAATATTAAATATTTCTCAAATATTCAATTTCTCAAGATTATTAATTTTACCATCTACTTCAGAGGACATTTATATTAAAAGTTATGTATCTACTGGCTTTACCTCAATGCACTGAGGTAAAATGCCTTTTTTTTTTTTAATTTAAGTAATACCTTGTAGACTTTTTCACCTGTGCAAATTCTGACTCAGAGGTCATTTTCAAACAAATTAAAAACAAACAAATTGAAGCATCAAGATATCATACCATAACAAGAAAGTATAATAACCTAAAATTTCCTGACTCATACCTAAAAATTTATAACATTGATCCACCATTCTATTATTTTGGTAATGGTTATTTTAGTGACCTACTTATTCCAAATTATGAGAGAAGCAGATTACTTCAGTGAAATTTGATATTTTCAATGCTTCTCTTTTGAATATGTTAAGTAAATAGATTGTAAATTTAAATCTTATAGGAAAAAATTTTGAATTTGATAGATGTGGTGTACATGAAAAAGAAGTAAAACAATGCTGATTGTGAATGCACAAAATGGACTTTCATGATTGGTAATATAACTCAAGACCTAGATTTGCATAATAGTTTCACCTATTTAAGTGAATGAATTTATAAATTTACCAAATTAAACACAAATTATGCATTGTATAGATGTTTATGCTTCAAAAATAAGATATATGTACATAAACAGTCACAGCAATAAAGAACAGAATTCAATTATTTTTGTAAAATATTATTATCAATAATCAGAAGTAAAAATGGGGTGTTAAGGTCTCCCACTAAAACTGTATTATTGATTGTTAGATTTTTATTTCTGTTAATATGTGTCTTATATAGTTGAGCACTCCTATATTTGGTACATATATTTATGATTGTTATCTCTTCCTCTTGAATTTTCCCCTAATACATATATAGTGATCTTCTTTATTACTTTTGATAATTTGTGGTTTGCAGTTCACATTGTCTGCAAAGGGAATAGCTATCCCTGCTTTCTTCTGGGTTCCTGTTGCATGGAGAATTGTTTTCCATTGTTTGATTTTTTAGTCTATGAATTTGAATTAAATGTGTTTCTTGTACACAGAACATTGTTAGATTTTGCTCTTTTTTTTTTTTTTTTTCATACCCAATCTTGTCTGATCTCGGAAGCTAGGCAGGGTTGGACCTGGTTAGTACTTCGCTGGGAGATTTTGTTTCTTAATCCACTCTGCCAGTCTGTTTCTTTTGATTGGTGAGTCAAGCCCATTTATATTGACAGTTGTAATTAATATGTATTGGCTTATTGTCATGTTATTTTTGTGCTATTGGCTGTCTGTGCTATTTTCCCTTCTGTTTACTTGCTTGCCCTGCCTGGTGGTTTCCTTCTGTTGTTGTTCTTGGAATTGTCATTTTTATCTCTCTAGAATATCTTTCAGTAGTCTTTGTAGTGTTGGTGTGGTGGTCATGAATTTTTTTAGGTGTTCTTTGCTGTGGAAGTACCTTATTTCTGCATTAAATTTTTTTTTTTTTTTGGTTTTTCTCCAGTACCGGGAATCGAACTCACGGCCTTGCGCTTGCCAGACAGGTGCTTTGCCGCTGAGCTAAATCCCCAGCCCCTCTGCATTAAATTTGAAAGATATTTTTGCAGGCTACATCCATCTAGGATGGAAGTTGTTTTCTTTCAGGACTTGTAATACTTTAATCCAAGCTTTTCTTGATTTGATGGTTTGTGTTGAGGTGTCTGGCATTGTTCTGATGGGCTTTCCTTCATAGGTGATTTATTTCTTTTCTCTAATGATTTTTAATATTCTGTTATTGTGCTGAATTTCTGGAATCTTGATGATTATATTTCTGGGTGTAGACTTATTTTGGTTAAGGCTAACTGGACTTCTACATGCCTTTCTTAACTGTATGTGAGATCCTTTTCCCATGCTTGGGAAATTTTGTATTATTTCTGCAAATAGTCTTTTTATGTCACTTGTGTTAATTCCTGCTTTTTCATTTACACCTATCCATATTGTTCTTCTTCACACCACCTTGCAACTGTTCAGTCATTATTTCCTGGTTCCTTGTTATTTTTAAGAGATCTTCCCGTTCATAGTCTCTAGCTTCAATGCTGCCTTCAAGGACTGAAAGTCTATTTTCAGTCGTGTTCAAGCAGTTTGCCAGCTTTCAAAGGAATATTTAATTTCTAGGATATCTGTTTGAATCTGTTTTTTACATTCTAATTCTTTCCTATATTGTTCATTCAAGGTTTCTATCATTCTTCTATGCTCCTCTATTTTTCATCTTTCTCTTCTTTAGATACGCTGAGCAATTCTTTCATTGTAGTTGTCATTTCTTTCTTTATCTGAGAGATTATTTTTGGTCTGATTTCTTTTATAGCTTCTTGGAGCTGTTTCTTTACTTCAGTTGCTATCATTTCAGAAATTTCAGGTGTGTAACCTCCAATTTCTTCTGTGTTGATATCTCCTGGACTTGTTCTTGGTGGGTGGGAAGTCTGAGATTACAATTTGTTCCTTCATCTTGACATTGTCTATTAAAAATTTTTTTAATTTTGCTTTCTGTGATGATCTTCATGACATTTGGTATTTGGTAGCTATATAATTAGCATCAAAGCCTCTCTAATAAGAGTCTGTTCTTTGAGGAAAGCCTCTGTGTGTCAGAGATTCTTGGTTTGTGCCTGTCCCATGATCCTGCCTTCCCAATTAATTGAGAGTGAGATGTTGGTTTCTGTTTGACTTTGTTCTCAGTCTTTAGCTATAAGGCTATGATGAAGTTACTGCCCCAGAGCTTCCCAATATTGTCATCCAAAGGAGAAGAGTGATTACAACAGATATGACATCCTAGCTACAGTAGTATAATTAGCAATAGGGATAATGTCAAGAAAATTTTAGAAATTTCAAACTGTGATATCTATTGATTTTGTTCTTTTGACCACAGAAGCAAAGTCTATAGAGTTATATAACAGCACCAGTCATAAATTAGGAGTTTGTATGTAAAGTGTTTCCCCTTGTGTGATTGGATTTACCCTGAGTTCCTTGGGCCATACTGGCTGCCCTGTTCCAGGTAACAATATAAAGTAATATAAAGCCATTATTGTTTGTATAATCTTGTTTTAAAATTCTGTGTCATTTTTGTTTTTTATCTCTTTAAAATATAAAAAAGCTGTAAGTAAACAGGAAAAAACATAATCAGAAGTAAAATAGCACTTCTAACTTTCAATGGCACAAATATTGTGGTCTGATGTATGTGTGAGAACTACTTGTGCCATGTGTTCTTGGTGTTACTCTTAGAAAAGCGGTAATACCAATCATTATCCTCTAAGAGGTAGAACAAGGAGAGCATTTACAAGCATCTGTTATTGGGAAAGGGTGAAGGAAAGCCTACTTGCTATGTTTGCCTTCAGATTTAAGACAAAAACTTTAAATTTGGTTGAAAAATGTCACTTTTAAATGTCTATATAATTATTTTTAATGTTTATTGAAATATTCTAATAGGTAGAACATATTTTTATTAAAAATTTCACAAAATAAAAGATAACCATATGAAATAATGATCATGAATATAACTGACATAACTTAAAATAACACCTAAAATCATTACTCTTGTTGAAGTCAATTTCATACTAATGAAAAGCTGCCAAGACCCATATTTATTTCACCCTTATCAAATTTCCAATCTATTAATTGTTTTTCATGTCACTCACAGTGATGGAGATTTAGTTCTATTTTGTCAAGATGGAGCATAGGGAATAGTTTCTGTCACCAAGGGAATGTATAATTTAAAGAAAATAGTGTAACCTTAATACATCATTGTTTCCATGAGAAATTCTCTTCCTCAGGGTATTTGAGATATTTAACACATGAAAAGATACTATGTAATAAAATTTAAAGATTAAAGTGTATTAAAGTCTTCACATGTGGTCGAAAAGGTAAGATAAAGAAATATAGTTTTCAAAGCCAGAGCATATTTGCACCTTTGTTTAATATTGATCTCCAAGTGAAAGAAGTGAGAATAAAAAACCAAAATAATTTGAAATGTTATTAGGTAATTATTACCAAAGTAACAATAGTAACATTTTACAATGAATGCTGAAAATATTGTTTTGACTCTCTGACATCCTCTAAATAGTTTGAAAATCAAATTGAAAACCCTCTTGATATATATGATTGCAAATATATAACTTTAAATTAACAAACGATTATCTAATTCCTCTTACAAAAGCTCTTCGAAGATCAATGTGGATATGAATCATATATTAAAAACACTTTTCTCCTTATAACAGGAGTAGCAGTATCTTCTTACATAGAAATCACAAATATTATTTGTGAGACTCACGCAGAAATCTGTGGGCAAATTTGTCTTTAGCAATTACTAGGTATGAACAACATCTGCATTTCTTTTCTGGGAGGCAGTTTCTTTCACTCACCTGTTTAATATTCTCTCCTTTTACAAATATTATTAAAACCAACTCTTTCAATAAGGATAAAAATAATAAACAAAAATAAAAAGAGAAAAATGAAACAAAATGCCTAAATACAATAAATAAAAGCAAAAGAATCATAAAAATATATATAAGAAAAAAAACAAAACAAAGGACATAACAAAAAGATCAAAACAGGTCAAAGGATCATAGACCCCCCAGCATACTCAGAGACACAACAGGAAAATAAAAATATAACTGACGCTAAAATCATATTCACACAGCGCCACACAAAAAAGCTCAGACGAACATTGACAGCACGTTGAAACAAAGGCGGGAAGAGAACGCAAAATAAACCAAAAGCAAAAACAAACTAAGTGAGAGCACCACAGGAGCGCAAAAAAATACCAGCAAAAACGAAGAAGAAATAAAAAACAAAAAAAAAAAAAAAAAAACAAGAAAACTTAAAAACAACAAGTCTCCAAAAGCCATCCAGGATGGAAAAACAACAAATAAGACAAAAAAGCAACCGGAAGAAAGAGAAAATCCGTAGATCACATCACAAACACATCACTTAAGAAAACTACCACGAAAAAGAAAGGCAAAAGAAAACACCAAAACTACAACTATATAGGGCATGAAAGCAAAACAAAAAAAATTAACCCCCATATAGAACAAGAAAAGAAAGAAAGAGAAATGAAAATATTAAATAAAAACCTTCATCTAAGGAATTTCCTAACTACCGATGAACACAGAACACCTGAATACTAAGCGGCATGAGTTCAAATAGAAAATTTCATAATAAACTAATGAAAAGATACACAAAGAGAGAAAAACTCAGAGAAACAGTCATATCAAAGTAAACTATAAACTGTATAACACATCACCTTAAAAAATGCGCACTCCAAGACACAGACCAACCACACAGCAACACTCCGAAAACATGAGGATAAACAAAATAGAAAGAAGGAAAAACAAACCAAGTATAAACAAAATGCACAGACCAGGGAAATACCAAAAAAAACAAGATGAACACAACTAACAAAGAAATGAGACATGCAAAAAGAGCAATTAAAATATGTGGAAAAAGAAATAAAAACACTGTAGTACGTATGCAGCAACAAGAATAAATCACAAAAGAAAAAAATAAAAAATACAAAACAACCGACAAAAACACAAACACAAAGACGAAACCAAAGCCACGACCCGAACATACAAAAGTAACAAGCAAAGGCACCATAAACGAAAGAAAAGCAAGTCAGAAATCAGCATGTACGCCATTAACCTCAAAAAAGAATTCTGACACGAACAAAAAAAGAAAGAACAAAAAACTCGCAAGAAAGCCTAGACAAAAACAACAAAACAAGCTAACACGAAAATACAAAACAAATTAACAAAAAAAAAAATAAGAAAGAAAAAAGAACATAAAAAAAGAAAAAACAAAATGCAATCCCAAAGAAAAAGCCCAACACAAACAGAGACAGAATGAAAAGAGCTAAACAAAAACGAAAACCAACAAAAGAACGCAATCAAGAAACAACAAAAAAACCAGAAAAAACAATACAACAAAGAATAACAAAAAAAATCACCAAGCTCCAAAAGAAAAAAGAATCACGAAAAAGAAAAAAAAAGAAAAGAAAAAGAAAAAACACTAAAAAAGACACAAATAAACAGATAGAGCAGAGCAAGAAAAAGATCAAAAACACGAGCGACAACCAGAGACAACAAAAAAAATCCACAAAAAACACTCAAACAAAAATAAAACACATGTGAAACAAAATACAGGGACAGAGGAGCTACCTCAAGCAAACAAACACACTACCAAAAAGCACAAACCCCAAAGCCTAATTAAAACCACCAAAAGAAAAAAAAAAAAGAAAAGGAACAAACCACAATCAAAAAATATGAAACAGATCGAAAAAACCCAAAGAAACACAATCACAGCTAGAAGACAGAAACAAGAAAAAAAAAAAAGAAAAAAAACATAACAATAAAAATCTCAAGAGACAACAAAAAAACTAACCCAACAACTACAAAAGAAACAAAAGAAAAATAACATAAAATCAAGAAGAACCAAAGAGAAACTCGCAAATACTACAAAAACCATCAAACACCACTGAAAAGAAAAAAGGAAAAAAAACGACCTGAAAATGGACAAAAAAGATGAAATGCACTAAAATGAAGCACACAGAACTCTAAATAGCCATGACTAAAATAAATCTACACCAAGGAATATAATAATCAAGATTTCAGAAATTCAGCACAAGAACAAAATATTAATAGCAGCTAGACAAAAGAAACAAATTACCTATAAAGGAGAGCCCATAAGAATCACAGCAGACTCAACACAAATCCTAAAATCAAGAGCTGGAAGTAAAGTATTTCAAATCCTAAATGAAAATAATATCAAACCTAGATTGACGTACACCACAAAATTATCTTTCAACTTTGCTGGAGAAATAAGATACTTCCATGACAAAGGACAATTGAAAAATTTATGACCACAAAACCAACTCTACAAAATGTTCTAAATGACATATCAGAAAAGGATAAGGAAGACCACAAACACAGGAACACCAATACAAAGAAACTACCAAGCAGGGCAAGCAATTAAACAGAGCAGAAATACAAGGAACAAATAGTAAGGAAATAACATGAAAAAGAAAAGTCAGTAGATATCAGTCGTCACCATCAATGTAAATGGTTTCAAATCACCAATCAAAAGAAATAGACTGGCAAATGGATTAAGAAGCAAGATCCAACAATACGCTCCATTCAGGAAACACACTTAACCAAAAAAGAAATTCATAGACTAAAAGTCAAAGATGGAAAACAATTATCCATGCCAGAGAAACCCAGAAAAAAGCAGAGGTAGTGATCTATCTGCTCACAGTATAAACTTTAAGCCAAAGCTAATCAAAACAGATAAGGTTAATCACTACATACTTGATAAAGGAAAATTGCTAGAAAAAGATATAGTAATCATAAGTATATATGCACCAAACACTGGCACAGTCAACTACATAAAACAAATATTAACAGATTTGAAAAATGAAATAAGCACTAACTCAATTGTACTGGGGTCCTTAATACTCCACTCTCACAAATGGATTTATCAACTTGGGAAAAAATTCACAAAGATATATTAAAATTATCCAAGGCTGTGAACAATAGGACTTGGTAGATATCTACAGAGTGTTCTACCTCAAATCACTAGAATACATATTCTTTTCATGTACACATGAGATTTTCACCAAAATAGATCATATATTAGCTGACAAATCATGTTTAAGTAAATGTAGATGAATTGAAATCATCCTTTGTTTACTGTATGGCTGTAGCACAAAATCAACTACAAAGGAAACCACAAAACCTACACTAACACATAGAAATTAAATAATACCCTTCGGAAAAACCAATGAGTCACAGAGGAAATTAAAGGTGAATTTAAACATTATATACAATTAAACTATAGTGCCGATAAACATACCAAAAGAAGCATATGGAACTCTAAGTATGAGATGAAAGGAAAACAGTCCTACAAGGAGGATTTATAGTGATGGACTGACACATCAGGAAAACAGAATGAGCTCAAAAACAGCATAATATTGAAACTCAAACTTCTAGAAAAAGAAGAAACTCAAAGCTCGTATGAGGAGGGAAATAATAAACAATAAGAGCAGAAATTAACACAAGAGAGACTAAGAAAACAATATGAAAATCAATGAAACACAAAGTTGGTTCTTTGAGAGAATAAATAAAATTAATACACCATTAGCCAATCTCATCAAAAAGAGGAGAGAAAAAACACAAATTCAAGTAATTAGGAATGAAAAGGGGGAAATCACAAAGGATCCCACAGAAACCTATGATAACATAATACCTACTATGACAACCTATATGCTAAAAAGATGGAAAACACAGAAGAAACGGACAGATTTCTGGACACAATTGAATTGCCAAAACTAAATCAAGAAGATATAAAAATTCAAAATAAAATGATATCATCCAATGAAATTGAAAATGTCATTAAAAATTTAACAACAAAAAATACTTCAGACCCTGGCAGATTCACTGTTAAATTCTACAAGAAATTTAGAGAAGAACTAATGCCACTAATGCTGAAGCACTTCAAAGAAATTGAAAGGGAAGCAGTACTTCCCAGTTCATACCTGAATACAAGTGTTACCCTGATTCCAAAGCCAGAGAAAAACCAACCAAGAAAGAAAATTATAGACCAATCTCCCTAATGAACATTGATGCAAAGATTGTGAATAAAATACTGGCAAACAGAATGTTATCAAGACGATTATACATCATGACAAAGTAGTATTCATCCTAGTAATGCAGGAATAGTTCAACATATGCAAGTCAATAAATGTAATACGCCATATTAACAGAACCAAAGGCAGAAATTATTTCATCATCTCAGTAGATTCAGAAAAAGCATTTGACAAAGTCCAACACCAATTCATGATGAAAATACTACACAAAATTAGTATAGAAGGCCTTTACCATAATCTTATAAAAGCCACACCTGATAAACTGATAGCTAATATCATATTAAATATTCAAAAGCTGAATGCTTTCACTATAAAATCATGAGCAAGGCAATGATGTCTATTATCACCACTCCTACTGAATATAATTCTGGAAACATTAGCCAGAGCAATTAGACAAGACAGAAATAAAAGGAGTAAGGGTAGAAAAGGAACAAGTTAAAATATTATTCCCAGAAGTTATGATATTTTATGTAGAAGACCCCAAAAACTCCACCAAAAGGCTTTTAGATTTAATGGCCAAATATAGTAGCATAGCCAGATACAAAATAAACACTCAAAAAATAATAGTATTCCTGAACACAAGCAAGAAAACACTATGAAAGAAATTAGGGAAACCACACTCTCCACAATAACATTCAAATTAATGAAATACTTAGGAATCATTCCAGCAAAAGAAGTAAAAGATCTATCCATTGAAAATTATAGTAATCTGAAAAAGGAGATTGAAGAGGATATCAAAAATAGGGAAGACATCAATTAAACTTAAATAGGAAGAATGAACATAGTGAAAATAACCACACTCCAAAAACTGTTATTTGGATTTAATGCATCCAAATTAAAATGCTACTGATGTACGTCATAGATTTAGAAAAAATATTCCTAAAATACATTTGGAACCAGAAGAGACCTAGAATAGTAGAAGGAATTCTGGGCAACAAAAGTTAGGAGGCATCACAATCACTGACCTGAAATTATACTACAAAGCTATTGTAATAAAATCAGCATGGGATTGGCACAAAAGCAGTCCTGAGGATCAGTGGAACAGAGCAGCAGATGAGAAGCAACCCTGAATACTCTCAACCACCTTACCTTTGACAAAAGAATCAAGCATGCTCATTGGAAGAAAGATAGTTTCTTTAATAAATGATGCTAGAAAAACTGGATCTCCACATGTCAAAGACTAAAACTGGACCCGTGTCTATCACCATGCACTAACTAAAGTCAAAATGGATTAAAGATCTAAATATTAAAATAACAATAATAAATTAACTGAAAATTAAAATAAGCAAAAATGTCAAAGACATAGGTGGAGGTAAAGACTTCATGAGCAAAACCTTGACTGCAAGGGAAATAGTACAAAGAATCAATAAATAGGATCTCATTTTATTAAAAGAGGCTTTGCACAACAAAAGAAATCAGCAACCAATTGAAAAGAAAACACAGAATGGCAAATAAATACATGAAAAATATTCAACATCATTGGTCATTTAAGAGACACAAATTAAAACAACGCTGAGATTCCATCTCACCTTAGAAAGAATGGCTATCATAAAAAAAATTGACTGATAACAAATGCTAGAGGAGCTGTGAAGAAAAAGGAATCCTTATCTACTACTGGTGGGAATGCAGACTGACACAACCACTGTGGAAATCACTGTGGAGAGTCCTCCAAAAACTAGAATTAGAGGTCTAAAGATCCCAAGATCTGAATCTTCCCAGCTGATGCTATATCAATGGATATTGACTGAAAATCCTCAAGATTTATTCCAAGTTATGTACAATATTAAAATTATTTCTTTGGACAGTTATGTACACACACACACACCCCACACACACCTACCTACATTTTAAACCTCTGCAAGTGATTCACAAATATAACTCACAATAATCTTTCCTTGTTCATGCCACATGTTAGGATGTACATGTTCTCAACATACACAAATAAGGAAAAGCTGGTCAAGCAGTAACACAATATTTACCATTAGACATGTGGCTCTTGTGCATTGAATTTTTAAATGTATTCTTTTATACCCATGCATTAGAAGAAGCAGCCTTAAATTCTCTTTGAAATTTCCTATTTATGTTATTTTGAATTGTACTCAAAAATATATTCCTCATATTATATATTCAACACTTAGTGTTGTTATATTTTTGTAACTTTTCTAGGCTCTAGGCCAATATTATAAAAAGAAAATTCAGCAATAATTTCATAGAGGTATATTTTAACTAGAAAAGAAGAAAATTAACAAGCATATAAATGGTGCAAAGCAATATTAAAGTATAATGCAGTATAAGACAAATGAGTTATTAATTGGAAAGGATGTGGTACAAGAGATTACCTAGAAAATTCTTTTATAATTTGAAGATACTAAAGCAGAGTCCAAAAGGAAGAGAGTAGCAATGCAGATAATAATCTACAGGAATGTCTATGGAAAACTAGTTATATAAGTGTAGTGGGCCTAGGGTAGAGTAGATAAAAACGAGAGAATAATAAGAGTAAAGGTAAGAGGTGTAGCAATAACAAAAATACTCATAAATGTTTAAATCATGGGAAGAACTAATAAATTTTTGTGAATAAAATGAGATGTCACTGGAGAATTATGACAAATCAAGTTTGTATGGCATATTTTGAAAGGATAATCTTATCCTTAATTGGAGTTTAAGTGGGGAATTGGTCAAATTGATTTGGAAGCTATTATGAGAAGTAAAAAGAAGCCAATGGGTTGGCATAGAAACATACTCATACATTACTGAGAGGAGACTCAGATGTGTTTTCTGTATAAAATTTCTATCTCATTTTGCTGTACTTATGTCTTTTTTTGAAATAACTACTGATGTATTCCTTGCCACCTACTGATTTAATCAGTGTACCTTTCTGATTTTGTCTGTATCTCATGTTGTTGTCTTTTTCTAATCTTTTGTAATTAGAGAAACTAGACTGTAATACAAAATATGTTCCAAAAGTCTTGCTATTTTAAATAAAGTAATATATATTACTTGATTAGGTATGTGGCAATGAATTGATAATTAATAAAAAACATTAGCTTAAATACAGCATTATTAAGCATAGCCAGCATTCAGAAATATTCACGTTTCAAAATTCTGAGTTGAAGTCAATCCTGTATATTAAGTGACATACAACTCTCTATAAATTAACAGGTTCATCAAACTGGAAGCTGGCTTTCTGCAAATGTTTATAAATTATAGAGGAAATGATGCTCAGTTCCTTAATTTGCCACATTTGAGCTTAATTAAATCATACTTATGAAAATCATGATGATACTAGACAGGTAGTCCATATATTGATTCAATGGATAACTGTCCTTAACCTGTGGTGAATTTTTCTAATATAATACTGGAAGTAAAATTTCTGTATTGTAGTAGTATGCATTGAAAATTAAATATAATCCTACTTCTGATTCAGAATATGTCATATAGCAAAGTTATGAGAAAGATAATATGGAAAAATTGAAGCAGAACACATTAAATAGGGTCGTAAAAAGATATAGTTTATTATGGCTTGCAAAAGTCATTGAAAAACTGAAAAGACTGTTGGTATAAAAAGCTAATCGGTTTTTGTTACTTACTAAGGTGTACAATAATTATATTTATGTTATCAAAGGTGAGCAGGAAATGGATATAAAAGAGATAAAAACAGATGAAGCAATCTCAGTGTTATCTACAATATATCTGCTTCAAGTGAAAGGCATTAAGAGAAAGACTAATGTTATTCCACTGTGAAAAGGAAATTATGAAATTTTAAATTGTGCCAATAGAAGCAAAGAGAAGTGGAAAGACGAGTGAAATTGATCACTCTAAGCAGCTGGATTCAGTAATTTGGTCTGCTCAAAATAAATGTTTATGATAGGAAGTCAGAAGCACATGTAAGTCGCTAACTTACGAATGTGAGAATTAACTCCTCTCCAAAATACCTCAACAAAATAAATTTTTTGGAACTGATATGCGGTGGAGGAAATACCTTCACTTTCAAGATGAATGTTTCCTAACAAGAGGACAGAAATAATTAATTTTATTCTCCTGCCTTAATATTTACATCAGGCTTATGCAGGCATAAAATATAATGAAAATAGCATGCTTTTTAAAGACTAAGCATTATGGGTAGCACAATTTGAGAATAATAAATAATTTTATTCCCACATTAGAAATGCAAAACTTGTTTGTTACATCCAATAATTACACAAAGTTTAACATTCAAAGATATATGTTTAAGAGTCATTGGTTCTTTTTTAGAAGGTTTCTTTAAAATTAATACTTGAATTTCCAACTACTTTTACCACTCAACAAACATCATGACTGATTATATTCATATGGACAAGGGTTGCAATATCCAACCCTACAAATGGAAAGGGCTGAATGTGCACTTCTTATTTCAAAGCTGAAAGAGCTACAGAAGAGTGTAGTAAAAATATAGCACCATAGTTTCTTAATATATTAAAATCTGTTTAACATTGCAAACAGTATGAATAATTTTCTTATCAATTTAACTCATGTACTCTGCAATGGAAATTTGTGTTCTAGAAATACACTAAGTTAGTTGTCAGTAGTAGTAGCCCTAGTATGTGCTGGTTACTGCATGAAAAAGCACAAACAGAATACCTTTATCATTACAAAATTTTATAGGAGAATGGTGTCTTAGGAAATATTAAATGTAGAAAAACAACTTTATGACAACATTTTTCTTCTTTTCATTCGTTATTAAATATGTGAGCTACAATGGAGATTTAAAATTAACTCAAAATTGGTTTTGCAAACGTAAAATCCATAACTCTTTTGAATGGAACCTCTCACAGAAATGCGATTTCTTTCCTTTAACTGTTTTGCTGTCAGTAAAAGAAAAGTAAAATTAAATTACTATTGATTAAACATCAGCAATGAGACTCTTATTTCAACTTGTTTCTTAAAAACATTAAAACTCAGAACAGTGAACAGAGAGAATATAAAGTAAAACAAAGAAAGTGGAAAAGTTGGACATTTTAAGGTGTAATTTTGATTTATTGATATATAAAATATATTGTTCTCATGTAAGTTTGTAGAGCTCTAAAATTATTCTGCAAGACAGTTTTATGAAATGAAGAACTCTTACGTTTCTATGAACATTTATACAGACTTGATTTTCAAACTTCGAATGTCAAAATGAGAGCAACATAGGATATTTACCACAGTTATATTTATTTCAAATCAAAAACAATATTATTTATTAAATTAAGAAATGTGAGAACATTCATATATGCAGATTTGTAGTCCTATTTAAAAGTAAAGATTTAGACAAAGGAAATTTGCACTCTAAATCAGACACAGTACAGGCAGCTCCATCCAGCAGGGTAAGCAGTGAGAAGAAAAAGAAGCCATCTGTTTTTATTTTTTATTAGTACATGTTTGCAGTACGGAATGATTAGACTCTTTGTGGAGAGTTGGTACACAAAGGCGGGAGATGAAAAGAGAGTTGGAAAGAATAAACCATGAGCCCTTTGTGCTGGTATGGTTGTGCTTAGGTCCTGCTTTCTAAGGCTTTGGTGTCATTTTCCTAACCTAAGGAGAGGCTCCCAACAGTAATTTAAACAATCAGTTTCTGAATAACAGGATGTTGAGGCAAAGCAGGCCCCTGTGGGAGGGTGAGAAGATTTCTCAGAGTGACACTGGCCCATCAGGGGACTGGAATGTGAGAAGTATTCTGGCAAAGGTTGTTCCACAATGACATAGGCAGCCAGGGTCAAAGGTCAAGCCAAAGAGGGCATCAGAAAGATTGTGTGAAAGACCACAGCAAGGCCAGGGCAAACGAGAGCCAACAAACACAGTCCTCCTTGGAAGAGGAATTTTTTTTTTTTTTCAATCCAGTAACGTGATATCCATGTAAGACCTGGTACATAACCTGGGTTCCTACAGGGTCACTTCTAAGTCAATCTTTCCTGCTTAAACACCCCTAAGTTATTCTCAACTTGGCAGAAAATTAGTCATGTGTATAAAAACCCATGAAGAGTCCTTTAGCAACCCTTTTTAAGGTGCCCTCATAGGTTTATTTGTCTAGAGGCTGTTCTGCTTTTGTTTGGCAGTAAAATGCTATATGTGCTTTTGGTCTACTATAAGTACTTTTGTCTGTCTCTTTTCACTCTTTATCTCATAGTTCTTTCTGGCTTGAGAGAAGAACCCAGCAGCCGGATGGTAACTGCATATGTACACAACATAATTTAATTCTTTTGTAGCCCCTTCTCCTCACACCCACCTCTCCATCTCATAATACCCTTCTTATATATAAGAAAGATCTACTGCTGTTCCTTATCTATCTATCCTTTACTTTGCTCCTTATTTGTTCTTGCTTGTAACATTCCTTTTATCAATCACTGCTTTAACAACAATATGTATGATTCACATGCAATCATTTTCCTTTATGCCATAACAAGTGATCAAGATATTAAACTACTCTCTGCAACTATATCTTAGGCTTAAAAAAGTTACTTAAAATTATGCTCTATTTTCTTTTGTTTTCTTTTTGCTTTTGAATAGATTGCAGTAAACACTCTACTAGTACTTTGGAAACAGCTACTTTAAATTCCTTCAGTTAGAGGCTGGGGATTCTCAGCGGCAAAGCGCCTGCCTGGCAAGCGCAAGGTAGTGAGTTTGGTTCCCAGTACCGGAGAAAAACCAAAAAAAAAAAAAAAAAAAAAAAAAAAAAAAATCCTTCAGTTTAAGATTCTTGTTCACTCACCAGATAAATACATGGTTTGTATGTGTCAAGACACCAAGTGTATATAGACATTTATGTGGAAAGCTAAATTAATAAATAGGGCACTGAATTAGTCACAAGTCTACCTAATAGTGATTGGTCAGTAAATATTTGCTGATAAATTGAAATTTTCTTAAAAAGTTTAGACATGGTGGTATACTCTTATAACCACAGCTCTATAGGAGACTAAGGCAGAATTATAAGTTTGAATTTGACACAAGGGATTTAGCAATTTAGAGTTGGGATGTAGCTCATTGTGAATGCTCTAGGTTAAATACCTAATGTTGAAAATATAAATCCCTAAGAATCCTAGAAGTTTTGCACAAACACTATTGGCTATTCATTAATGTAAAAATAAGAATTTCTTTCAGTTCAATCCATTCATCATAAAAACAAACAAACAAACAAACAACAACAAAAAACAATAAAACTGATAAGGGGCTGGGGATTTAGCTCAGCAGCACAGCACCTGACTGGCAAGCGCGAGGTCACCAGTTCAATTCCCAGTACCAGAAAAAAAAAAAAAAAAAAAATCCATTCGTCATAATGAAAATTGCAAATTCTCTCAGAACTCTATTTTTTGTGCTATAACTGCAAGTATCTTAAAGTAAAAAATATATCTTCAAAAAAGTATTTTTTAGATCTTTCTGTTTTTTTCAGCTTAATGTACTACATGGTAGTCTGCAAGATAGTAAAGGTTATATGAACATCACATGGCTTTGTTGAAAAGATTAGCTAGACTCAGACTTAGTAATTTGTACTTTTTAATATATAAACTTCAATATGGAACAATATATATTTACTAATTTTATCACCTTATAATAAAAATCATTCATAATCTTCAGATATGAGTTCACACAGCTGAGAAAACATGGAGAATACTTTTTGAGGATCACAGTTTATGTGTTAAATTACTCCCAAGAACACTCCTTGAATTTATATTTAAAGATGAAAATGTCACAAGTGATTTTTAAAACAATCTTTCAAGTACTCAAGAATCTTTCATCATTGATAAGAATTCCATTTAAAAATTTTATGATGACAGATTTATATATGTAGCTCAGTAGAAAGTCCATGGTTAGCCTGAGTGAGGCTGTGGTTTCAACCTTTAACACTATCAAAATATTAAAAACCAATTGTTTTTTGACATATATATTTCTACTTGATGCTTTTATAATTACTCATACATTACTGAGCTAGTGTAACTGAAGATGTGATTCATACCTGAATTGACAAAGGCTTTTTAGTGGGCACAATATTTTAAGAAATTACTAGTAACTGACATGGAACATAGGAATATGGGTTCTCAGCCTATATTTTAAGAACCCCAATTTTCTATTCTTTCAGAAAATCTCATAGACAATATATGTATTTTAAAATCCAGTGCTCTAATTTTATCCAACCACCAAAGTAGAGTTTAATAAGCTTTCCTTGGGGCAAAAATTAGTGTCTTTATCCTCTGTGAAAGCTAGCATAACACTCAGCAAGAATTATACCTTATTGGGTATAATACAGTATGATTAATATTAGAACTGCATGGAAATTATTTAAAACTTGTGTTCTCTGCACACAATGAGTGTGATTGATGAGGTAATATTTTCAATGTGTAATAAGTTTTCAAAGTGAAAGTCATTCAGTAAATAATGGAGTACAATCTACCTTTATGCAAAAATAATTAATTTGAGATTTCTCCCATTTTGTCTTCTTCCTAGGAAAAAGGGAAAATCAAGTGATTAAAAATTATGACATTTAAGAAACCAAATTATGAAATTTTTTCATAAAAGAGCATTAGATAATGTCTTAGTTCCTGGACAGGATATATCTCCCCTAACATGTTTTTTTTTCCTAATAATATTAATAAAAGCAGAAATATTAATAGGATCAATTAAATCAAAATTATTTCATATATATTTTTCTTTTATCTCATTCTGTAAGAAATAGTAACTGTTGGTCATTCTGTTGTCACACCTGATTTCCCAATGTTAAACTGTTTTGTGTAACAGTGAAATACACGTCTAGTGAAATTTACAGATTAAAATACTTATTCTATTTAATTTTAATTGTTATTTAACTTCTCTAAGTCTTTCAATTATATAAGATGAGATTGCAAGGGTTTAGCTAAGTAAGTTTTTGTTCTAACAAATTAAAGGTCTTTATTGTTTTTAAAGAAATGCTAGAATTTTGAAATATTGTCAAATCACTTTTAGCTATTTCCAAATAGTATTTAAGAATGCATTTTAAATTTAATTAAACCAAATATCAAGCCAATACTAGTATACACAAATGCTATATAATATACTCTAAACTATATAATGCTATATAGTATACACAAATACTAGTATACACAAATGCTATATAATATGCTCTAAATTGCCTATAGTAGGCAATTTATTTTTATAGTCAGTATGAAGTTACAAATTGTGTTTTCATTATCCTCACTGTATTTAGTAGAAGGTATAACTATAGATTTATTGTAAAATTATTAGCAATTTCAAAAATTTTCAAAACTGTTTTCTTATAACTGAAATAAGTTTATCAATAAAGTTTGTAAATTAGATAGTTCGTTTGATTCACTTATGTGGAATTTTGAAATCAAACACAATTCTAAAAATAACAATTTACTTATAATTAAAATTAAATGTAACATAATATGCAACACCCTTAGTTGTAATTTATAACAAATTCTAAATACTTCACATAATTCTTTATAATTAATCGATTTTTTTAGTAGATTTTAGGTGCACATCGTGATCACATTGATCTTTTCACCTGTACATAACATATCTCAATTCATTTTCCCCATTTTCCCTCATCTCCCTTCAAATAATGTTCTTTTCCATATTGAGAAAAACTTTATTTCCATTTTTTCTTCTCTTCTTTTTCATTTTCCATTCCTTCTTTTTCTCTTTCTACTTCCTTACTTCTCCTTCCCATTTAAACATTTTTGTCCTATTTAACAATATCTATTTATATATGTTGATTTTTATTTACACCCTCAGTTTCTCAAAACAAGAGAAAGAATGTGGTATTTATACTTGTGCATCATTTATCTCACTTAAAAGAATGGCCTCAAAGTGCCTCCATTTACTTAGAAAAATCTCAACATTATCCTTCTTTAAGCCTGAATAGTATTCCATTGCATTTAAAAGAAGTTCAACTCTTCATTTGATGGGCATTTGGGCTATTTCCATGTTTTAGCTATTATAAACTATGCCACTGTAAACATGAGTGTGCAGACATTGCTGTGGTATGATGCTTTCAGTTCTTCACGGAAGACACCAAGAAGGTGGATAGCTGAGTCAAAAGCAGTCTGTATTTTTAATTTCTTGAGAAGTTTCCACACTGATTTCCACTGTAGTTGCACCAGTTGACATTGTCAGCAAAAGTGGAAAATTATTCTGTTTTTTAATCACAACTCTGCCAGCATTTGTTATTGATTGATTTAGTGATAATAGTGATTCTTCCTAAAGTGAGATGATATCTCAGACTTGTTTTAATTTCACTGTCTTGAATGAGCCTAATGTTGAAAATTGTTCCATATATTTATTTGCCATTTCCACTTCTTCATCTGAGAAGTGTCTATTCATTTCCGATGCCAAGCTTTGGATTGGGTCTGGTCTTTAAATTGGGGGCATATGATTATTTTGAGTTCGTTATATACTTTAGATACCACTATTTTGTCTTAGCAGCAGCTGGCAAGATTATTTTCTCATACTGTGAGCTGTCTCCTGACTTTGTTGGTGGTTTCTCTGGGTTTAAATAAAATGAGATCCCAGTTGTTGATTCTTTGTCATAGTTCCTGTGCAATTAGTGTTCTGTTCCTAAAGAGTTTGCCCACACCAGTGTCTTCATGAATTCTACCTATTTGATCTTCTGGCAGGTTTAGCGTTTCTATTTTATATCTTTGATGCATTTCAATTTAAGTTTAGTGCATAGTGAATCACATGCATCTGGTTTTAAGGTTCAGCATGTGGAAAGCCAGTTTTCTCTGCACAATTTATTAAAGAGACTGTCTTTCTTCTAGTGTTTGGCTCCTATGTCAGGTGAAAGGTGGCTGAGTGCATTTGGAGTTGTTTCTGCATCTTCTAATCTGTTTAATTAATCCCCAGGTTTTTTTCAATGCCATGCTGTTTTATTGCAGTAGTTTGTAGAGTAATTTCAAGCCAGGGATTGTGATGTCTCCTGTCTTCCCTTTGTTGCCCCAAACTGTTTTTGCTGTTCTAGGTCTCTTCTGGTTCCAAAAGAGTTTTAAGAGAGTTTTCTCTAATACTGTAAAATATGCTGCTGGAATTTTGATTTGGATTCTATTAAATCTGTATAATAGTTTTGGAAATATGGCCATTTTCACTTTACTGATTTTTCCTACCCTAAGTGTAGGAGGTATCTTTCCATTTTCTGATACCCTCTTTGTTCTCACTTTTCACAGTACTAGAGTTGTCATTGTAAAGGTCTTTTACTTCTTTCATTACACTGATTCCTAGGTATTTCAATTTTTGGATGCTGCTGTGAAAGGTGTTGTTTCCCTAAGTTCTCACTCCGTGAGGTTGTTATCTTTGTACAGAAAAGCTATTGATTTTTTTTTAAGCTATTGATTTTTGACTTTTGAGGGTTGACTTTGTATCCTGCTATACTACTTTCATTTCTTTTTCTTATTTAATTGATCTAGCTAATATTTCCAGAAATATATTGAATAAGTTTGGTGACAGTAGGAGAATTGTCTTGTTCCTGATTTTAGAGTTAAAGTTTCAGTTTTTAGTCATTAAGTATAATGTTTGCTATATGTTTCATAAGATTGAGATAAAGATTTATCAGATTGAGATTATCAGATTGAGATAAAGACCATGTTCTCTAGGGTTTTTTTTTATCAAATTGAGATAAAGACTTTTAATCAGACTGATATAAAGACCATGTACTCTAGGTTTTGTAGGTTTTTATCATTTCTGGATTTTGGACTTTGGCATATGTTTTCTGCATCTTCTGAGATAATCATATGGTTTTTATCCTTTGCTCTGTCGATATACTGTATTACATTTATTGATTTGCATATATTGATCCCTGGGGTGGTGCATCTTTCTTGGTCATGGTGTATAAACTTCTGGATGGTTTGCTGCATCCTGTTTGTCAGTGTTTTACTGAGTATTTTCATAACTATTTTCATTAGAGAAAGATCAGCCTATAATTTTTTTTAGTTGGATCCCTTTCTGGTAGTAGTAAGTGTAATACTTGCTTCCTGGAATGAATTTTGGAGTACTATATCCCTTTCAATTTCATGAAAGAGTTTAAGAGAAAGCAATATTAAGGCTTCCCTAGTTCCTTGTAGAATTCAGCAGTAAATCCATCAGGATTTGGACTTTTCATTGTTAATACATTTTTAATTACATCTTCAATTTCACTGACTGGTAGAGGATTATTTAGAATTATTATATCTCCTTGATTCAGCTTTGGTAATTCATATGTATGTATGTAAGAATTTGTCCAATTCTTCTGCATTTTCCATCTTATTAGAATTTAGCTTCTCATAATAAGTGTTGATGGTCTGCTTTTCTGCAGGCTCTGTTGTGATTTCAACCTTTTCATTTCTGATTGCATGGATTTGAATCTTTATTTGGTTAGATAAATTTGGCTAAGGGTTTGGCAATTTTATTTAATCTTTCAGAGAACAAACTCTTTATTTATTAATTCTTTGTGTTGTTTTCTTCATCTACATTGCATTAATTTCCACTCTGATGTTTATAATTTCCTCCCTTGTATGGGCTTTGGGCTTGGTTGCTATTTTACTAGAACCTTAAGGTTTAACACTAAGTTGTTCATATGAATTCATTTTGTATTCCTAATATGGGAATTCACTGCTATATATTTCCCTTATAGGATGGCTCTCTTTGTGTTCTGGAATGTTCTGGTATGTTGTATTGACATGACATTATCATTTAATTATAGAAACTATCAAATTTTCTCCAAATAAATAGAAGTGAGCCTTCTGTTTTCATTTCCCTTTTGTACCATTTAGGCTACAAGCTCATTGGTTGCTGTCACTCACATCCAGTAAATCCCAGAAAATCCTCATTAAGTCCTACACCCATAACTATGCTGATCCAATTTAGTTGGGCATTTCTTACTCAAATTGACACAATTAATTAACTATTACAAGTGGTAAACATTTGAATATTCTACACCAAAGTTATATGTATTAGAGAATCAAGAATTTAACATAAGAAACTTATCAAATCTATAAGTATTTAATACAACAAACCTATCAAATATCTTAAATTTAAGTAGAGGAACTCAAGATGAGTTAAAATCCAATTCAACATTTAAGTTATTTTCTATAAATGAAGAGTAGTTTAAGCCTCATAAAGTAAGTTGAATTATGATACAGTGCTCTCACTGTAACACACAATAATTGTAATAGACAACCCAGAAAATGTATCTGGTATTTTGTAAACCTATTTTTAAGAAAAGACAATTTTATGAATAATAAGGAAAACAGTTTCTTGAATTTAGCATAAGCAAAGAATTACGTTTATGGGTTTCAAAGACAAGTAATAAACTGAATCACTTACAGCATGGGAAGAATAATAACACAAAGATTACACACAAAGCTTCAAATACTATGGTTGATTGCTTACGTTTATGTTAGAAAACTGTACAAATGCTTTTTGAAATACTCAGATATTGTGAAATACTCAGAGCTGCTAAATAAGCTATTGCTATGTTATTATACAGTATTGTCCTTCAAAGAACAACCATAATTAATTACACAATTATTCAAAAATATTTTAACTAAATTTCCTGTGGGTACAGAATGGATATTGTGGAGGCAAATGTGCTCAAATACATTTAAGAAAATCTAAAATATTTCCTTGGTGAATTGGTATCTTCATTTATTAAAGGATAATGTAATACTTCTCCAGTCTTTTAAGGAAGTTCATCTCAAAACTACTTGAAATGAGAACATATTTGTTTTGTATGTAATATGACAAGAGGATTTGTATTTTATCAATCCATATGGTACTTAGCATTTTTTTTATTTGTAGATGCTCTTTACTAAGTCTGTTATTTGACATTTAGTCACAAAATTAGTTATTGAATTAAAATAGAATATTTTTGTGAAAATATATTTGTCACATGGGAAAAATCTGAATGGATAAAACAGTAAGTTCAATCACAGAACAATAAATATAAAGACATTTTTAAAGAAAACTGAAATTTTTGAAAAAAGAGTATTACATTCTCACACACAGACTATGTGTTATAGATTAATTTACTCAGTCATTCAAAATGTCATCAAAAAGAAATCTGCACACATTTTGATGAAAATTAAACTGAATTCATGACCTCATATCATTAGAGACACAATATGTCCTTCAGTGTAGTATCATATTCTTTTGGTATATATTTTTAAAAATCTGATTTTATGAACTTTAGAAGGAAGAGATTCTACAAAAAAAAAGACAACATTTGCTGGAAGAGGTACAAACTGAAAGGAAAGGAATCCCTTGAGGAAATATTACTGAGTATATCAAAACTTGAAATGATTGCACCAGGGTGATAAGATAAAAATTTCAAAAAATAAAAGCATTAAGGCAGAGAGACCAGTATTGCCAAAGTCCCATGAGGAAAAAATTCTTGGCACTTTCTGAAATCCTCATATTGGCACATAAGAACCTCACATGTTCTTTACAATAAGCACAAACAGGGCGAGTAGAGACAGAATGCTCAGTAATATACATAGTGATACACAACGATTTGCTATACTTTTTTCTGAAGAGCTATAAGAATCAAGTATCAATGATTTTGGACCAAAGTGTGGAAATGATCATAGCTGTCAATGAAGATCTGTTGAATAGTGAACTTAATTTAACATTATTTCATACTATTGAGATTTACATTATCAAAGACATTGAATTACAAGTTACTCTGCTTTGCTATATATGAAACCCCAGATGTAAGAACTGGCACTACTAAATTAGATGTAAGATTTTGCAGATAAATAATCACAGGTCTTAATTTTTAACTATACTCAAACAGACAAGAGTGAAAGTGTGCATTAATGTTTTAAAAAATGCTCAAATTGATCCAGAGTGCATGAAAGATGTTTTAAAGTAGTTAAACACAATGTTCTTCTGCAACATTTCAAATTTTTTAGAAGCAAGGCAAGCATATTTTGTCCAGTAATAATCAAACATAATATAACACCATATTTTTTTTCTTTTTTTTTAATTTAAAGAATAACAAAACAATACAAATGATAGAGTATTTCAAAATGAGATTATAAGAAATTAACAATGGTTATTTTATTGCATATTATCTTTTAATTAATATCTCTGATTACCAATATAATCATGTAAGATTGACCAAACAATGTAAACACTAAATGTTCCTTTCACTAAACTAATGCAACTTAGTGACACAATTATCTTAGCTATCTTGCATATATATATATATATATATATAACTTCCATCTGTTTTTCTTTCTTTTTTGAGCAGTTTCTTTCCTTTTCACAATATCTGTTATACCTTTTGGATCTCATTTATTCTTTCAGTTTCTTACACTTGGGAGACAATATAATGTCTACGTACTTGAGTCTGATTTATTTCACCTATGAGTATGGTCTCTAGTTGCATCCATTTAGCTACAAAAACCTCAAGTTTAACTTTCTTTATTGCTGAGTAATACTCCACTGTAAAAATTCCACATCGTTCTTATCCATTCCTCAGTTGGTGGGCATTTGTGTTGTTTCCATGATTTAGCTATAACAAGTTGTGCTGCTATAAACATGGGTGAGCATACAACACTGTGTTATGATGTTTTTAATTCTTCTGGGAAGATACCCAGAAGGGGAGTAGCTGGGCCAAATGGGACCTCTTATCCGACTTTTTAAAGAATTCTCACATTGATTTCCACAGTGTTGTACCAGAGTACACTTCCACCAACAGTTGCTGTACCAGCATACACTTCCACCAACAGTGGAGGATTCCTTTTACCACACAGCCCCACTAGCATTTGTTATTGGTTGATTTTTTAATGCTAGCCATTCTTTCTGGAGTGCAATGAAATCTCAGTGTTGTTTTAATTCGCATGCCTTGGATAACCAGTGATGTTGAACATATTTTTCATATATTTTCCATTTGTGTTTCTTCATTTGAGGCATGTGTATTCATCTCAGATGCCCATTTTTAGATTGGGTCTTTGCATTTTGGGGGCTTGATTTGTTTCATTTCTTTATATGTTCTAAACAGACGTCCTTTGTGTGAAGGACAGTTGGCTATATTTTTCCCAATTTGTGGGTTTTCTTTTCACTTTGTTGATGATTTCTTTTGATATGTGAAAATTTTTAATAAGATGAGATACCAGTTGTTTATTCTTTGAAATATTTCCCTTGCATTTTGCTTTTTGTTCATGAAATCTGTGTATACCTATGTCTTTAAGAATTAGACCTACTTTCTCTCCCAGCAGATTTAGTGTTTCTAATTTAATATTTAGATCTTTGATCCATTTTGACTTTAGTTTAGTGTATGGTGATAAACGTAGGTCTACTTTTAGTATTTGACATATGGAAAACCAGTTTTGCCGGAGTCATTTATTAAGGAGTCTATCTTTTCTTTCAGTGAACATGTTTGCCCCTTTGTCAAAAATTAGTTGGCTGAGTGTGTTTTTAGTTATGTCTGCATCTTCTAATCTGTTCCATTAATTCTTAGGTTTTGTTTTTTGTGTGTCTTTCTTTGGTTTTCTTGCCAGGACCATGCTTATTTTATCACAGTAACTTTACAGTACAATTTCAAGTCAGGGATTGTAATGCCTCCTGCCTTGCCTTTGTTGTCCAGGATTGCCTTTCATATTCTAGGTCTCTTCTGGTTCCAGATGAATTTTCAGAATGCTTTCTCTAGATCTGTGAGGTATGCAAATGGTATATACACTGGGACCTCATTAAATCTCCATAACAATTTTTGGGAGTATGGCCATTTACACAATTTTTGTTCTTCTTATCCATGAATGAGGACTATCTTTCCAATTTCTGAAATCCTCTTTAATTACTTTTCAGAGTACTGTAATTTTCAATGCATAGATCATTTACTTCCTTTGTTAGACTTATTCCTAAGTATTCCATTTTTTGAATGATATTGTGAAGGTTGTGGTTTCCCTAATTTCTCTCAGCGGGTTTGTTGATTGTGTCCAAAATGTTATTCATTTTTGAGTGTTAACTTTGTATTCCGCTATCCTACTGAATTTGGTTATTTAATCTAGAAATCTTTTGCTGGAGTTTTTGGGGTCTTCTATGTGGAGTGGCATGTTGTCTGCAAATAATGATAATTTCACTTGTTGCTTTCCCATCTTCATTCCTTTTATTTCTCTCTCTTAACCAAGCTACTGATTTGACTGTTTGAATGCTAGTTTGACTCTTAAGTGAGAACGTGTCAGAGTCAGAGAAAAACTGATCCTACTTTCCCAGTCCCCAAGGTTTTCACCTTGGAAATTGAGATGTTCAAAGTGTGATCCGTTAACTAGGAAAATAAGTGTTTTCTGGATATTGCTAGTAATGTAAATTCTTAGATAATTAACTTTGGTTTGAAACACTGGAACCCTGGAGTTAGATGGAATCTTAACATTGTTTTAATTTATATTTTGCTGATGGTCAGAGATGTTGAGCATTTTTTTTCTTGCATTTATTGGCCGTGTGTATTTCCTGTCAGAAATGTCAGTTTATTTCAGTTAACCTTTCTCTGACTAGGTTTTTCCTAATTTTCTATTTGTAAATTCCAGATATTACACTTCTATCAAAAAGTAGCTGAAAAATTTTTCCCATTTTCTAGGTTACCTTTTTACTCTATAATTTCCTTTCTTGTCCAGAAGCTTTTTAATTCAATATAATCCCATTTGTTGATTCCTGATACTATCTTTTGTGCAATTGGGTTTCATTTAGAAAATTGTTTCTTGTGCTTATGTATTCAAAAATTTTATTTCATCTTCCAGCAGATTAAATATTTCTGATTTAATTTCTATGTATTTGATCCATTTTAATTTTATTTTGGTGCAGTGTGATTGATATGGGTCTAGACAAAGAATGTCTATTATAAAAAATAAAATAACAACAAATGCTAATGAGCCTGCTGGAAATAAAAGAACACTTCTACATTGTTATTGGGAATATAAATTGGATAATCAATATGCAAATCAGTTGGATGAATCATCAAAAATAAAAAACTACAAGTTTCATTCAAACCAACTGTTACCCTTCTTGGTATCTTCCCCGAAATGTTAAAGATGTCATATCATAGTGATACATTTATACCCATATTTATAGCAGTAACACAAAAACTCATGAGAGCTAAAGTTTGAACGTGTCCTGGATGGGTGAATCTAGAAAATGTGATATTTATACATAGCAGAGTATTAGTCTTCCATACATAACGATGAATTTAAGTCATTTGTGGTAAAATATATGTACCTTGCGACCACAATGTTAAATGAAACAAATCAGATACATCAGCTTAATCATCACATAACTTTTCCTAGAGAAACACAAAGAATAAATAATTAAGAGGTAGATAACAGGAAATAGAGAGATACATTTTTTAAGATGGAAATCCAGAGATAGATGGAGAGGAGAGGGTAGGAAAGTGAAGAAATAAAAATAATTACAACAAAAATAATGAGGATGCATTAAGTACATGTATCTACACCTAAGAGAAATGCAAACATTTACTATAAACATAGTAATTAAAATACTGAAAAAAAAAGAATACCAGGACTCAGTTTCATACTCTTCAAGTGATTCTGATTCATGCTGATGTTTTAGAATTATTGCTCTAAATCTTAGGATCTTTAAATCTAATGCTGATTTAATGATATTACTTATTTCATCAGCATTGTATAAGAATCACGCTACATGCTCTTCACACAGGAATGTACAGTGAGTATTAATGTTGCTCAGTGATTATTAAATATTATTAATACAGTCATTAGACTATTTATGTCAAATAGATGGGTGAGTCAAGGATTTTGAAATGTGTATCTCACAGCAGCAGCCATTGCAGCTCTTGAGAATTTGATAGAAGCAAATTCTTGGAACTCACTCATTTGACACTCAATCAACATCTCTGGAGAAATCTGGGTTTCTATGTGTGCTGCTGAAGGTAATGACATATTCAAAATCTGAGAATCATAGATCAATGAATGTTGATGTATAAGTACTTCTAATCTGCATAACTAAATTATTTTGCTTCAATAATTTATCCTCCACCTGAAGTAGAATGATTACATCACTTAGAGTTAATCTTATTAATTTTACATAAAATATTCTCAGTAGTTTGAAAATGACTTATCTTCTGAATGTTCTCTTGGCCCAGACTGCATGTAAAGAGGTATTAAAGTAGTTAACCGCAATGCTCTCCTCCTAACTTTAAATTAATTTAAAATAAAAACTGCAATTGTATCTGGGCCTAGTGACACATACCTGTAGTCCCAATATTCAAGAGATTGAAATAGGAGGATTATTGTGAGTTTGAAGGCAGCTTGAATGACCTAGTAAGATCTAGTTCCAAAATTAAATAAATTAATTAAGGTGCAGTTGTATTTTATCTATAAATGCTTTCAAATTATAGTAATGTCTTAGTTACTTTTCTCTAATTGCTAAAACAAAATACTCAATGCCCAAAATTAAAAAAAGGAAAGGTTTTTTTAGCTTCCTGTTTGTGGAGGTTTTAGTCTATAATTAGCTGGCTTCAAGGCAGGCTGGCATGGCACAGGGACAACACTTTAAGGTGGCACAAGACAGAAAAAGTAGCAAGAGCATCAAAAGAGAGAAGCAAGCCTCTTTTCCCTCTTTATATTGTATATCACCTACTGCCCATGCCAACAACAAATCCAGGCCCTCCTCTTGTACAGGTTCAGAATACATACAAAGTAAGGACCCTGGCTCACTGCTCAGTGTCATAGTTACCCTTGTAAGCTTCTCAAGTTGACAAAGTGAACAACGTCCTAGAGCAGGAAGAGTATGTCCTTTTCACCCCAGGATGTGGAACTGCTGAGTTATTTAGTTAAGCTTCTAGACTCAAGTTGACAAAATGTATCAACCATAACAAATAATCTATTAATTTCAACATCAAATATGAATGATAGATGGATGATAGATAAAAATACAAAAAAATATAAAGTTACACAGTTCAATAACTAAAAAAATTGCATAGGTTCTTTTACATGACAAAGTGATTACATGTTATAAAGTAATTGAGGTATATCAAAGTGGGTAAAAACATCAAAAAATTCAGAGGTTTTAAAACAACTGAAGCTGACCATTTATAAAATATGGCTTGTACTCAGTTAACAGTTTCAATTTCAAAAATGTCCAATTCAAATTTAGGAAACATGTATTTAAAATATTTATATTTATAATACAGTCATGGGGTCTTGTATCATCAGTCATGCAGTTAAGCAACTCAGGCAAAGTAGCCCATATTCTTTTGATCTTTCCCTTTCCCTTAATGTATAAACCAGAATTTAGAAGGATGTGGAATACCTGACTGGTTATTTTCCTTAGTTTTTCCACTGAACTTGTAATACTGTCTTAATATATAACATAAAATATTATTTTATATCAGTTCATGAACAGTAGGAATGATATCCAAATCTACCCACTTCTGGCCATATATCAATTATGCCATCATAACACTTCTTTAAATTGTGTACTATTTTATAATATTATGAAATTATAACTTGTTATGCAATACAAATTCATTCACTTCAAGGAGTGATGCAATATTTGATACCTTTTTAAAATACTCAAAGCCAGACATTAATGTGCTGCACCATGCCTTCTTAGGGTATATCAAGGACCTGCACTGGGAAGGCGCAAAGGTCAGTAATGAAAGTTAAAATGTCTGTATCAATTGGATAAAGGATCTGCACCATCAGGCTAAAGGATCTGCATTGGAACCAGGAAGCAATGTTCAAACTACAGACCAGAGCTCACCCAAAGAGAACTGCAGCCACCCTCAGGGTCATTGAGGATCCACTCTCCTCTGAAGATAACAGCTGAGTTCCTATCAAGAATACCAGTATGACAAGCTTCTCCAGGAGAATCAAAAGCACTCCATCTTCCCCTCCATTTCTTCTTTTATGCTGTTGGCAACAATCTTCAGATGGGCCTTCCACAATGAGAACCACGCTGTTTCAGTTCAGCTGGGTGTTACAAGTTGACTGTTAGTTAATCTACCACACTATGTGAAAAGGAAAGGCTAACATAAAGAGTGAAAAGTTTTAGAATGCGAGGAAAGTCCACAGGCTAAGCACTTATTGTTTCTAGATTGGTTTGCAGTAGTTGTCAGGAAAGTTCCTTGGGAATAACAGGCTGTGAGAATGCCTAATACTCAGTAACTGGCACTGAACACAAGGTTCCTACATCCACTAAGGAACACAGAGTAATCTGTGGTGGTTTGCCCTCCAGCTTGTAACTGATTAACATCACTTTTCTCCCTTGCTCCACTCATTATAATTAAACTAAAGACATATCAAGACTTATATGTACACTATATCTTTTAAAAATAATTTACATGTATATTAAGTAATATTATAATGTTGTACATAATATCTGTAGTGAGGAAATGAAGATAAATATGAAAATTTGTTTATTCTTTATTGTAATTGTCTACATGATGCAAAATTTACGTAAATGAAATTTCAAATTTGTAGATATATATGAATTATTTTCATATTCAAGTATTTTTGTTTAATCAATGAATAAATCAAGATGTTTTTATAAGTTGTAATGAGAAATATGTTTAACTTATTCACATCATTATATTTGGAAAATCATTTGTCTAAGAGGGGTTATTAAGTAGAAAACAAATTAAAAATTACTACTCTAAAATTCACAATACTAGCCCTACAAGATCTTAATTATTGAAAACATATCAAATGACCCCATATAAACTTGAAATTATTAATTACAAACTGTTTACTTATAAAGTCTCAGTATATTTTATCTAGTTTGAAATTAGACTGACAGAGATTGTTTTTCTTATGAGATTTCCAAAATGACCTTTTAATTCACCCGTTAACTCTGAGTAAGAAAAAAGAAGAAGATGAACAGGTTTGGTCAGTTCTGATAAGGAGGTCATGACATTTTTGGAAAGAGAAATGGAATTTCTAATAAGAATGTTTGGATAATGACTAATAAAATCAAGCTTGTTGTTTTTAAAATTACCGGTATTAAGACATATCTATGTCAGAAATTAAATTAATAAAAGGTGTTCAATGGGTAGTAAAAAGTTAACAAATAAAATAGAAGCTAAGAAATTAAGGTGCAAGATTAACTTCCAATTGATTATTTAATGGTCAAAAACTACATTTTTAATCTTGAATTTAATTAAACCTCAGGTAAAATAGTTAACTAAGAAACAGATTTCTAATGTTTATTCGCCATGTCAGAGTAATTTAATTCCATCTTAGCAGCAAGCAAAAATCACAATAAGCTTTCTAACATTTAGGGGACTGATTTTCCTAATGATGTTATTTTTTTTCCTTTCTTAATTTTATGAATGAAAATGAAGGACTTATGTCTTTTTGAGGATAAAAAAAAAACAAAACAAGCTACCCACATTCTCTGTCTCAAGCTACCCACATTCTCTTGCCCCTTTCAGGGCATGAGAGAATGACCTATTTCAGTCTGAACACTGTTGAAGAAATGCCAACCATATGATAGTAAATAGTGCAACATAGAAACTATTATTATTTTGTGATAGTTCACAGATAAATTAACTTGTCTGTGTTTTTCATAAACACTGTCAGATATGTGATGTGTTTGTGTCTATGTGCGGATAAATAGAGCTTTTGTTGTTTATGTGAGCTATGTACAACACCTTTATCTTTTCACTTTTTCAAAATGCATCAACCTTTGGTAGCTAACAATGTTACTTGCTATTGAAATTCAAATGATTGGAAGTCAAGGACATTAATAAGATAAAACTGGTTTCATACTCTTGATCTCAGAAGGAAATAAGCTTTGATTATTTTATTAAAATGTTTATGGAAATTTATTAAACAATTTATGTAGTAAGTATGTACCATTAGAATTAAAATTAGGATCAGTTAAATGCTAATGATTTGCTTTTTAAAACAAAAAGGCCAATATCTAACTAGTTAATTAAAATTATATTTTATACTAACTACATATCTTCAAAGGAAAAATGTGTGAGGCAATACTTTTTAATGTTTAAAAATTATTTGATATTAATTTGTCACATACTATGCATTGGATACTCTGTCAATCACTTCAGAATGGACCCCATATGCATTCATTTTTATAACCTACATATTACTGATTTTTCAAAGTTGTTCATTTATCAAAATTTATTTCCAGGCTTCCTTCTAAATAATCAGCATGCTGGGTGTTTCAAACCTTTAGTTGACATCATACAGAAACAAACATTTCAAGATGTAACAATAATACAGTGCAAATTTAATTCCTTGCAGCCAAAGGAAAACTAGTCATTACTTCATTTTATGGATTTGCTGGGGAGTAGGTTCTCTGTACCTGAAGTAACAACTATATTTTCTATAGAGTGATGTAATAGAAATGAAGCCTACTTATTTATTTTTTCTGGTTCAATAGCTATATGTAGAAAAACATAAATTATTTTAAGTCTCAGTTTTTTTTAAAAAATAAAGCTGTAGTTTATCCTGTGTGAAAAATACAGGCATTGCTGCAAATTACTTTTATTTATGAGAATTTGGAGTTTTCTAATATAATTAGAATTATTACAATATCTCCATTAAGAACATGTTTATTTGGAATTAGAACAGAGGTGTGAAATGTGAGGTCAGAAGCAAAGAAACAAGACAGCAGTTGGATAGATGAAAATAAAGTATGACAAAAAGCATATTGAAAAAGGACCTTTGTACTTGGGAATAAAATAGATTACTTAAATAATTTACATGTCAGGTGATTCAAAGATTCAATTATTTTTTTAGAAAAATGTTGAGTATAATGTTCTAGATATGTTCATTTGTATAGGTTAAATTATTTAAGCAAATCAGACTTGAATATTGCCTACATATGTTGTTATCAAGATTTAAATATTATTTTCACATAAAATCCTCATATGATTTTCTCCATATGTAAAATGTGTCAGTAGTAGATATAATCTGCTCTGAGTAATATAATATAAAAGTTCATATGGGCAAACCCTGGAAATTTAACGTGACACAGGTATTGTTGACAGAGTGATGGTTAGAAGACATAGAACTCAAACATATATATAAGGTCAGGAAACTTTCCATATTAAAAGAAATTAGTTTTGACTTTCAAATCAACGACGAAACACTGAGAGCTTATTAATCATTTACATTGTTCAATTTTAATTTTTTTAAAGATGACTTTGAGGATAGTTTGCAAAATGGGTTGGAGTAAGCATGCATAATTCTGGAGGGCTCCCAAATCACGAACCCCTGGAGAAACTGCTGTGTACCACCCGTACAAGCTTTTCTTCTTGGTGCAGGAAGGTTGTGGGTTACGTCTAGATACCTCGCAAAGCCTTCTTTTTTTTTTTTTTTTTTTTTTTTTTGTTTTTCTCCGGTACCAGGAACTGAACTCACGACCTTGCGCTTGCCAGGCAGGCGCTTTGCCGCTGAGCTAAATCCCCAGCCCCAAGCCTTCTTATTAGCTCACAAGAGGGACAAGCAGATTGAATTCTTGTAACAACCATGTGAGTGTGGAAGAGTAGCTTGCAGCCACAAAGGAAAATGCCGCAAGCAGAAATCTCGATTGCAGCCACGGAAACTTGAAGCAGAGGGCGCAGTTCAGCGACACTATGCTCCTGGCACCTAGAACTGAAAAAATAAGGGTAGGTTGTTCCAAGTCTCCGTGTTGGTTTAATTTACTCAATCAGAAAATCAGTGATTTTTATGCACTACAACTAGAAGCCAAAACACTTTTAAAAAGGAGAAATTTTAGCCTTAAGTAGTTTTAGACAGGCGCTTGAGCCGCGGAGCTATATCCCCAGCCCTTAAGTAGTTTTAGATTTGAAAATTCTACACTGGAAAGTAGATAAGCCTAGTACTATTCTAATAAATGCTCTAGAGACGAGTACATGCAGCTCTCTAGTAATAATGAGTTCTCTATAAGAAGGTAGAGTAATTTTATGTTTTACTATGGCATAGACCTGTACCTTCAGAATATTTATTTCACACGTTCTTTATTGTTAAAATTTCAAATTTTTGACTTCGGACTGCGATGCTGGAAATCTGTGAAGGGTTATTCTTTGGCTGAAAGCTGTAATGACCTTTATGAAAAATGATTGCTGGAAACATGGACGTTTTTCTAGTCATCAATTAAATTTTACGAACTAATTTATTGAGTATAAGTATCCCGTGTACCTTAAGTAAGTGTGTGTGTTTTCATTTCTATCATGAAAGTGGAGTGAATTGCTCTATCTCCTGAGTCTTTTCCATCACAAAAATTGTGACATAATTCACACATCATTGAAGTATTAACAAGGTCTTAAAACAAAGCTTTGCATCAAATGCCAAATAATCTTATCTTTTCTTTATAATAAAGCTGCTTTTAAATGGATAGTTTATGAAACTGAACAATTAGAAGTTTTCAAATATGTACACTTTTGAAAGTTTTAGAAGAAATGACATTGGAATATATTTAAAAAATAAGTCTTACTGTATATCCTCTATTTATACTTCTAAATAATTGTATAGCCTGTGGTGGCTAGATAAATATCCTTGATATTTATTTTAGCTAATAGATCAAAAAAATAACACTATATCACTATAATCCAAGGTAATTTCAGTCTAAACTCACTTTTCAAATGAGATTAAATATAGTTATTTGTATGGCTATTTCCAGGTGTAATTGTACAATTCTAGTCACTAGTACCCTCCAAATATATATATATATATATATATATATATATATATATACACATATATATAATGCTTACTTATGAATAACACTTTCCATCATTATTATTTCACCTGTTCTTTTCATATTTCTCTAATAAATAGGCTCTCACTCTTTGCCACTGATAAATTACAATAGAGAATTTTTGGAAAAGGTACACATTATGTTACTAAAATGTGTAAATATATAATCTCTTTTTAATAAATATGAAGAAAACCTGTGAGTTCCTTCTAACCAAAGAAGGGAGCAAAGGTGAAGGAATGCTATAGCTGTAATTAAGGTCCCTAGTGAAATGTATTTAATTTGAGCAAGAAGATCTTCCACCACAGACCTGACCTTAACAAGTGAGCTTTTTAAAAGCAAATTAAGACTCTCTGAGATTACATATTTAAAACAGCTAAAAGCCTATTAATATTTCCAGTGGAAGATAGCAAGATATCATAAACCTATAGCTGCAAGAAAATAAAATCTCTAAACAGCCTGAGATCTTGGAGTTTGATCCTTCCCTATGTAAATCTCCAAGTGAGATTGACCTGGAGTTTGCCCTGGTGAGGATCTGTGCAAACTGAAATAACAGGTGATACTTGTTACTGTCATTGAATGTCTTAGAATTATCTTGGCAAAAAGAACTGACAGTATACAAATACACATGCACACACACATACACACACACATACACACTCACAATTTATCAAAGAAATTATCAGATTATGGAGAAGGGGAATTCCCACTAACTGCCATCTGAAATCTTATTAAACACGCCACAGAATTTGTGGTAAATTCTTTATCAGGAATGGAAAATTAATCCAACTACTGAATTCACATTTTCAAGGCTAACTTCTTTTTGGGACACCTTATAATTATTTCCAAATAGTTACAGACATTGCTAACTTGAATCCTAGTATTATATTGACTTTCTCAAACTAAAAATCTACCTGAATGTCTTCTTCATTTAAAAATATGAACCAACGAGACAGTTGACAATTGAATCAATAAAACAAAACAAATAAAGAAAAAAATAAAGCACCTATGTTCAATAGTAACAATTTCTAGAATGGTGATAATGCACAGTACTAATTGACTATGTTAAAAAGAAATCCACAGTTATTTCCCATTTCCTTGAAGTATATATCTATTAATCCAAATGATGTCACTTTTCTTTCTGTATTTTACTCCTTTTCCAAGTTGTTTCACTGTGCTTAGGTCCCTTTTTTAATATCAAAATTACTAGATATACTCATACATATGAACTTTCACTGCCTTAATATTTTTCTTGAGTGCTTATTTTTCCCTCAAATCACCACTCAAAAGTCCTCTTCCCAATGGGGAAAAATAATCCTCCTTGATAACAAACACTGCATCTTCCCAATATTTGTCATTAACTTTCATGCTTAACAATCCCAAATATTTTACATTTTCTCTATATTTTTATAATACAACTCCTGCTATGATGTGTTTTTTATGTTCTTTATTTTGTGCTTTATCTCCTCTTCCCCCAGAAAAGTATGGTGCATACAGTTGGAGATTTGTGTTCGTTATTGTTCAATTGCCTAGAAAAGCTTGCAGAACTTACTAACTCTCAATAAATATTTCTTCAATAATTTTTTGAGAAAAGAAATAGCAAACTTAAAAAATACATACACAATTCATTAACATTCAGGTTTTAATTAAGAACAAAAGGAAGTGATGTTAAGTTGCATGTAACCACAATTTGTTTTCCGAAAATTCAAGAAATGCACAGGAATTAAATTTCCCAGTACTTTGTGATATGGGCCTGTGACATGAGTTGAAAACAAGATGACATATGAACACAGAAATTAAACTACATCATTCTTCCTGATGTTATCACCTATGCTCACATATATTCTGAAGGCAAAACTCTACAGTTACTACAAGCAAGTGTATTCTCTTGAAATTTAAAATTAAAGGATTTATATCTGGAGAAACCATCCAGACAAAAGGATAAATCTCATATCTACTAATAGTTACAGTTTCTACTAATAGTTGAAAATGCCAAGCATAACCTCTACAGAGAGTAATTACTTGACAAAATTTTTCCATGTCTATGAAGCTGCTGAGTCCAGCACAGCTCTCAAAATTCTCGGGGGTGGGAATGGCCGTTGAGAGGATGCAAAGACAAAGATAGGAGACAATATACAGAAAGCGGAGGTCAGATGGAACCCTCTGTTCAGATGGGAGGAAAGGAACTGCTCAACCACGGCAATACATTTTAATTTATACATTTGGGAAGTTGGTGCCACATGACACTCCTTTCATTAACTAGCATACATATTGTGCCCCATGTTCTGAGAGCTGGAAGACCTGTTAGTCTGGGGTGCTCCATGCTCTTAGGGTGTTTCCTTGGGCACTGCATGCTTTGGGCTCTGCCCAAGTGAAGGATCATAATCTCAGCTGATCCTACACAACCACAAAACCAGGATAAACAGAAATATTCAAAGGAGAAAAGGAATATATGGAAATACAAATAAGAGTGCAGTAACAAGTAAGGGGTTAGAAATCCTGATTGAAATAATCTATAAAGCATACAGCTATTGCAATGCAAATGAAAACAACTAAAAATCCAATCATTTAATTCACAAATTCAACTAATTTAATTGGACTTTAGAGATTGAGTTTCTGTGGTGAAAATGAAGGAAGGAATACTAAAAAAACTGTTAAGGAAAACTTCTCAAAAACAAACCAAGCCATATTATTGGGCAATTTCAGAATAGAGTAGGCTAAAGGGAAATCATATAACTTTTCAACAAAAAGTTACTGGTGGACTGCTGGTAAAGAATTAGTATACAGGACATCATAGAGCTTCTCAACTGAAAAACAAGTTTCAAGATCATAAAATATTGTATATGAACTTCTGAGGAAAATTGCTTCCAAGAGGGAAAAAGAGAATATGAAACTGACATATTCACTGTGATCTACAAACAAGATTACAATTCTACAGTTTTGGAATTATGGCTATTTTGTCTGTATTTGTTCTGTCTATTCAGTAACAAAGGATAACTTTTCACTAGCTAATGTCATGTACAATCTCCTCTTTTAGAATGTTGTAATTTTCATTGTACAGAATTTCATTGTAAATACTTTGACTTCCATGGTTAGTCTTCCAGAAACTAGGGATAAATTCAATTATAAGGTCATAAAAACCCATAAATTTATAAAGTAATTATACCAGAAAAAATTCAAAATTTATATAGGAAAAGGAGGTTAATTATGGCATATTCATAAAATTATTCCCATAATCATAAGAGCACCTATACTGTTATCAATCTCAAACATAGATCAAATTTACTGATCAGTAATACATTCTTACTGAAGACAAATGAAGAGAAAGGAATGTAGGGATGTGGAAGGGCATAAAAGTATATTCCACATTTTTACATTAGAAGGTAGAAAGCATATAACATTTAACTATAAAAAACAAATTATAAACATGCCATTTCTAAGTTTAAATATACAATTTAAAGAGGGAAATTAAAAGCTTAAAAACATTCATCTGTCACTTAGGAATTACAGAATTCCTCCAATGCAGTGGCCAGGGGACTGCTTTTTTGTTTTCATTCTTTAACAATTATTAGATCATTTATATTACAAATTGCTAAGCTTATATAAGAGTAAGAGAAATAAGAGAAATAACATATTTTGATTAATTTATTTGGTGTCTTCTGTTGATAAGCAAAATATTTATTATCTTTGATAGTAAGGACCATCACTGGAAAGGATTCAGATACTTGATGTTTAACACAATATGGTTATTTTTGTGTGTGCACTGGTTGAATTTTTAGAAGCACTATGTCTTACCATCTCAGTTGTACCATTTTTTCTTACTTTTAAAATTTTACATTTTTATTGGTACATGTTTATAGGACATGATTATTTTCCTCATAAATTGTTAGATCTAAACAATACTTTGAATTTTTTTTTTACCCTTTCAACTCCTGTTTCTCCATCCTCTCTCTAATTCTTGGTCCACTTTCCTTTCACAGAAGATCTATTTCTCTATATCCTGTTACTATCTTTTATTTTGCTAATTACATTTCAGATATTTCATATAAGAAAAAAGCAGGTTATGGGCTGGGGATTTAGCTCAGCGGCAAAGCGCCTGTCTGGCAAGCGCAAGGTCGTGAGTTCCGTTCCCGGTACCGGAGAAAAACCAAAAAAAAAAAAAAAAAAAAAAAAAAGCAGGTGTCATTTAAGTTTGTGTTTCTGATTTATTTCAGCAAGGTAAGGCCATTTTTCTACAAATGAGTCAAGCTTATCTGTATGGTACAGAAGAAGCACACAGTTGTGTACAAATAACACATTCTTGTCTATTCAGCTAGGCTGCTTCCAAGATTTAGCTATTATGATTTATGCCATTATAAAAATTGTTATGGATGCAATACTGTAGTATGATGTTTTCTATTCTTTCTGGAAGCTATCTAGAAGGGGAATATCTGCATCAGAGAGAATTTATAATTTATTTTTTCAAAAAATATCCGTATTGATATATAATGTTTGCACTAGTTTACATTCTTACCTAAAATTTAAAAGGATTCCTTTTGCTTTGCAGCCTCTCCAGCATTTGTTATTATTTGTTTCTAAATAATAGTCATTCTTTAAGAGTAAGATGCTGTCTTGGTTACTTTTCTTTCCTTGCTGAGACAAAATACTCAACACCCAAAATTAAGGAAGAAAAGGTTTATGTATCTCACAATTCATGGGGGTTTCAGTCCATACTTGGCTGCCTCCAAGGCAGAGTGACACATGGCACAGGGCAACAGTTCATGGCAGCAGAAAAACAGCAAAAACAACAAGAGCAAAAGGGAGGAGAGGAGTAGCAAGCAGCCTCTATCTCTCCCTTACATATGGAAACTATTCTCCCCAGGGCAGTTGTGGCACTCACACCCATAATCTCAGCACTGGATCAATCATAAATCTAGAAGCCCACACCATGTCTGCATGTGGATTTGGGGGTACATGCAGACACAAATTATAACATTCCGCCCCTGGCATCCCAAAAACTCATACACATCCCTTCATGCAAAAGACATTTTTGACCATCTCTAAGAGTTGCCAAAGTCCTAAGAGTTTCAGCATTGCTGAACATTCCAGGTCCCAAGTCTCCTCTGAGATTTAAGGCAAACTCTTAGCTGTGAGCTCCTGTACAAATGAAAAGTTAAACACTTCCAACATTCAGTGGCACAAAATAAGCAGTACCATTCCAAAAGGTACAAATGGGGATACAAAGCATTGGGACCAAAACAAGTCCAAAATCCAACAGGGCAAACATCAAGTACTGTAATTCCACATCTAGCATCTGAAGCAACTTGTGGCACATTGTGAGCTCCAAAGGGCTTGAGAGACTCCACCCCTATGGCACTTCTGGTGGTTACAGTTTCCATTACTTCTCTCTTCAGCCTTGTTTGTTCCCTCGTTGCAGCTTTCCTTAGACAATCCATGTTCCTCGCTTTTCCAAACTTCTGAGGTCTCATCTGCACTTTAGGCTTCTCACTCACAGCTTTACACACTGCCCTCTCATTCTGGAACATGGTGCTCTGTGGCTTTCTTCTCTTTTTTTTTTTTTTTTTTTTTTTTGTCTTTTCTTCCGGTGCCAGGAATCAAACTCACGACCTTGCTCTTTCCAGGCAGGCGCTTTGCCGCTGAGCTAAATTCCCAGCCCCTGTGGCTTTCTTCTCAAAGCAAAGTCCTTCACCTTTGCAGTTTTGAGGCTGCAAAGGGTGGAGACTTGCTTCTTGTCATTCCCTCAGGCGATCTTTCCTATTCTCCTGCTCCTTCTCAGCAATGGAGATCTCCTCAGCTCTATCTGTGTGATCCACTGCATTGCTGGAGCTTCCTTTCTGGCCAAATTCACAACATTTTAAATCATCCTCCTGGGCTCTTTGCTCTTGATTCCCAACATAAATCTGTGTTGGTGTGGGGATATTTTTGCAAGGGGAAACAATATAATATGGGGTACATATTTTATAAGATTATTTATAATAGTCATCCAAAGAATGATATACAAAAGAGTACAGGAAATCTGTCCACAAACTACAGACCAAGGAATCCAGCTGAGGGCCTGGATCCCATAATAATCTCCTGCATGAGTCCAGCTGAATATCTAGGGTCCATAACAATGCCTCCCACAAATCCAACTGGAGGCTCAGAGCCCACAGCAACATCTCATTCAGTCCTGTTTCATGGATCTGAGATGGAAAGGCCCAAAGGTCAGTGGTGGAGTCTAGAAAGTCTGTGCCAGCAGGATGAAGGATCCATGCTAGCAGGCTGAGGGATCTACACTGAGCCAGGAAAAGAAGTGCAAGAACCAGAGCTCCACTGAAAGGTACTGCAGCCATCCTCAGCAAGAGTGAGGTCCCAAGCTCCTCCAGTGATCAAGATGGCTGAGTTCACACCTGGAAAGCCCTCGCAGCAAGATTCTCCAGGAGACTGAGATGTGCACCACCAGAGCCAGGATGTGATGCTCAGAGTGAGGACCAGAGCTCCCCCAAAGTGAACCGAAGCTATTCTCAGTGCCAACAAGGTCCTGAGCTCCTTGGAGGATGAAAACAGCCACATTCATCAGGAAACCCAGCATGACAAGCTCCTCCAACAGAACCAATAGCTTCTTACAACTTTTACCAGCTCCCAACAGCCTTTCGTCTTCTCCAGTTCTGCCACTTACGCTGCTGGCAACAGTCCTCAGGTGGGCCTCCCACACCCAGCACCATGCTTATTCAGTTCAGCTGGGGGTTCCAAGTTGATTACCAGTTGTCAATCCACCACACATGGAATCTCAGTGTTGTATTAACTTGCATTTGTTTATTGGCCAAAAATGTTGAAAATTTCTTCATGTATTTATTGGCTGTTTGCATTTCCTCAGAATTTCTATCAATTTCAGTTGAGGAGTTTGGTAGTAGATCTTCCTTGAAGTTTTTATGGAATTCAGTATGAATCTTTTGGTTCCTGAACTTTTCCTGATAGGATTTTTATTTATTATTACTTCAATTTGATTGCCTATTTTAAATATTTTTCCAGTTTTTACACCTTCTTGGTTCAGTTTTGGTAACTGAATCCATACGTATTTAAGAAAAGTGCATTGACACATTTCTTGAATTATACAGCTTATAGCTCAAAGAATAAATTGCTCCTACAAAAATAGCTTATGGTACTCTGTAGTATATTTTATTTGACGGTTATTATTCATTGTACATTCCATAAACCCACAAATTTCTTTAATCAAATTATTATGTTAAGTTTATCCTTTAATAAAGAGCATAAAAAACACTTTTAAAGTGCTTTAATTTTTTTGTTGTAATGAATTGTATGACAAATACCCTGTATAGTATCTGAAAATAAAATAGATGAAAAATTTAAAAAATGAAAATTTTCTGACCATGAACTCATGCATTAGTTAGGACTACCTAATTAGCAATATACCACAAACTGGGTGGCTTAAAACAACATGCATTTATTTTCTTACACTCCTGAAGTGCAGAGTTATGAAAGAAAGTTCTCTGCAGGGTCAGTTAATTTTGGACTCTCCAGGTTGACTCTGCTCCATGCCCTCTCTTAGCTTTTGGTGGCTACAGGCTATGTTGTGGTCCTGGGTTGATAGACCTATAATGCCAATCATTGCTTTAGTTTTCACATGGCCTCCTGAGTTAATTTATTTTATGCTGCTATAATATAGTTCCATAGACAGAAATTTGTAGTATATATGCTGTTGAACTGAACACATAGACTGAGTAATTTATAGCAAACACACATTTATTTCTCACAGTTCTAGAGGCTGGGAAGACCAAATCAAGAAGACAGCAGATTCAGTTGTCAGATGGGAGCTCCATCCTTTACGGTGAGGAACATTGTGGGAAGTTATCCAACTTTGTGAAGCCTCTTTTAAAAGGATCTTAATTCCATTCACAAAGGACAAGTACCTATGGTCTGACTTTAAAGGCCCTGTCTCTTAATTCTGTCTCACTGGCTAGACTTTCATTTTGGAAGAGAGATATGCAAGATGATGTCCTCTTCCTCTATGCATCTGATATTTCTCTTGCTTTGTTTCAATAAGGACACCTGAATAAACTGTAATCATTTCTCAAGAGCCATAATTTAAACACATGCATAGAGGCACTATTTCCAAATAAAGTCACATCCTCAGAAAATGAAGATTAGGTTAAGATATACATTTATGGAGGGAAGGGCTGGAGGTATAGCTCAGTGGTACAAGCGCCTGCCTGGCAAGCTCAAGGTCCTGAGTTCAATTCCTGGTACCAAAAAAAAAAAATTATGGAAGGAGAGAAGCACAACTCAACCACAAGTATAAAAACTAATTAATATATAATCTTAAAACCATCAAAGTTATATCACCAACTTTATATATTACCCTTCTGTACTATTAATTTAACCTTTGGATAGCTCCACAACTTCAGAAAAGGCCTACTCTTCTTTTATAGTTGAGGGAATACATAAGAGGGAACATAATATTTAAAAGTCAAAATTCAGTGCATAGGTGCCTAACTTTTTGTTAAAGTCTACTCTGGTACATTTAGTCTAATCTTGTTGCTATATATGATTTATGTGTCATTAAGCATGAAGTTTAAACTTTGGGAATATTGACTTTGTTATCTTAAAATTTTGTGTCATAATACTTATAACGTTTTTATACTATTAAGGAAAATAGGTTAGAAATAGATATAGAATTTGCTTCAGAATATACACTCCAAATATTATCACAATAAAGATATCAGAGTCACATAAAAATGGCAAAACTCTCCCTGATGTCTCATTTTTGAAATTATTAGTCTTTTTTATATTAAATAAATGAGTCTTGGCCTTATCCTGTGTGTTCTTGGAAGTTTTGACCTACTTAAATTCCCAGTGTCTCATTATTGTGATAATTTGTCAAAATCCTCAATTCAATTTTTCTCTCATCTTGGTGTGAATATTTTAAAGGTTGCAAAGTTACAGGCATATGCACACACATACAGAGCAACTGAAGGCATATGATAACTAACACAAAATGTGACAAAAATTATATCAAAAAAGTAACATAAAGTTTCTTTGATGGCATATGTAATGTTTCCAGAGTCATTCACTGATTATTTTCAACAAATACATAATAGGCTTATAATTTGTGCCTGGAATTGTACTACCTTTAAAATAAGCCCTTAAAGGGGCTGGGGATTTAGCTCAGCGGCAAAAGCGCCTGCCTGGCAAGCGCAAGGTCGTGAGTTCGGTTCCTGGTACCAGAGAAAAACCAAAAACAAAAACAAAAAAAAATTAAAAAAAATAAAATAAGCCCTTAAACAAAAAATTGTTCTTTTTGTGTATATACTCATGGAATTTAGATTTTAATTGGAGGAAATGTGAGAATAATTACCCTCTTTAGATAAACACCTTTTGTATGAGCAAGAAGCATTATCTTCTGCTAAAGTAACCTCTCCTTTGAGAACTATAAGTCCATAAATACTGTTAAAATATTAGAGCTATGAGAGGTAAACATCATAAAATGGGTATTTATAATAAAAATCCTCTGTCATGGTTACTTATAGAAAGAAAATGAAAAGATTTCCCACTATCTAGCAAATCAGGATTGAAATTTATGAAGATCACTCGGAAAACCTAATATATATACAGTTTTCCTCCTATGACTTTACGATCATATATTGTATATTTCTAAGATTTAACATCTGGCCCCACTTAACTATAATATAGTAAATGAGGTAGAATACATTCTCCACACAAACTCAGCAATTACTTGTAGCGCACAAAGTCCTCTCCTTCCAATCCCTATTGTCTCTGCCCCTCTCCACTTTCTCTCTCTTCATTTCACCGTCATTGTTTTAGCTTCTTGGGACTATCATATCAAACGGCCACTTCGTTGTTAAAATTGCAGCAGCTTATTTCTCTCATGTCTAGAGCCCAGATACCCCAAAGCAGTGTCTCACAATTGCCACCTTCTCTAATGTTCCAAAAGTCCCTTTCCTCTTCCAGCTTCTGATGACTGCAGCTTTTCTTGGCTTGTAGCCACATCGCTTTAGTTTCTTCATCTTATTCTCACTGCTTTGTCTTCTCTGAGAAAACTCCTTTAGACTTCTCCTGTTGGGATACACATGAGCACACGCAGGAATCATCCTGATAATTCAAGTTATTCGTTCCCTGTGGACATCCTCCAATTAATCACATTTTGCCATGGAATAGTGACATGTTGTGTAGAATAGAAATGTAATATATCAATGAAATCTATTTTATCACATCATCGTAATAAATAGTATACTGTACACTTTACCCCAAATAATTTTTTTAGAAAAAAATGATATTGCATTAAATAAGCATGAAAGAGTAGACAATGTCAGCAATATAACATTTATTTATTTAATTTTTTTTTTTACTTAGCCATATCAGATCTGGATGCAAAACTATAAAATGATTCAATAATTATTTAAATTATTTCTATTTTTTTCATTAGCTTTTTCAGGCCACTATAACAAAAATGCCACAATCTTTAGTCAACAAATATTGATTTTCTACAGATCAGAGGCTAAGAAATGCAAAATCAAAGTGCCAGCAGGTTTGGTTTCCAGAGTAGGCTTACTTTCTAGATTACACATGTGTCTTTCTCAGAGTCCACACATGGTACAAGGGTGAAAGGAGGCCCTAGGACTTCCATGATAAGGACACTCATCCTATTCATAAGACTTTTGCCCCAAGTTCCAATAATTGCCAAAGGCCCCACCTCCAAATATTGTACTCCTGAAGATTAGGATTTTGTTAAGATTTAACCATATGAAATTGTGGTGCACAAACATTCATTGCATTGGTAAATTTACTATGAATTCTTGTATTAAATTTTATTTTTAAAAGACAATATTCTCAACTATGATATAGATACATTATTTTTGTCATCTGATATTTTGATATCTAAGACATATAGCTCACTTGTCTCAGCATATAAATGATGTACACATCAATTTTTAATGTTTTTACAAGAAAATCAATTAATGTGTTATATATGCTTCAGTATTGGAATCAGCCATTTGTCCAGATGTTTTCATGGCTTTTAGTAGAGAATAGATTATATTGCCTCTGGTTATAAATCAGCTATTATTTATGTCATTAAGTTACTATAAATAATCCGATAATTTCCTGGGACTTATCTTCAGTTTTATTCTTTGTTTTTCCCATCACTGAAATATAGAACTTTGATATTAATTTTAGTTATAGTCTTATTTTACCAATAATTTATACAAATTTTGAGCACATATAAGTAGTATTGCTCAAATTAAATAAAAGTATGGGCAGAGAATTCTTCCTTTTCTCAAAGAAAATGTATATAAATACAAAATTTTTCATATAATATACCCATTTAATTCTAATTCCTCTAAAAATATTTGAAAATGGTATACCTAGTCCAAATTAATCAATATCTATGAAGGTAAACATGCATTTCTCAAAATGTGATCACATTTGTGGCCAGATCAACTGACATTATAATTTATCACAAATCTTCAGGAAAAACTCAAAAGAACAGCTGAATAAAATGCCCTAATGTAATATATTTAAGACAGTTTTCAATTATAATATATAATTTGCCATTCATGATACTGCTGTATTTCCTATACAATTATTTCTATTTCAGCATTACTACTAGTTTGTATTTCTACAAGAACTATGAAAATATAAACACTATGTTATGAATTTTGCAAATATTATCTCACTTCATTTTCACAAAAACCTTGTGATATAAGGGTAATGATATGATTATACATAAGTAAAAACTGAACTATTCAGAGATCTTAAGAGTGGAAAAACATCTTACTGTGGAAGAGAGTCTTTTCTATCTAGTTCTTTCCATGGGGTTCTGCTCAAATTTCCTTTTTTTGTATTGTATTGTAAAAGAGATAAGATATGGCATCAGTGCTATTACTACAACACTGAAATTTCATTCACTTAATAAAGATTTACTATTCACTTACAGTAAAGTTTAATGTGGATCAATAGCCTTTCTTTACTTTTCTTTGCAATTTAAGAAAATGGTATAATTAAAGTTTTACTATGAAAGTGAGAGTCAAACTGACACTAAGAAACTACCGGAGCAAGTTACATATCATTTGGAACAAAATTTCTGGTAAAGGTAGAAAAAGTTCAAAGTTCTATGTAAGATCATACTTGGTACAAAATAAAGCTTGGGGATAAAGCTTAGTGGTAGAGTGCTTGTCTAGCATGCATGAGACACTGGGCTTGATCCTAAGTAATACAATCAAACAAATACCCCAAGAAAAGAAACAATGAAACTGGATACTTATCACCAATAAAATAGTTCTTGCTTCTTAAATAGAGCACATCTTACTTATTTATTTACATATTTATTGATTGATTTATTCATTTATTTGCAAAACATTCTGAGTATGATGGTTAGCATGTAAGCAATAAACCAGATAATATACATGTTTAGTTCCTCATCTAGAGGATGTACTGACTCTGTATTTCTTGAGAAAATTTAAATTAACAAATTGATGTTTCAGTATGTCTTAAATTTTGTTCGTGTACATCTAGGAATTTAGTCCTATTGACAAGTTTAAAACCCAGTCATTGGATTTTCATTCTCATATTTGTTTTGATCCTGACCAGTTTGATCATCTGCGAGTGAACTTTATCTCCAAGTGCTTATCACCAAAGAACTTTCTCTGGCCCAGGGATGTAGCTCAGCAGCATCAGCACTTGCCTGTCAAGCCTGAGGTCATGAGTTTGATTCCCGGTATGAAAAAAAAAACATGCTTTTTACCAGTTCTGCAAAGTTGGACACTGAATCCTGGGCAATGGATTTTTCCATTTAGTGCTATTTTCATGAATGCAGGTGTCTGTGTAAGTCCTGTGTGCCACAACTCTCTTTTTTCTGCTGATTCTAATGGAACCTTCATCCCTTCAGTGCTACTCTGTCCCAATTTACAGAACTTACCTCATTCCGTTGCTCTGACAGCTTGAAGAATGCAAATAGCATGAGCTGATCCGCAACTCTATAAAAGTGAATCAGACTTGAAAGGATACTGCTATGATGTAGTTTATTACTATAAAAAAGATTCGATAAACACTGTGCATAAAATTTCCGTACATTATTGGCATTTTAGAATGGCAATGAAAAACTACAATGATAATAATAAGACATACAGAGTTAATTGATCAGTCTCACTTTTTAAAAATATGTTTTTTCCCAATAAAAGTAACACATAGACATTATGTAAGTTAGGAAAAAGGAATTATCAAGAATTATGAAACTAAGGCCAGGGATAGAACTCAGTGGCACAAGTGCCTGCCTGGCAAGCACAAAGTCCTGAATTCAGTTTCTGGTTCCAAAAGCAAACAAAGAATTATGCAACTAAATTTCATAGTAAATAATAATCAGTTTTCAAAGTATGGTGGCACATGCCTGTTATCCTAACACTCGGAGGCTGAGGCAGGAGTATCATTGTGAGTGTGAGGCCAGCCTAGGCTACAAAGTGAGCTCAAGCCAGCCTGAATTGCATAGAAAGACCCTCTCTCAAAAAGACAAAAAACTAAACACATACACAAAAATAATAACCAGTTTAACCATCACTATATACTAGATTTTAGTCTGCAAGTAAAAACATAATCTTTCACATACGTTGGAAATTGTAATATTACTGAGTCATAATAATATTTGTAAATTAATGTGGCAAAATGCTATTATCTACTATGTGCTAATATCAATAGTTGTTCTGTTCAATTAAATATACTTCAGATATTCATTTCAAAGGCAACTTCTGGGGGTAATCTTTAATGAAAAAAACAAACGGCAAATTGCTCCCACAGTATAGATACCATTAATGAAGCATTTGATTTCAGTTCATGTGTACTATTTGAGAGCTCACATATATAAACCCATGCAGAACAAAATATCAGTGCAAATAAGCTAAAATTTATATTCAGTACAATGAAGTTAAGTGCTATAAAATAATAATAATTTATTGAAAATATACATTTATGAAATAAAATGTTATTATTTTTACCCATATGCACCTATACATTTTTTGTGGGGTTTTTTGTGTGCAAGAGCTAAAGAGAGAAAAGAAAGAGAGGTAGAAAGAGAAAGGAAGAGATAGAATGAGAGAGGAGAGATTTTTGTGATTCTAGGCTGCACTGTTTCAAGTAATGTACAACATTTTACAAAGTAAAATTGTGAAAATGTTTTTCAACAGTACAATACTTTGTTAAAGACTTGGCAGTATTTTCCATATAGATAGGTTCCCGGTATTAACAGATAGTGAAATTATGACAGAAAATCTACAAATAAGTATTCCATTTAACAATCTGAATATCCAGAAATGCTTCTAGATTTTTTTTAGATTCATAAACTATAATCTTTTACCAATTTTTCCTGCTGAATTGTAAAATGCACCACTTCTGTTCTCCCCTTGTGAACAGTATAAGGTGCACAAAAAGACGTTTTAGAACAGTAGTATGCAAATCTACCTGGTATCCCTGAGATATTCAAGAAGTAGGTAGGCTGAGAAAATGTGAACAGAAAAAGAAATACATACTGCAGTTAAGTTTCCTATTCAGTTTTAAAGATCTTATGTCTGAGAATGAGCCTGACTCCAAAAAATAATGTTAGATTCCTTCCAATCAAACATAGCTTCATAATTGTCATTCTCATTTGAAAAGCAATTGAAGTCTGGCTTTATTCATCAGAACTCACTATTGCTTCACTCTCTGTTAAAAAACTTTGAGAGTATCAAGCAAATGAACAATTCAAAATATCGATGTTTCCAGAGACTCTTTCACTCAAGACACCAAAAACCCATGGTAGAAATTTCACTATTATTTCTGGTATACAGAAATAATGAAAGAAAAATGTAACATGAATAAAAATTATTGAAGGGAGTGGCATGTTTTTCTATAAATAATATCTGAGTAAATTTTGCTTCTTAGAAGATGCCTACTTTTAATAAGAGGTGGATAAAAAATAAATGATTGTAAATTTGCCTATTCTGCATTCTCAATATTATTGTTTTTAAAAATATAAATGGAAAGGAAACAGAACAAAGAATCTCATCAATTTTCTTTTTCACGTGTATGACAAATATGTAAGGATTCCACATTTGTCATGATCTCAAGAAAGATGTAAAGTTATGCTGTTAATTTTTAAAAGTGTCTTTAGAATAAACAGAGAACCACCTATGTCTCCCACCTTAACCACTATTGTTTGAGCCAAGCTACCATCTTTTTTCATCTGGTTTATAGCAAATACCTTCTAATTACTTTGCTGCTTCTAAACCAAGTCTAATGGTCAAATTTCAAAACACAGTAGGGAGAATGAGCTCTATGAAGCATAAGCTTTGTTGTGCCACTGCTCCATTCTAAACATTCAAAATAAAACCCAAGCCTTAGTCCTACCAAAAGCCTGACCCTCTTACCACATTGGCAGGTCGTCTTTCAATTTCTCCCATCTGATTACTCCTTTAAACTATACCAGTTGCTCTGCTGTTCTCAAACCTGCCAGGATATTGTTACCTCCCACAGTTTACAAGGCTTTATTTAAGAGCATTTTGATACTTGATGAAATAATTAAATTTAGTTAAGTAAGCCAAGTGTTTTTATTTTAGCTTATAATATCGGTAGTAACTTAAAACATGCCCGGGAGCAAAAATAAGGTAAAGTAGGGAGATAATTTAGGGGATTATTGTGAATACTGGAGAAAACTGATAGCAATGTTTGGAAACAAACATTATAATATTAATAGAGAAAAGTAAGTAGACTTTTATGTATTTATCAAAGCTGACCAATTCTATGGGTAGAATGAAAAAGTGACATGATATAGAAGTTTATTTGTGTGAGTAACTACAGAAATGAGCATGGCATTATGACTCAGGAAAAATAAGAGATAACTTGGAAGTCCAGACTAAACTTTACATAAATTTCTTTCTACAGTTTATCAGCTTTGAAAAAACATAGAAAGCTCACGTTATCAAGGAGAGACAGATTTGGACTTGTGGAATTTCAATTTTTTGCCATTTTTTTCTTACATCAGTTGAGTAGCCAGCTCATGATGTTTAAGGAAGCTCAAATATAAATAAATGAATAAATGGACAAGATAAACAATGAAACAGATTTTAAAAAGTCAGGGAAACAATGAAATAAATGGAAATGTCTGTTTCTGGGCTCTTGGAGTTTTCCCATAATCTGATTAATAAATTCAGGCTTTATGAAACTGTGCAGATGTTCACAGTATTCCTGTCTTTAAAAATATTTTGAGAACAATGAGGTTAGAGCCATCACTAACAGAATATTGGACATACTGAAATTAGCTTCCTCTATTCTTAGTCCAGGCAGATTGTTACTATAGCTCATGACAAGTATGTTATTTATTTACTTATTAGACCTAACTTTCATGAATTCAGAGTTCTCAGTTGTAGGATGAATATATTGATGGGGTCTTCCTATATGGTTATAATGAAAGATAACTGGCATAATTTATGTAATGTACATATATGTTCTAGCATTTACAAAAGTCTTATAATGTTGTTTTTCTTAGTCTATGTTTTACACTGAACTTGCTGAAGTCCTGTACTCTTTGTATGGATAGCAATATATGAAATGATGCCATGTTTAGCAAATACCATCTTTCCAATATTTATTTCTCTGAAGATTTAACCCTTTCTCTATATTACTTGGATTCATTTTTAATACTTTTAAATGCTAAGAAAACTACAACCACCACCAAAAGAATCCTTAGTTAAAAAAATAACTGACTCAAGAAAACATTTCAATTGAATTTGAAGGAATGCTGTCCAGAAAATGGTGGTGATTATCAAGGTTAGATAACTCAAATATATACTCCTTCTTCACTTTACATGTTCACATCCAAAATTAAATGTTTTGAGTTAGGCTTATGGTTCATTTCCCTTGCAAACACGAGGTCTGAGGCTCCGCTCCACATAACTGAAAAAAAAAATGCTTTTCCTCCATTTGTACTTGTTCTATTATTGTCTTTACTTAATTTATCTCTGATGGCATAATTTTGTGCATCTCTTTTGAAGATTACAAGTATTAATTTAAAGCTAACTTCATGCCTTCCCACATTAAATGTGTAACTTAAAAATATTTTTAATTTTTCTTGCTTTTACCTTTCTTTTGATTCATGGAAAAATAATTTCAATATAAATGTTCTGGCTTCATATGGACCATTACTAACATTAAGTCTTACTAAAACTCTATGTGGAAATTCTTCAAAATGTGACATCCTATGTCTAAAATGTAACTTAGAATTATTGATTTTTTATCCATAATAAAATTTTCTATTTTCTCATTTTTCTTTCATTTAATATATATTTCATCTTGACAACCTAATTATAGAAATCATATTTATAATGTAACAGGATTTTGAAACAAGAATATTCATTTTAAAATTTGTCATTTTTTTCTACTGGAAGAAAAAATAGGTAGAAATCTTGAAAATATAGATGTAGGCAGAAACTTTGTGAACAAAACCCAGATTCCATGGAAAATGTTACAAAAAAATCAATATCATCTTATTAAAAAGTTTTGCACATCAAAGAAAATCATCAGCAGAGTAAAAAGAAAACCCAGAAAATTTTAGCCAATTGTCCCTTAAACATAGGGCTTATATCTAGAATATGTAAAGAACTGAAAAAATCAGACTAAATTCAAATTCAAAGACTCAATCCAAAAATGGACATCTGACATGAATATACTCTTCTGAGATGAAGAAATTCAAATAGTAAATAAATATATGAAAAAATGTTCAACATCTTTGGTCATTCGAGAAATGCAAATTTAAACACTGAGATTCCATCTAACTCCAGAAAAAAAAAAGGCTATCACCAGGAAATCAACCAATATCAAATTCTGGAGGGGCTTTGTGGAAAAGGAACCCTTCTCCACTATTGGTGGGAGTATAGACTAGTTCAACCACGGTAGAAATCAGACAATTCCTGAAAAAACTAAGATTAGAAGCCCCATTTGACCCAGTTATATACCTATACCTTGTAGGTGTATTGCACAAAGAATTGAAAACATCATACCACAGTGATATATGCACCCCATGTTTATAGCAGCACTGTGGGTAATAGCTAAATCTCTGAGACAACCCAGATGCCCATCAATTGAGGAGTGGACAAAAATGATGTGGTTTTATGTATATAATGGGGTACTACTCATCCATCAAGAAAGATAAACATGAGAGTTTTACAGGTAAATGGATGCAACTTGAGACCATACTCAGAAATGAAACAGATCAGATTCATGTGTAAATATCATATTGTCTCCCTAGTGCGAAAAGCTGAAACAGAGAATAAGGTCCAAAGCATACAATAAATATTTTGAAATGGGAAGAAATTGTCCAAAAAGAAAGAGAAACTGGGGTAGGGGAAAAGAGAAAGGAAGTAAGGGGAAAAGAAAATAATATGAACAGTTAACATACTTATACTACTCGCTTCTTAGTTCATTGAAAAGAAAGGTTCGTGCTAATATCATTTGAATATTTTTCTTGCCTATATCTTGTACTCTGAATAAATACATTGAAGAAAACAATATGCAATGTGTTAATTATTCTTATCCTCCTTTTGTTTTGTCTTGAATTTTTTTCATAAAGTAAAAAATGTGATTTTTAAAAAATTTCTAGTTAAGATTTCTATATAAATGTACATGATGTAACATCCAGTTATTCATCAACTCCTCTATTCTTGGGCTCTTTATTCACTTATTTAATTGCCCTTGCAGTCTCCATGATATCAAGAGTATACATTACAATTTATGCCTATATATTTCTCAGATCCCAAATTGTTCTTCCAATGTATGTTGCTTTACATGAAATCAAACTAGTAAACAATGTAAGTGTTACAAATTCTAGTATTTACAGTCTAGTTATAACCCAATTATAAAGTTAATTATGGGAAAATTCAAGTACAATGTAAAATAAAAGCATAATGAAGAAAATTAAAAATGATAAAAAGCTACAATATTCTTCAAGGAGAGTTTTCTAAGTTTTAATTAGTTTTTATTAACACTGCCATAACTCTACTGTACTCACTTTTTAAAAGTTGCAAGAACGTTTAGCTTGTAAATAAAAATATTTTAAGTTTCTGCCAGGGATATAGCTCAGTGGTACAGCATCTACCTGGCAAGTACAAGGCCCTGAGTTTGATTCCTGACACCAAAAAAATCATCATAATAATAGTAATTCAACATTTTGCACTTGCATATATAGTAGCATCAATTTTAAAAGTTTAGGGGAAGAAATAAAGAAATATTCCAAATATTCACATTGCTTTAACCTCAGTCTAGGAGGAACGATCCATAAAATCAATCAAAAGTTGTATTTAAATTCAGATCCATAAAACAACCAGGCAATTCTTTTTTGAAGTACAATCAAAGAAGTTCAAACATTCCTATACCGGCTGAAACATTGAAACCTTCATACATATGGCTTTGTTATAGGATATTCTCTTTCCTCAGTGAAAATAACCTCCTTCTGAGAATAAAAATTTAAAAAGAACTCCCCGTCTTGATTATCTGCTAAAACTATGAAAACACTTACGAGCCTATTCAACCATCAGATCTGCAGAAATTTAGGGAAGTCCATTCCTGAAATGTATCTTTATTTTCTGATGTGCTTATTGCCAATGTTATTTTAGCTGTTAGAGTATCTTAAAGACATAAAAGCAGTTGGCTAGATGTTCTAAAGATGACTGCAGTAGCCTGAAGCTTATATAAACACTGTAGGGTCTATGGACATAGTTGCAATAAAGCAGAGCATCAAAACACAGCTTATATAAAACTTGATACACTCAGCCCAGAAGATACTTTTAAACACTTGCTAAAATTACTTCACAAGCAAGTATGTTTACTATAAAATCATCGTAATGGAGAAATAAAGTAGAAGTACAGAATAAAAAGCAAAAATTTCTCCCAAACAGTTCCATTTAAGTGCCTAAATAAGCACAAGGGTTAAAGGTGATTTACTGAGTTTCTGTACATGGAGATCTCACTTGCAGATTGATAGCATAGATAATTATCTTATTTGATATTGCCCCCAAAAGCTTTCATGGTTTTATGATATCCAAATAATTCTCTTCCCTGTTTACCTCCCAAATGTGGGTGTCCGTGTTTCTGTCTCCTTTTAAGTAAGAGTAGTTAAGTAATTGTAGGCCAGACCTACAATTACCAGTGTAAGTGAAGTTAGAATTTCATGTGAAATAAGGTCCAAGGTTTATATTCAAATGGGCAATACTTTTTAGAAGAAAGAATAGGTAGAACTGAGAGTTGAAAATTTCTCATCATTTATAAAAGGACAACTGGATCAGAGCAACTCTACAGAAACTGAACATATGTGACATATACAGTACACTAAGATTGTCACAGGACATATTTAAGGGGAAAATGAAACATGAAATCTCAATGATTCTCTTACCAAACCTTTTCACAATGAAGCCTGTTCCCACCTGCATTCAGTATAGTTATAAAATTTACCTAGACAGCAAGGTAGGAAGTTTCTGTAATACCAGCCTTTGGGGAGCAGAGGCAGGAGGATCATGAGTTCAAGCCAGTCATGCCTATATATCAAGAACCTATCTGAAACAAACAAGGAAACTCTCCCTTGAACTTCTTGCTTGGTAGGCATTAATCTCCAAAATGCCCAATTTATCCAATGAGCTGAGAATATAATATATATATATATATGCATTTTTAAAGCATAATACATTTTACTAATCTTCACAAATGGACAATTATTAGCTTTCTTATGGAAACATGAGCTTCTGTGTCTAGAAATATTAAAAAAAGACCTTGACAGGCATGATTGGGTTTCCATTTCCTATTAGCATGTAGAAAACAACAAAAGAGTGTTATTTCCTCTCTTATATTTTTGCAAGTAGTATAAAATCTTTGTTTTTTAAGCTCATTTGATGGCTTAGGGTGCAAGGTCCTCTCATGGAATATAATTAAGGTCCACAGACTGGACAAATGAAATGTCTTACATTATGAAAGTTTGCAGGGAGAAGTGCCCACCATGGATGCAGGTAAGAAAGCAGCTATAGTTTTAACATATTCTTAGATGTGTAAGATAGTATTACTGTGAGAATCTCAGGAAGACTCGCAAACAAGGAATGTGTGAAATATCACTACAATTATTTTGTGCAGAATTGTGCCAAAAGCATACAAGGAAGATAATAGGGCTCACAGGAGAGCTTCTTTTCTGTGGCATCAAAATGCAAAGGTTGCTAAGGTAGAGCAATTGCACCTAGAGAACTTCCTGGTAAATCCTCCTTAAAATCAAGGTTCAATACACTCCTTTGGTGGGTAGAGTGACCAGAGCATGCCTTTTGAGGATGGAGTAGTCAGCGAGACCAGCAACGTGGAAGTGGCTGGAGCAGCAGCAGGGAGTGAGCAGTGTGCTCTGGAGAACACCAACAGAAGACCAGTCCCAGCACCCCAGATCCAAAGGCCAGGATCAGCTCCATACCCAGCACAATTCCCATTGCAAAACTGATTGGAGTACACAACACATTTCTGTGATCTGACATGGACACTATCACAGAACTGTAAACACCAGAGATATTTTGCTACTTTTATTCTCCTTTGTTTATCTGATTGGCTATCCTTTTCCTCTCTGGTTGGACATTGTCTTGTTTCATTTTGTATTTTGTGGAAATTTGGGGGATTTTTTTCTTTCCTTTCTTTTCTTCTCTCTTTTTCATCCCCTTTTTTCTTTTCTTCTTTTCTTTTTTGATCTCCCCTTTTTTCCTTCTTTTTTTTCACTGTTTAGGTTTCTCACCATTCTTTTTTGTTTTCTGCTACTGATCCTCTTTCCTCAGCTACTTCTTGACTCTAAACTTTCAAGTACGTAAATATTGTCTCTTCCCTTTTTGATCATTCCTTCATATTATATTTCATTCTTTCCCTCTTTCTTCCCCTAGCTTCCCAAAGGAAGCTTTTGACCTCCAGCCTGAGTCTCCTATATTTCTTCTCATTCATCATTTTATCCTATCTCCTACTCATCTTAATCCCCCACACCCCCCATAGGAGGGCTAAATTACTCAAGTAAGGGGAAAATAAATGCATACAAGTGCACGGTATATGATTGATCTTGATAAATAACTTTACAATTTACTCCTGTATTCAGAGATAGCAGTTTAATGGTTACAATAGTTTGTCAGTCATTAAATTTTACTTGAAATTATTGTTATTTCTAAATGTACTACTATAGGCAGGATGTTAAACATATTAGAAACAGTTTTTCTCCCCTGTATAATAACACTGTAATTGTATAGGGTCATAATCCCCACCACAGCCCAACACCAAAGACTGGATGCTGAGCCAAATACTAACTTTGCATACATTACAAATTGGGAATGTAGATTCTTGAGATACCTATAAAGAGCCAACTGCAAGTAGAGGACATCCCGGAAGAACAGACATTTCTTAAGGAAGCCTCAGTAGTAGTGATAAAGCTATCTATCATGAGAAATTGGCAAGTGTCAACATAGAAAACAAAATAAAATAGATGAGAGAAAGTAGAAAATGAAGATACAGAAGCAAAATGCAATGACAGAACCCCAGCCCACTGAGGACAAGCCCAGAGTACACTGAGACAGAAAAAATTGGAAGTTAAACAGTTGAAATTTGTGAAATGATAGCAACAGAAGTAAAAAGAAAAAAACAAGGGAAAGGGGTATAAAGAAAATATTCTCCAAGGTACAAAAGAAATGATGCTTAAAATCAATGATAATAGAGAAGACACAGATAAAAGTATGGATGTGCTTAGAAAACTGAGGGAAACAAAATAATACCCAACATAGGAAATAAGTGGAATCCATGAAACAGATTTAAACAGAAATCCAAGATATTAAAACCTCCATTAAAAGCACATTCCACACACTACTTGAAGAAAAGACTGAAATATTAGATCTTGAAGACAGATTTGCAGCTAGAGATCCTGGAAAGAAATATATCTTAAAAATAAAAAGAGACCATGAAAAAAATCAGTCCAACATCTACAAGATGAAACATAGAGGAATAACATAAGATTAATTGGGGTTAATGAGAAAGCTGGAGACAGAGCAAATGCCATAAAAGACAGTTCACAGAAACAGTAGCAGAAAACTTCCCAAGGCTGAATAAAGAACTTGACATACAAATAAAAGAAGTATATGGAAATCCAAACAGCCATGACCAAAATAAAACTATACCAAGATATATAGTAATCAATATTCCAGAAATTCAGCACAATAACAGAATTTAAAAGCTGTTAGAGAAAAGAAACAAGTGATCTATAAAGGACAGCCCATCAGAATCATGGCAGACTTCTGAATCTAAACCCTCAAATCAAGAAAAGCTTGGACTGAAGTATTATAAATCCTGAAAGAACACAATTTCCAAACCATATTGACATACTCCACAAATTATCTTTAAAGATTAATGGAGAAATAAGATACTTGCACAACAAAGAACGATTGAAGAAATTCATGACCACAAATCCAACCCTACAAAGAATACCGAAAGATATTCTAGACAGAGGTAAAAATGATTATAATTCCAAGAACAAAAACAGAATGAAACCACCAGGCAGGAGAAAATATTAAACAGAAGGGAAAAGCAGGAACCCAACAGCAAGAAAAGAGCATGACAAAAATAAGCCAATACACATCCATTGTAATCATCAATGTAAATGGCTTTAACTCATCAATCAGAAGAAACCAATCAACAGAATGGATGAAGAAACAATATCCAACAATATACTGTATACAAGAAACACACTTAACCCAAATAGAAATTTATAGATTGAAAGTCAAAGTATTGAAAATAATACACCATACAACAGGAAACCATAACAAGAAGGGGTAACTATTCTGTTTGCAGATAATGGGAACTTCAAACCAAGAATGATCAAAAGAAATAAAGACGGCGACTACATACTTGTTAAGGGAAAACTTCAAAAGAAGTGATAACAATCATAAATGTGTATGTACAAAATGTGGGAAAACTTAACTACATAAGACAATTATCAGTAGACATGAAAAATCAAATAAGCACTAATGCAATTTAATGGGAGACCAACTAGATGAAAAAATCAGCAAAGAAATATCAGAACTGAACCAAACTCATGAACAAATAGACTAGGTTGATTTTTACAGAGTCTACCACCCAATAAAATAAGAATACACATTCTTTTCAACATGGGATGTTCCCTAAAATACACCATGTACTAGCCCACAGAACATGCTTAACTAAATGCAAATGAATCAAAATTATCCCATGAATTTTATCTGACCATAGTGCAATGAAACTGGAAATTAATGGCAAAAGAAATCACACAAACTCCATAAACACATGGAAATTAAATAGCACCCTCCTACACAACCAGTGAATCCAGATGAAATTAGAGAAGAAATTAAACAATATGTACAGTTAAACAAGAATGCAAATGAAACATAATGGAATTTATGGGATACAATGAAAGCTGCCTCAAGTAGGAAATTTATAGTGGTGAATTCTCACATCAGGAAAACACAATGAGCACAAATAAACAACCTATTTATGCACCTGCAGGTTCTAGACAAATAAGAGCAAGACAAATTTAAAACCCATACAAGGCAGGAAATCATAAAGATCAAACCAGAAATTAATGAAACTGAGACTAAGGAAATAATGCAAAGAATTAATGATTTGAGGAGCTGGTTCTTTGGAAGAATAAATAAAATTGATAAACCCTTAGAAAACCTTATCCAAAAAAGGAAAGAAAACACTCAAAGTTATTTGAGAAGTAAAAATAAATTGAGGAGTAAAAAGAGTAAAATTAGTATAGATCCAGTGGGAACTCAGAAGATCCTCAATACCTACTATGAAAATTTTTACTCTCATAGGGTTGAAAATGCAGAAAAAATGGGAAAATTCCTAGATATGCATGAATCACCAAAGGTGAATCAAAAGGCTGTAAAAAATCTTAATAATCCAATATCAGTTAATGAGACCAAAAATGTAACTTAAAGCTTACCCACATAGAAAAACCCAGGTCCTAATGGATACACTGATGAGTTATATAAGAAATTTAGAGAAGAATTAATGTCAATACTCCTCAAATTCTTTAATGAAATTGAAAGGAAAGTAATATTCCCTAGCTCATTCCTAGGGGCAAGTAATTTTTTTTAAATTTTTTGAGACAGGCTCTTGCTATATAGTTCAAGCTAGCCTTGAGCTCACTTTGTAGCCCAGGTTGATCTCAAACTCACAATAATCCTCCTGCTTTAGCCTCCAGAGTGCTGAGATTACAGGCATGCACCACTACACCCAGTCCTGGAGGAAAGTGTAACTCTGATACCTAAACCAGAGAGTGATCCATGCAAAAAAGAGAACTGCAGTCCAGTCTCTCTTATGAACATAGATGCAAAATTCCTTAATAAGATAGTAGTAAACAGAATGCAGCAAATCATCAAGAAGAATATACACCATGAACAAGTGGGATTCATCCCAGGAATGCAGGCATAGTTCAACATACACAAATCGATAAATGTAATACAGCATATCAAAAAAGACAAAGACAAAAATCACATGATAATTTCAACACACCTAGAAAGAGCTTTTGACAAAGTCCAACACTGATTTATCATAAAAACTCTACAGAAAATAGGAACTGATGGTCTTTATCTCAATCCATTAAAATCCATCTATGACAAACCAGGAACCAACATCATACTAAATGGAAAAAAAACTGAAAGCTTTCATTCTAAAATAAGAAAAGTACAAAATGTCAATTATCACCACTCCTATTCAATATAGTTCTGGAGACATTCACCAGAAAAATTAACAAGAGAGAAATAAAAGGAATAAGGACAGGAAAGGAAGAACTGAAAATATTATTCTCAGATGATATGATATTTTACATAGAACATTCCAAAGACTCTCAGAAAAGACTTTTAGTTTTAATAATCAAACTCAATAGCATAGCTGAATGCAAAGTCAACACTCAAAAATCAATAGCACTCCTGAACATAAACAACAAATTCACTAAGAAAGAAATTAAGGAAAGCACACCCTTCACAATAGCATCCAAAAAAACTGAAATACATAGAAATCATTCTAACAAAGGAAGTAAAAGATCTATACACTGAAAATTAAAGTACTCTGAAAAAGGGATTGAAGAGGATATCAGAAAAAGGAAAAATATCCTTTGCTCATGGGTAGGGAGAATCAACATATTGATAATGGTCATACTCCCAAAATTGAAATACATATTTAATGCAATCTCAATCAAAATACCATTATCATATCACACAGAGCTTGAGAAAACATTCCTAAAATTCATAGGGAAACAGAAGAGACCTACTTAGCAGAAGCAATTTTGGGCAACAAAGGCAAGACAGAAACATCACAGTCCCTGACTTGAAATTATACTACAAATCTACTGTGATGAAATCAGCATGGTACTGGCAAACAAATAGACCTAAGGATCAGTGGAACAGATTAGAAACTGCAGACACAATGACAAACAGACTCAGCCAATTTACCTCTCCTAAAGGGTCCAAACATGTTCCCTGGAAATAAGATAGCCTCTTTAATAAATGGTGCCGGAAAAACAGGCTTCCCACATGCCAAAGACAAAAACTAGACCCATGTCTATCATCATGCACTAAACTAAAGTGCAAATGTATTAAAGATCTAAACATTAAAACAGAAACACTAAATGTACTGGATGAGAAAGTTAGAAATCTTGAAGACATAGGTGTAGGAGGGAACTTATTAACAAAACTCAAACTGCATGGAACATACTTCAAAGAATCAACAACTAGTATCTAATCTTATTAAGAAGTTTTGCACCCCAAAAGAAATCTCTAACACAAAGAAAAGGCAATATAAAGGGTGGGAAAAATTTTAGCCAATTATCCTTCAGACAAAGGACTTATATCTAAATACATAAAGATTTGAAAAAAATCAGACCCCTCAAATTTAGAGACCCAATTTAACAATGGGCATCTGAGAAAAATACATACTTCTCACATGGAGAAATACAAATAGCAAATAGAAAATGAAAAATTATTCAGTATCCTTTGTCATTCAAGAAATGCAAAACAAAACAATATTGAGATTCCATCTCACCCAAAAAAATGGCTACCATCAAATTATTTTGTTATTGATTTTTTTATTGTCTTTAAAATTAAAAAAAGAAACCAACCAATATCAAATGCTCTCTTGGCTGTGGGAGAGAGGAGCCCTTATCCACTGTTGGAGGGAGAGTAGACTGGTGCAACCACTGTGGAAATCAGTGTAGAAATTCCTCAAAAAACTATGTTTAGAGGTCCCATTTGACCTGCTATTCTGCTTCTGAGTATATTCCCAGAAGAATTAAAAACATCATAGCACAGTGATATATGTGCACCCACGTTTATAGCAGCACAACAGCTAAATCCTGAAAACAATCCAAATACCCATTAAGCAAGGAATGAATAAAAAAGTGTTATATTTAAACAATGGTGTACTATTCAACTATAAAGAAAGATAAATTTGATGCTTTTATTGGTAAACGGATGCAACTAGAGATCATACTCACAAGTGAAATAAATCAGACATAAATATGTAAACATCATATTCTCTCACTAGTGTAAGGACCATATATATAGAGATAGATAGATAGATAGTTATATTACTAATTTGTATTAGTTGATTGAAAAGACAGGTTTATGACCAGTTTTTCATGCCTGTACCTTGTAACTGGAGCACCTACTTTGAAGATAGCAATCTTCTATGTATTCACTATTGTTATTCTCCTACTATCTTGTTTTGATATTTTGTATCTTTTTTATTGTTTTTTCTTTTTAAAATAAAAAAATCAAGGTTGTGATAACTGTATTTTGCAGGTAGAAAACATGCTGTCACATAAGTCAGTGATCCGATCCAAGGTTCTCGCCATTGACTTCTGGAAGAGGCTCAGGAAGTCTGTTCACATCCCTGATTCAGCATGGGCTTGAACCAGAGCACCTGTGTGTCATGCAGAGAGAGAGACGAAATGCACTTATTCTCAGGGTTTGCACTGGGTGAGAGGAAAAATCTAACTGCCGCACATATGAGAACAACCCAGCCTGGAGACTGAGACACACAACATTCCTGAAACAGGAGACTTGCAAAATCCCTTTCCTGCAATTGTAACTCTTGCATCAAGAAACACACACACTAGCTCTCCTGTAGCATGGGAAAGCCCTGAAAATGTCCAAAGAATGAGGTCACAAGCTGGAGATTTCAAGGTACTATTTTTCTGGTCTGGAAGAGGATGTTGTGAAATCTGGCCATTGACATTCTGTTGATTGTGATGTACCTATCCACCCTGAAACTGTCTTAGTTATTTTTTTCTGATGCCTTAGGGTTCAAAGGGAATTACCAACATTACCTGAGCATTAAATGTCTATATTCAGAAGAGAAAAGAAATCTGAAGTGAAGTTGAAGGCAGACAGATATATACAAAGGAGACAGATATATACAAAATGAAAGCAGAGGTTCCAAGTTTTGATTCTGTTTTTATTTGGTGGTAAAACTTCAGCAGTCTCAAGTGAAGACAGTGCTTTTAGCAAAAGCAGCCTCTAAGTCCCTATTACATAACTATACTCTCTGTTCTCACCTGCACTATATTAAATTATACTCTTTCTCTGAGTACTAAAACTATTCAAATAGTTAAACCTGCTAATTATTTTGTAACTATTTTTCCTTCTAAAATAATTAAAATCAGGCAAATGTGGTGCATGACTGTAATGTCACATTCAGGAGGCTGAGGCAGGAAAATCTTGAGTTTCAGGCCACCCTGTCCAACATAGCTAGACCTTTAGCCAAACAAGCTAATCAACCAACAACAGAAAAATTGATACACTAAGAAAGGAAAAGCTTAAAAAAATGAAACAAAATTACTGTAAAGCAGCAAATGAGGGGCCTTAACACCTAAATGAAATCTGTAAATGATTTTGTTTCTAAGTCTATATTTATGTGCATATATAGTTACTTTTGTACATTATATGTCTTGTATATATACATATATATGTGTGTGTGTGTGTGTGTGTGTGTGTGTGTGTGTGTGTGTTTATCCACAATTGTGTTTTTATATTGTTTACAAATTACCAAGTGGACTTAGAGCATGAGCATCCATGAATCAAATCAAATAAACCCAAATGATTTCAAGTTTATGTGATTTATGAAAAATTTTAAAACTCATTAGAAAAGTTGACTCCTAAACTATTAAACAACAGTTTAATGTATGTCTATATTAACAATTTGTTTTATATGATTTAAAAAGAGGCTTCATATACTTATGTATGATCCTCAGGCAGGTTGCACAATAGGGAATGGAAGATCATTGTCTCTCCATTCCCCAGAACTTGGACACCACCCTAGAGACAATCTTCAGTCTGTTGTCCTAACAGTAGTAGAAATAAGAATAAGAAAGACCCAGAAAATTTTTAAAGTTGAAAGTCAGTGTACACGTATGTTAGCGAGAGCAGCATGACCTACAGTAACATTTTCCCCACTGGAAATTCACTAAAGGTTTATACATCGGGAGTGCATGTCATGCATATAATTATATCAGATAAAATTATGCAAAGTCTTGTGCACTTGATACCCTTCAGGTGACTCAGCACTCTGCCAATCATTTTTGTTAGATATATCTAGAGATATCCCAGGAGAGACACTCTGGCAGGGCACGTGACTTTTAAATTCAAAAACCTGACTTACACTTTTTTTCCTATTCTCCCACCTCCCCTGGTACCTCTTTCCCTATTTGTGCCACCTTTTTTCTTTGAGCTGTCAGGAACCTGCTTACACTTCCCCTGTTTACTTCAATAAATTCAGCCTCTTTTTCTTTTACCCCTTGGTATACACTTGGGAATGCATTGCTTGTACTAAACAACAGCCATCACACTGCATCATTCCCATATTCAAGGGTTGTGCTATGAAAGATGTATTTAGCAACTTTAAAATACTATTAGTCAGCAAAATTCTTCACAAGTCATAAAGATTAGTAAATGAAAACTAAATTAGTAACTGAAAATAAAAAGGATACATCTTTATATATGGAAAAATAAATGTTTTTCCAAAAATATTATGAGGATTTAAAAAGGTAACAAAGGAGAATATGTTTTTAATTTTGCTTTGCGAGATAAATGTGTCCCAAATGATAAAGTAAAAAAATAGAACAAAACCAGAGGTTTAATCATGTCCTAGAAGGTCTGAGCAAATGCTATTAGTTTGTAAAAGATTACTTTTATGAAAGCACCTTTGTGATCAACTTGGCTAAATGAAAAGAATTATAGAGTAAGCTTTCACAACAAAACTGCACTAAAGAAAATTAAAATATACTTCCCGGTGTTAAAATGCGTACCTTTATTTTTAGAATACCTATTTGTCCTTAATAGGACCTGACACATTTTTCACCTTTCACACAGCTTGCCTAGTCAACAAAGATTATATTTTTCAAGGTAATTTCCCTGATTCCTCAAGAAAAACGAGTCTTCTCAGTCTTCACAAAGCTGAAAACCTATTAAATTTAATAATCTTTTTTATTTCCTTTTATATTTTTTGTCACCTCAAGTAAATAGACAACCAAGATTATACCAAAGCAAATGTCTTACTTTTACCAATACGGTCAACAAATTTTCCAAAATCAAATTCTGAAGTTAAATCTCTTTGATCTAAAGAACATTGAAATTTTCTAACAACCATGGAATTCCAAAAGTTGTATATTAGATTATTTACATAAATTGGTTTGTAATATTATGCTCTAAAATTGCATATAACTCCTAGAAAATAGATATGCCTTGTAATTTTAAAGTTTTAGTGTGTGTCATAGTCACTGTCCTAGTTCTGAGACTCAAAATGCCTTCATCCTAAACTTAGAGGACATGTTTGTTTCCAGGCCATGACTGACGAGCTTCGAAACAGAAATAGCATGGTGAAAAAGCTTGACTTGAAGGAAGCTGCTCACTCCCTGGAGGCAAGGAAATCCAGAGAGAAAAGAGACCAGCTAGGGAGAGGAAGATATACCCTTCTAGACCACGTCCTCAGTGACCTGTCTGTCAGACCAGACTCTACCTCCTAACAGTTATCCAATCACCTCCCAAATACATGAGACTTTGAGGCCACTTTGAATCCAAATTGCAATAGGTTGCTATCATTATTTTATTATTTTTTCTTTTTTTGGTACCTGGAATCGAACCCAGGACCTCACACTTGCCAGGCAAATGCTGTGCCACTGAGCTATATTCCTGGCTTGTTACCGATTTTTGGTACCAAACTGCATTACATTACCTTCTTGAAAGGAGGAAAGTAATAATAAGACTAAGCACTAAAATTCAGAGGAAAAGGATATTTTATTTGTAGTCAAGAATAAGAGAAGTGGAGAATAAACTCTCAAATCAACTTCTCAGTCAGTTGGGGGTTTGGTGGTGTATATGATAAAAGAAATGGAGGGGAATGTCTTAGTGAAGTGGCAGACTATTCATCATTTATCCAGGAATATTGCAAGGTATATGCAGAACCCAAGATCCTGTCTAATTATAGTGAAGAATAGATAGACTGAAGGACACAGAAGACAAGTAGAAGAAAAGTTTAGTAGAGAAAAGCTCCTGAAGACAGGAGGGGGCTGGAATGGGGGTTGCCATGGGGATTTTTGTCCACGGGTTTTTGTATAAGAAAAGGACCATGACTCAGACCATTCTGAGCTACACTGAGGTCAACCTCTGGGATAATGAGAATAGCACAACTAGAAGTAGGTCTTTAGAAACTCAGGGAACATGGCAATCATACTTTTGCAAGCATCATTAATTATAAATTAAAATTATCAGTACAAGCAGAACAAACAATAAAGACATTCTGTAAAAAGCAAGAGGTAGAGGCTTTGTTACACTGGTCATCTATCATGTTTTTATCACTTTACAAGACTTAATAAGACATATTTGTCTTTCAAATGTTTGGCATGGGACCCTTGCTTACCAGACCCTCCTCGCTTATTACCCTCTGCAATCGGATCTTTTTAATGGAGCCTGGTTTTTTTTTTTTTTTTTTTTTTTTTGTCAGCTCTCGGTCTCAGGCTCTATTGGGCCATCTGGACCACACCTCAGGCCTAGCTTTTCCCTACCTGCCTGTCCTAACTTTCCTGCCTACTATGACAGACATAGAAAGAGATTTTCTTTCCAGTCCTTGTCTGTTCTTTCTGGTCACAGCACAGCAATTTTCAATTGTTATGGTGTGGAGGATGTGTCATTTAGCATGCAGATGCAATTTTAATGAAGTTAAAGGTTTTCTGGTGGTTATTTTTGCAGCCATCTTAGATCCAATTAGCTTGGGCCAAATGAAGGAGGAATTCCTGCTCTTGGTCATTCTATCCTAAAAAATAAGCAAGAATAGAGAGGGATTCAAAATTCCTCTATATCACCTAGGTAATACAAGATTAGGGCAGTGTTAACTCGTCTTCATGGAAAAAATAAGAATGATTCCCCAAAACTCAGGTTTCTGATAACTTAGCAAACTGAGATCAGATTGTGCAAGGATTTTCGGAGTGTAATGAAGCAAATAACTTCCCCATAAAATTACAAATCAAAATAAGGCAGAAGGGGGCTGAGGACTTAGCTCAGCGGCAAAG
>NW_004955407.1:21064744-21068807 GCF_000276665.1 Chinchilla lanigera
CAAAATAAGGCAGAAGAAGAATTAACTATATTGACAATAAATGAATTGATTAAAAAAGACAGAGTTACTGGTTTCTGTGACCTTTGATTTGAAGCTAAACCCACTGACTCAAATTTAAGATAAAATCTGACAATTTCAACTTTGTGAATAAAACCTTTCTTCCCTACATCTTTAAAGATCTTTTGGGATACACTCTTTCAAATTAGAACTACCTTTTGCATACAAATGCCTGTCTTTGTGCTCTATACCTTTAGTCAGCTATGTCTTACTAAATAAAGCTCAAGCTTCTGAGTTCAAATATGACATTATGCTGTCCGTCTTTAAAAGTATGAACATCTTAGTATACCAACTTAGTCCTTTGCTTATTGTCTTTGCTTATTTCAGAAATATAGTAAAAGCTAAATTTACTATTGCCCAAGGATTTTTCATAATGTAGGCATTTACCACATTTGCTTGTCTGAAGACCCATTCAGTCATGAACCTAATGTCACTATCATTCATCCCTGCCTTTATAACCAGAACCTTCTCTTTCCCTTTAAGCTGGGACATGATGATGTAAGAAGGCCATTCATAGCAATGTGGAACTTTCCGTTCTTAATTTTTGAGAACCATTAGTTAAACATCAATGATTTTCATGGAAAAATTTTGATGAAAAGGAAAGATATTAGAAAGGTTTTAAAATGTCACATGAATGAGATAACCAAATATTTTACCTCTGGGAAACCTGAAGCATGAGAAGGTAGTCACTTTGGTCATTGTGACCTAGGATAACCAGATTCTGTAGAATTCTCAAAACCATAAAGATAATAAATATCATGAGTATGGTGCTTTCTCTGTTTATCACTGTTCTTGCTTCAAATTGAAAATATTCACTAGTTACCAGTTAATGTCCTGGGGTCCTGTGCTAATTCTTTTTAACTAATACAATTGTTATACCTGTCTTGCAATAAATTTATATTCTTTTTTTCAATCTGTAAAACACCAAATCTATCAGATGCCATTTTGGGAGCACTTATTCTGAGCAATTAGTTTCTTTTTTTCTTCCCTGGTGATCATATTTATTTTTCTCTTCTTGGCTGAAAGAAACACTTTGTTGACAAGATCAACATAGAAATCTTTAGAACAATATTAGCAAATATAAATCAATGATATTTAAAACAATAATACATCACAGTCAATTTAGAGCTACCTCAAAAATGTATGGTTGATTTACCACATGTTAATTAATATAGTTCATCTCTCTAAGAGAATAGGAATATAAAATATTAGTTTACAAAGATGCAGAAAAAAAAACACATGAGAAATACAATGTCTATTTTATGAAAATTCTGAGAAACCAGGGTAGGAGAAACAAAATAATGGTTCAATTTTTTGGAGTCTTACTAGGTAGATCAGTATGGCTTCAAACTCACAATCCTCCTGCCTCAGCTTTCTACATGATGGAATTATAGGTGTGAACCATCAAGCCTAGCTAAACTGATTAACTTTTAAACCATTAACCACAAAAAATTAGGCTTTCATCATCTTTTAACATAGATTTTCTCCCATTATTATCAAAACAAAAAAACCCATGCCATTTCATCATTTTCTCACACAAGAGTATACTAGAAATCTTATTCAGTATAGTAAGAGAAGTAAAAATATAAATCATATTGATTGGCTTTGAAAAGTAAACCACTCTTGAGAGAAAGTTATGTTAATTATGTTACAAAGAATCAAAAAAAGCTTGTAAAATAAAACCTCATTGCAATTTTTCCTGAAACTTACCATGCAATTTAGATATCACACAGTATTTGTATTCATGGATGGCTACCAAGGGAAATAAAATCTACGTTTACACAAAATGTTTTTACAAAGATATTCATTTGCACAGAAATGGGTCTTTATATATAGTACCCAGAAGCTAGAAAACATTCAGATATCTTATAATCAGTAAACAATTCAAAAAAATGTAGTTGTCCATAGTCTGAATTACAATTCCTTAAGTAAAAGAACACAATTATTTGCATAGATAATTTAGTTCAATGATCAGGGCATTATGCTGAGGCTAAAAAAAAAAACCCCAATAAGTTATATAATGACTATTTATATATATATATAACCACTATATATAGTGGTGCTGGGTGTGAGAGGCCCACCGGAGGATTGTTATATATATAACTATATATATAGTGGTTTGGGCTTTTTGACAAGGGAGACTATTCTATTTTATAAGGTTATTTTATAAGATTATTTATAATAGTCACCTAAAGAATGATATACAAAAGAGTGCAGGAAATCTGTCCATACATTAAGTACCAAAGAATCCAGCTGAGGACCTGGATCCCACAAAAATGTCCTGGATGAATCTAGCTGAAGACCTACAGCCCATAAAAATGGCTCCCATGAATCCAACTTGAGACCCAGAGCCCACAACAGTATCTCATGGAGGTCTGTTTCACAGATCTGTGCTGGAAGGCCCAAAAGTCAGTGGTGGAATCTAGAAAGTCTGTGCCAGCGGGATGAAGGATCTGTGCTAGCAGGTTGAAGGATCTACACTGAAGCCAGGAAGTGATGCTCAAAGTAAAAACCAGAGCTCCCCCAAAAAGTACCACAGCCATCCTCAGCAACAGTGAGGTCCCAAGCTCCTCCTATGATGAGGAAAGCCAAGGGCCTATCAGGAAAGCCAGTGTGACAAGCTTCTCCAGGAGACTAAGCTGTGCATCCTTTTCCCCTCTGGAGCCAGAAAATAATGCTCAAAATGAGGACCAGAGCTCCCCCAAAGTGAACCAAAGCCATTCTCAGTGACGACAAGGTCCAGAGCTCCTTGGACAATGGGAACAACCAATTTCATCAAGAAAGCCAGTATGACAATCTCTTCCAAGAAAACCAATAGCTAGCTCCTTATGCCTTCTCTTAGCTTCCAACAAGCTCCCAACAGCTTCTACCAGCTCCCCACAGCCTTCCTTCTTCTTCTCCTGTTCTGCTTCTTATGCTGCTGGCAACAATCCTCCGGTGGGCCTCTCACACCCAGCACCACCCTTATTCAGTTCAGCTGAGTGTTGTAAGCTGACCGCCAGTTATCAATCCACTAATATATACATATATATACAAAATTGCTGAAGTGAAGACTACAGTAGTGGTGTCAGGGATGAGAGGGACAAAAGGATAGTTATAATGACAACACTAAAAATTCTCGTGAAAGAAATTTTATAACCATGTGTAAATTTATAGTTACTGCAAATTTACTGAAATATCCATACACCTAAAGCTGGATATTTCAAAATAATGAATGCCACATCATTTCAACATTTTTTAGAATTTTTAAAATATTTTTGCTTTCTTCCAAATTCCAGAGTTCTTACTTCTTAGACACCATCTGTTCTTTCTAAATAATGATCACTGCTATCATATAACATTTTGTACCCATGTAAATTATAATTTCTGTTGCACACACTGTATAATTAGAAGCAATAATTTTAGGTCAGATTGGCATATTTTATCACATTCTCATATCAATTTCAATATTATCACTAAGTTAAATGCTAAAGGAAAACTGTGTAATATTTTTCATGTATTTACTTAGCATATTCTTAATTTAACTTTGAAAATAAACAAGACCAGTTGGCTAGGGATCATCATTTCTGAATGATCATCATTTCTGAATGGTCAAGTGAGCTAAAACTGGGACCATGTGGACTTAAAATTTAGGTATTTAAGTTAGTATCTTACCTTTTAAATGAGAATAATGCATTTTCACTCACATTTAGGGCCTACAGTAATTTTATTTATTTGTGAAAACATTTCATAGAAGCCTAGAGCTGCTAGAAACAATGAAACAGCATTAAAATGGAACTTACTTAACGAATATTCACTAAAATTATTTGTATAATAAATTATTTGTCAGGTCTGGGGATTTAGCTCAGTGGAACAGTGCCTGCCTGGCAAGCGTGAGGTTGTGAGTTCAATTCCTGGTACTGGAAAAAAACCAAAAATAAATAAACAAGTTAATTAATTAATAAATTATTTGTTCAAGGGTAATTTGTTTTTAGTGTGTATCAAATATGGAACTACAAGTTGAGAT
>NW_004955407.1:21069012-21081429 GCF_000276665.1 Chinchilla lanigera
CTCATGTACTCAAAAAAAAAGGGCTGGGGATACAGCTCAGTGGCACAAGCACCTGCCTGGCAGGCACAAGGTCCTAAATTCAACCCCCAGTACTGCAAAAAAAAAAAAAACCAAAAAGTAAACCTCATGTACTTACAGATTTTCCCCCAAGATTTACAGTGTTAAAATTCACTGTGTCAACTATATAAAATGAAAACTACTTTATTAGTAGCTCAGAAATTCAATTACAAATGTTATTCATTAAATTCATTAAATTCCAAAAATATTTGAAGTTTAGTGGGTGAGAATCAGTCTTATACTGGTGACAAATCTATATTTACATTTATATATTAGATCTACATATATGCACAAATATAATTTAACATACAAATTAGTCAAAATTTTAAAAAATAAGTAATACTCTAAATATACCATTGTCTTATGTAGAGCAATATCTTATGTATATTTGATGTTATCTTGGAATTGTGAAAAATCAAGTTTTAAATCTTTCTAAGTTTTTTTTTCCATTTTATCTGTGAAGAATATGGATTGGATGCTATTTAATAATCAAAGACACTGCCTGCATGTTGAAAAATAGTATTTTTCTTATATTTGGTCTTCAGCCATTCCAAAGTAAATGGAAACAAAACAAAAATTATGAGGAATACATAACTTACTTTCACAAATATACACCCAAGTATATTTCAGCACTGTTGACAGGTCCATTAAAAAAAAAAAAATGATTCTGGAAGGCAATTATGTTTCTGCCCTTAAATGCTGTGTAAATTTTGGCAGGTCACTTTAAAAGCTATAAACTGAAGGTAATAGTCATGTTTCATAGTAGTTATAGTGATTTAGGGGCATCTTGTTATAAATTACCTATCATAGTGTGTGGAAAGAGAGGCTGGAAGTGACTGTTATTTTCTCACTTAGCTTTAGTATTCCCAGATGTTTAGTCATGTTCATGGTGCTAGAACAAGAGAGACTCCATTTGCTTTTTGTAAGTCTGGTTTGAAAGTCACTCAAACTTTATATGAACTCACTTCTCCACTCCCTCCTTTAAATCTAACAAAAGGAGAATAGAACTATAAAATGAGAAATAAATAGTTAAGACAAATTGTAGGAAAGCTAAAATTTAACCATACTAACAATGGGAAATGTAAATCTTGGGAAATGTAAATCTTCTGACCAAAATGTGGCATCTTCTAAAATTCCTAAATGAGGTAATGTGGTTGCCATGGTTACTTGTAAATGCTTAAGAACCCCATACAAAATTTTCTAGTTGCCAACGTCTCAGTTTCCCACTCTTGCTCAGGGGTGTCTGCTGTGCACATCTAAAAGCTTTATTTCTTCCCACATTTTCGGCTTCTTGTGAGTACCTATCTTGTTGAATATCACCATAACAGTTGGAGGTCCTAGCCAGAGAAATTAGCTTCATGAGAAGGAGTCATTTGAGGAGGCCCTGGGCCTCCTAGCCTCATCAGCCACTGTCCAGGTGGCAGAGCACCCTGCCTGATTTAGCTGGCCACCCAGAAATGACTGTATGGCAGGAAAATGGGACAACTAAGCTCTATTCTCTGTCACAGGTAAGAATTAAAATTTGATTCCCTTATTCTCCTTTCATTTCATTTAAAAACTTGTATTTTTCTTTTTTTTTTTTTTTTTTTCCCCAGACTGACAGTTTCATTGGCCTGGGCTCTCAGATGTAGCAGCCATTTGGTTTAAGTATAGCTGGGAATTTAAACAGAGTTTTTGTCTCTGCATTTGTCCAGGGATTTTGTCTAGGTTTGTTCAGAATCAGTTTCTGAGTTTATCTGAGATTTGGTCAGTTCCGGTGTTTAACGTGTTTTAAATGGATGGTCAGGAGTGGTAAACAATTCTTGGGACTATTTTGTTAGTCTCTGTGTGTTTTATGTTTTCCCAATGGCACCTGAGATTTCAGGTGACTGTAGCCTTGGGCTTTTGTTTTGATTGTCAGCCGAGGGAAAAAAACTTGCTGAGGTCAACTTTTCTCTCTTTGTTCTTAACTGAGCTATCATGGACTCCATGCAAAATAAGCAACCATTCTGAAATGTATGATTAAGAATTTTGAGAAATTCAAGGGTGATTATGGTTTAAACACGATCTCACCCTTGGTCGTCCCACTCCACCCTCACCGTTTCCTGACTCTTCCAGTGTGCCTGCACTCACAGCACCCCCTCGCTGCCTGCCTGTGCCAGAAGCTCCTCCTCTGTGCCTCAGCTGAGCGACAGATGCTGCTACACTGACCCCACAGCTCCATGCACTTCTCAGCACTGCAGCCTATAGTAGACTCCCTGGACAAGAAAGTCTCTTCCTCAGACACAGGCCCTGGTCTGCCCCTTTGGCAGGATACCATAGGGAAATCAAAAAGCAATCCTAGGTCTACCTTGGTGTACGTTCCTTTCAGCATTAGTTCCCTTCACTCCCATCACCATGTGTATGGGGCTCACCCTCCCACAGTAGGGGTCCCTTCTGCACTTTTCTCTCCTTACCACAAAGTTTCTTCTTCAAAAATAAATAAATAAGTAAATAATATAGTGCTAGATTTTTCCGCCCACTCTCAGCTTTTCAGGTAGATGGGCCCTCCCCAGGACGTCACTGGGTAGTTTGTTTCTATTCCCCCACCACAGGTACAGAATGGTCTCACCTGGTCCATCTCCAGTCCAGGGTTCATAACCCTAGCCACCACTGTCAGAAAGTTTTAAACTTGGACGTAAAATGCCAGAAGAGCCCACTGTGTGGCTGCCTTGGAAAAGAGAGGACTCTGGACAATTTCACCTGCCGCCTAAGTGAGGGATTATGCCTCTGAAGGAAGGGGCTCATTGTGGCTGCCTGGTGCCCCACAAAGTTCAAACAAAAGTCATCAAGATATATCAAAGACCAGCAGAAAGCCCCACAACATTCCCAGAGCACATCCTGGAGGCCTATTGGATGTATACTCCATTCAATCTACAGGCACCTGACAATGTCCACATTGGTAATATGGCTTTTGTTATCCAATCAGCCCTGACGCACATCATAAATTACAAAACGTGGAAGGTTTTGCAGGGATGAACTTGGCCTAGCTGGTAGAGATTGCCCCAAAATTGCTTCACGCCTGAGCAGAAGCAGAATGGAGATGTAAGCAGGAAAAGAGAAAGGTAATGATGACAGCTTATAAGAAGGAGGCACAGTCAAGAGCTAGGAGAAAAGAGAGAAAAAGAAAGTGTTTATGATTAAATCAGAAGAAGTTTCAGATTGATGGCGTCATGGGTTTCTGTGTCTTGGCCCCAGGGAACACAGGCTAACCAACCATGTAGGGGAAAAACCTGCTAAAATTTTAATAGATACTAGCACATTTGTATCAGAAGTTACTCAGCCAATAGCAGCACTCCTAGGGCAAAAGATATTATTATAATTGAATTTGGCCAAAACATATTTGAGTGCAGTCTGATTTTATAAGAAAATTGTCTTCTGTGTTTCTCTGCTTCTTTGTCTCTCTGTCCAATGTGTAAACAGCTGTCTTATTTGAACTCAACAAATTTTTCTTCTTTTCGTTTTTTTTTTTGTAATTTTGAAGCAATTGTCTGGAAGTTAGTTTGGCTTATAGAGAAACAGTATCTATATTAAAGAAATTCTTCCACAAAAGTTGCCAGCTGGACAAAATGTTCTTAAAATTGGTTTTATAAATGTAATGCTTACTGTTGTTTATGTATTATGACTTGAGAGTCTCTCATTGTTCAAAATTAATGTCTTAAGTATTATGATTGAGTTTTTCATAGGCCATCTAAAATCTGTTAAGATAATTAAACAAAAATCCCTTATGGTGGGAAGAAATTGGACAGGACTCCAATTGATGAAGTAAAAATGCAGCTGCCTGGAACAACATTAACCAGTTTTTGTTCATTGTTAAAGAGCCCCAGTAATCTCCATAGCCTTATGGGAAGCACTCCAGTAAATATCATTCAAAATAATATATTGTGTTATGTTTTCATTGGTCATTGTCAAAATGTTAAGTTTTTAAAAAATAAGACAATAGTGTTTTCTGATTATAAGGTGCTCTTGGTACAAAATTAATTAAGAAAAAAAATAAGGATACTTTGTTACTACTAATTTCATAGTATATTGTATGTATTCATGCCTTCTAAATGTATAGTATTCTGAAATGTAAAACTGGATCATTTATAGTGATAAACAGTTTCTTTCAGATTCAGACATCTACTATTCTCTTGTGCTCTAGATAACTGTAGTAAGAGGTTCATATCAAGTGAACACGAGGTCATCAAAGGAATATTTTCTAACAAAAATTATGTGATGTGCTATACTATGTATGCACCACTGCATTTAAAAATACTTAGATATTAAACAGCCCAGACAATGTCACAAATTTCTTCAATGACATAAGAACAACAAATTAGGTAAAGGTTTCTTAGGTATTAGATAGGGATAATTGATGAGAAGACTGTTCTATTCCAAGATGGAGATTTAAATGTGTTACAAAAATGTCATCATGACTGTTGTGTTATAATACTATGTTTAAATTTCCTCTGTAGAACTATAGTATTGCTACCTGTTAACATTCTACAGGGATTCATCTACTGGAAATCCATGCTTAGTAAAAAGTAACAGTTCTCTGGCTATACTTTATATATCAAGGATCTTCTGGATGTTCAGCAACTGAGGTTTGGAGACCAAAACTTAAAAAGATAGATGGGCTAAAGGGATAACCAATATGGCCCTGCCCCTCTAAGAAAATGTCAGTCTCCGTGGAATACATTTTTTTGCTTGTTCACAAGCCTTGGACAAATGTGCGTCGTCCAGTGTATTGAATATATTAATGCCTTCCAAATATACAGTATTCTAAAATGTAAAACTGGATTATTTATAGTGATAGACATTTTCTTTCAGATTCACACTTCTGCCTTTCTCTTGCACTCCAGATAATTGTAATAAGAGGTTCACCTCAAGCCAACATGAGGTCATCAGTCAAATGATAATTTCTTAACAAAAAATTGTGTGATGTTTTGTGCTGCATATGTGCCACTGCATTTTAAAATGCTTAGATATTAAATAGCCCAGACAATGTTAAAACACCCTGTTATTAAACAGGCTGTTATTAAATAGCCCTGGCTATCTACTGGAAAGGAAGCCTCTTAACCACAGGAAAAAAAGACATTAAAAACTCTCAGGAGATATTAAACTTGTTACAGGTGATTTTGCTGCCCGCTAAGGTAGCTGTGATCCATTGTCTGGGCCCTCACAAAGGAAATTCTCTAGAAGACCAAGGAAACCAAGCAGCAGATCTAGTAGCCAAATAAGCTGCTCTTGGAGACTCACACCCTGTAGCCTCAGCTCTCGTGGCTCCACTTCTCAAACCACCCAACTGTTCAGAAGCAGAACTGAAGTGGGCCACAACAGAGGTGGCTACAAACAAAATAGATGGCAAATTTGGTCAAGAGGGAAGGTGTCTCTTCCTGAGGCTGTAGGACATTTTGTGACCCAGGAATTGCATAGACATACTCTTGGAAAAGACAGCCATGGCAGAGCTGCTTGGCCATCTCTTCTTTATCTCTAGACTTTGGACATTATGCACTTCTGTGGCAAGCAGATGCACAACTTGTGCTCACAGCAATCCAGTTACTCATCCACAGCAACAGCCTGGAGTTTGTAGACAAGGAACACTGCCTTTTGAGGACACTGAGGTGGATTTTACTGAAATTAAACCTACTAGTAAAAACAAAAAGTATTTGTTGGTTCTCATCTGCACCTACTCCAGCTGATGGAGGCCATTCCAACAAGAACTGAGATGTCCAGAGAAGTGACAAAAGACCTAAGGTAGTTAATTATTCCCTGATATGGACTCTCTGTGAGGGTAGGTTCAGATAATGGACTTGTTTTCATGGGTAGAGTGGTTGAAAGCAGTTTTGCATACTTAGGTCTAAAGTAAAAGCTGCACACTGCCTACCAGCCAAAGAGTTCTGGCCAGGTAGAAAGATAAAATCAAACTTTAAAAACCACCTTAGCCAAGCTTTTCCAAGAGAATGGGGCAAACTGGGTGATTATGCTTCCAATGGCCCTGATGCAATCTCTCTGTATCCTTAACTGGGATGAGGCTCACTCCATTTGAGATCATATTTGGGAGGTCTCCTCCACTTTTTGCCCATTCTAAAAGCATTATATATGTCCTGAGAGAGGAAACTATGTCTTTGAGGGGGGATTTATAGGACAAGAGAGACTCCATTTTCTTTTTGTAACTCCAGTTTAAAAGACACTTAAAATTTAGATGAACTCACTTCTTCACTCCCGCCCTTATAACTAACAAAAGGAGAACAGAGCTATAAAATGAGAAACAAATAGTTAAAACACATTGTAGGCAAGATAAAATCTAACCATACTAACAAACCCCTGGGACCACGATGTGACAGCTTGTAAAATTTCTCAATGACGTAATGTGGTTACCATGGCTACTTGTAAATGTATAAAAACCCAGTACAAAGTTCTCTGGTTCCTGACATCTTGCTTTCTGACTCTTGGTCAGGGGTGTTGGTTGCGCACTTCACTACAGCTTTTTTGTTCCCACATTTTCGCCTTCTTGTGAGTACCTAACTTGTTCAATCTCATCAGAACAGTGGAAATAATCTTAGTACATTCTTTACTTTATATAAATGTTAAGTAAGAGAAATAATTTAAAGTGATATATTTTAGTCAGACATTTTGCTGGAAGTTACGCTGGTCTCTTTAATATGTAGCGCATAAATATTTCAAGATATGAGATAGTCTTTATTAGTCTTTGAAGCTTTTCTTTTTCAGGACAAAGAAATGCTAGCAGGGACAAAGCATATCACTGCTAGAAATAAATCTTAATATTCAGTGTCAAAGTTTCCACTTTCCATTTCTTCTACCATGGAGAACACTGAATGTGGTGCCACTGGTAGCCTGTACCTCTTAAGAAGGCTCACAGGAATCAGAGTTACCAGCCGAAATGTTAATTGAAATGTAGCCTGGAAAAGATCAACCTGTTTCTTTTCAAGCTATAGATTTGGAAGCTATTAGACATTGGAAGAATATTTCAATTCTACTCATAAGATCTATTAACATTCATGCTAAGCTACATGTGGAAGTCAAAAAAGACAGTAACATCCATCTTATTTTCAATTGAGGCTATGTTTTTCTCTGGGGGTGAAGTAGTACCATATTTCTTTGATTTTTAAACTAATAAAATAAACGTCACACATATTTCTTTAAATATCTGCCGGTCCTAACTACTTGTTCTTTGTAATTAAATGTATACTTTGAAAATCAAGAAAATAATTACTATAATAAAAATACTCCATTCCTCATGACCTTGTATACTAGGATTAAAAGATATATGTATCAATCTTATTATTAACAAATTTAAAAAGGGACACAAACAGAAACAAAATACATTGGTAGCTGTTAGACGTTTAATCTAAGACATATGCAACTATGAATTCTCATCATCTTCTTATGTCTTTCAGAAAAATAATTCTATGTTTCCCTAGATTGTTATTTAAAGAGAAAAAAAAATTCACTTCTGAAAGTTTGAGCTGAAGATTTCCCCAATTGGAGAGTTAAATATCAATTTAAGTGGAGAATGAAATATCATATTGGCCAGAGAAGTTAAGCAATAAATGTTGGAATTTGAGATCTCTAGTTTTAGGTTTGTATACAAAAGTCCTGCAATTTTTCATTATAAGTTTTACAATAAGAAAAATCCTGGACCAACTTAAAAGTAAGGTTTTCTTTTGCATCCATCAGTGTGCCTAGGCTCTAGTGCTAACTACTACTTGGAATAAACAGGAAGTCAAAATCTACTTACCAAGAGCAAATCTGCCAGGAGCATAAACTGGAGAAACACTTAAGTCACAATTTTGAAGTATGGATGGAAGTCCGGCATGGGTCTCAGTGTGGAAAAGAATTTCTTCATTCTCTCCTTTCAAAAGATCTACACTCAGATTCTCACAGTGAGGATTCAAATGCCCAAGGCAATAGGAGGGGAAGGTAATCATTTGGAAATAAACCTATATCCTTAGACCTACTTCCTAGAAAAAAGATTTCACAAAAATAAAATTTTGTAACCTTTTCCCATCTTGGGTAAGGGAATTCCTCTGAATTTCAGGCCTCTCCCAAATTCTGAGGACATACACAGGGAACACTGAAGCCAAAAAAAAGTAGTAGAGATCAAAAGAGAGAAAAGTTATATGCCTGGAGAAGTACTTGGAACCGTCAACAGCCATAAGACAGACCTCTGGGACTGTAAATTTTCAGATATCAGGACACATGCTTGCAATCTCAGCTACTAGGGAGGTTGAGGCAATAGGATCACAAGATTAAGCCCAGTGTGGTCAATTTAGCAACTTATGAAAAATAAAATTGCCTGGAGATGTGGCTCAGCGTAAAGGTCTTCAGTTTTCAACCCCCCACTGCCAACCAAAATGAAGACTGACAATCAGGAGATTAAAAAAATATATGCCTTTCCTAGATGCTATACTAGGGAAATTCTAGTTTAAGAAAAGCAGGTTATAGGTGAAAGGCTAACAAGACAGCTGTTCTCAGACTCAATACAGAAAAAAGCAGCAAAGCCAAGTCAAGAGGTGAAAAGAATAACCCCAGAACGTTTGGAAGCTCTCTTGTCTAAAACTACAGTCATTTGCTAGCAAGAATACCCTAAATCTTCACATTTGCTTCAATCCATATATATAGCAGAACAGTTATTATAAACATAAGCTTGGCAAAATACAAGAAAGATCAATTTCAAAAGACGTCTTAGACCCTAAAACATACTCAGGTATGATATAGAAATTTGTCCTATCTGCCTGAGAATTAAACATCATGATATGGTAATGGTTATCACACAAAAAGTGGACCACATCCCACAACACACAGTTAATGCAGATATAACCAAAAATTTTTAAAGGAATAAATAGAAAATTCTAGAAATGACAGAAGAAACACTTCATAACTAAGAATTCCTTCAAGTTCTGTGAGTAACAAAACTAAGGGGAAAAACACAGAGGTTGAATGTAAGTGAATAGAAACTTTCCCATTGAAAGGAAAAGGCCGGGGCCAGGGATAGAGCTCAGGGTGTAAGCGCTTGCCTGACAAGCCTGAGGGCATGAGTTTGATTCTTGATACAAAAAAAAAAACAGAAGAAAAATGAAATGAAAAAGGATAAAATAGAATGAAAATGAAAAGAACATAAAAAAGTTGTATAATATAGAACTATATGTACCATATAAATAATAGAGCAAAAAATAATTTTAGAAAAATATTTGAAGAGATAGTGGAAAAATATTGAAAATTAAAAACAGACAACAGATTGCCCATCCACTAATGACAGAAAATACTGAAAACTTCATAACTGTAGTGAAAATGTACAACTCAGGGTTTTCTTGTCATGTGAGAGAATTCCTTAAGGAGGACACATCAACTCCCCAAATGAGTATTAAGGGAAGCCTTGTGCTAATCTAATCAGGGTTGTGTCAGATTTGTAATTATTAAAGGTACGTCCTTGCTCCATTTCTTTTAGCAAAGAACTGCACCCAAAACAGATTGAGGTCATAATCAGTTTTAAATATAATTCATAAAAAGTCATTATTTTGTACTGAGCTCCTATATTGGGCTCTAACAGAGCAAACCAAAATGCTGCCACATGTGCTTGGATAAAGGAATCAAGCTCTACTTTAAAATGTACCTCTTTTCAACGCAAAGTACAACACAACACAACACACAACAACATAAACATCGCCTAAAGACACAAAAAACATTTATAGCAATAGGTCAAAGGGAGGCCATTCAACTTGTGTCAGCATGGCACAAACATCTCATCTGCTTTAACCCTTCATGAGAAGAAATATCTTTACTTTGTATCCTTTGTATTTGTTTTGTTTAACACTTGTGAGGCTATTAAATCCCTGTTCCTCAGCTCAGCTCAGTGAAACACATTTTTATTTCAGGGATGTGATGCTGCCCAAGTCAGGAATCACTAATAAGCTCCAATTAGACATGTGAACATACTTTGTTAAAATTTTGTTTTTTGACACCAGATAGAATCACTGTCTCACAAGCCTGTGATATCTATCTGATTCTAGTCTGTGCTGAGAGCCAACCTTCTCTTCTACTCATTGCTCCTTTAAAAGTAATTTTATGCCAATGGATCTTCCCTCCAGGAAGTTTATCAGACTCATTCATGTCTAGCTTATCCACTTCCTCCAAATTCGATTGTCAGTAAATGGAAAGTCCCTTATAGCACTTTCTTGGCTGGCGTTTGCAAAGGATGCTTCCCTTAGTCACTTTTTCCCACATCGAACACCATCAAGAACGTACAATCAAAAAACACAGGCACATTTGCTAAGAAACTGTTCTTGATATATTTTCCCTCTCATTTCCATAAAGAAGAACAATTTATGTCACCATTATTATACAGGTCTCTGCTCCAAGTAAATTTTATGTAAACTTTTAGAGATAAGAAGCTAGGAACTGATTTTTTATTTATAAGACAAATAAGAAGATAGGCTTCATTGGGCTACATATAATCTTTAGTAGGTAATAATGACTTGCTGTGTCTCCCTAAAACAAACAAGTAAAATATAAACACCTACTTACCCAGTTTTACTTCTTTTATGTAAAACAAAAAGATAAACACATTTTTGACTAGATTAAAGAAATTTATTCCAGATGATGGCAAAGCCTTCAAAAATGATGATTTTTAAGAAATCAAAGGGACCTTATTGCTGCTAATGTTACTGTTTTTCCACTACAATTCAAGGTGTACAAAGCTTTCATCATAAATGTCTTTTCAGTATAGTTTGTTTCTCTATGATGGTAGTAAGGAAAGTGCTCAGGTTTTTTTTTTTTTTTTTTTTTTAAGCAGTACACTGTACTTGTTGAAGCCTATTTATATAACACTATTTGTGTGAGCCATGACATGGTTTAGCATTTCTGAGTTTATTCTCCAAAGTGTGCTGTCCAAACTCTACTCTCATGGAGAGGTAAATATCACTGTAGTGTTTGGCAAAGTGGGGGGAAGGCACCACTCTTCCTGCTGGAGCATTTAGTGTTTTTAGTTTCAAATGTCAAAGGGCAGAGCTGTGAATGCTCATCTCCATTTCTTGAAAGTGATCGAAATCGGAATTTTTTTTTTTTTTTTTAAATATCAGCCCTGGAATGAAAGAGTTGGATAATAACCTGACTCTCCAGTACACTTTTTCTGAAAATAGTTAATTCTTTTGAGTACTAACATATCTGTGCATAGTTTTTTAATTGTATTAACTTGTAGGTATCTCCTAATTTTGTAAATATCTTACAACCATTTGATTAACACTGTGCTACATTTATTAATGCGCAGGGAGGTCCTAAGTAAACACACTTTCAGGTATGGGGATTTTGTGTGGCAAATTATCTTGAAATAAATACTTTGCCAGTCTTTCCTATTATGCAGAGTAGTATTTCTCTACTTTTATATCTTAGACAGAAATTGAAAACTTTATCTTTTAACAGCATATTCTTAAAAATATTATCTGATACTTGGCTAACAGACATAACTCTAAGCTTCAATATCATATTTTCTGATTGCTAATTTAAGAAACATTTTCTAATGATAGGTTGACATTTTAAGCCTCAGGGTTATAAATTAGTTAATATGATTTACTAATATTGATGTGTGTGTGTGTGTGTGTGTGTGTGTGTGTGTGTGTGTGTGTGCTGGTTAGGAGAAAATCAGGTAATTGCTAGCATAATGTAGTTGAATAACATGAAATATTGGGTCTATCTCACATTTTTATGCAAATATCAGAAGAAATTCTTGAGAACCACTAAATACAGTTTTATTTCTCACAAGGTGTAAAGAAAACTCAATTTTGGTCTTCAGATTCAAACGTCTCACTCATTTATGCTGACTGCTGGGATAGTGAGGTAACAGGAAGAAGTTAAATTTTCAGAAGCAATTTATGATTCTTTCAATGCTCACACCAATATTCTTGCACACTTAAAGTAGTCATAAATTCTAAAACAGTGTGAGAACCAATTCCAGTTAGAACTTACCCGGATTCACTAATATTCTCTAGAAAGCAGATTATTATATATCAAAGTTTATGTCTGGTGTATACATTTCCATTCAGTTATAAATGACCTTCCATCCAGTATTTCACATTAAATCAAATGTACAATGACATTAATGCTTACTTCTACAAATTTTAGGTTGTTGCTGGGGGATATAGGTTAAAGCTACAGTGTTTAACTGGCATGCACAAGGCTCTGGGCATAGCACTAAAAAAAAAAAAAAAAAAAAAAAAAAAAACCTAAAATGCCATGGGGAAAGAAAATCAAATGTTGAAGAGTGTAAATGGCTGTCTGTATGCTAGAGACTTGAAGGATCTACTCATGGACCTGGAGTCCAATGCAATGTCCATGAGATTC
>NW_004955407.1:21081529-21096017 GCF_000276665.1 Chinchilla lanigera
TTAAATCAAATGTACAATGACATTAATGCTTACTTCTACAAATTTTAGGTTGTTGCTGGGGGATATAGGTTAAAGCTACAGTGTTTAACTGGCATTCCCGATGCTGGGGGCATAGCACAAAAAAAAAAAAAAAAAAAAAAAAAAAAAAAGCATTTCAGGAATGCTTACTAGGATCAAATGTTGAAGAGTGTAAATGGCTGTCTGTATGCTAGAGACTTGAAGGATCTACTCATGGACCTGGAGTCCAATGCAATGTCCATGAGATTCTGTATTAAGGACCTGCACTACAAAGTCTGTGCCAGGTAGGTGAATGATCTTTGCCTGGCTGAGAGATTTGCACTCCAAGCCAGGAGAGAACATCCAAGTTGAAGATAAGAATTGAAACTCTCCTGAAGGATGAAAATAGCCAAAACCTCTGAAGAAAAACCACTGGAAAGCAACTTCTGGACAATCAACAGCATGAAATCTTCCCGTTTCGTTCTCCTTCTATGCCATTCTGACAGCAGTCCTCAGGTGGGTCTTCTCACTTAAGTTGCCTATTATTTAGTCCACCACAAGTTCTTTTCTGAGATAAAGTGATAGGCTTATGCTAACATGTTTTGCATTTTTTTGTACTATTTGACATATGTAATCCTATACTGATTTTATATTTATCTTTAAATGATTTTATGTTTATTTTTAATATATCACTGATGAAGTGTTAGAGTGTTTTAGTCTTGTGATAGTAAGGTTAGCATTACTGTAACAAAACATCAGATATAATCACCTACTAAAGAAAAAAGGTTTGTTTTGCATGATTTCAGAGGTTCCAATCTATAATTAATTGACCACATTGCTTTTGGGTTTGTGGCCATGGCAGCATATAATGGTAGGATGTATGGGGCAGAACAGAACGAGTCATCTCATGGCCATAAAGGAGAAGAGAAAGATAAAGAAAGAGATCAAAATCCCTTAGTGTCCTTTGGTCCAGTGACCCAAACACATTCCCCTGGGCCCCAGTTGTTAATATTTCCACCTACAAATGCCACCTACCTTTACCAATACCAATAACAATGCTATCAATATCTCCAGCAGACAGGCCTTCATGAATATTAAATATCCTATAGACAACAATCAACTGTAAAAGCCCATAAATCCTGATTTGCTTTTGGATAGTGTACTGATTTTTTTTAAATATGTATGCTGCACTGTAGAAAAAGTGATTGCAATTTCATTGGAATTTTTTTCTAGAAAATGGAGCTACTAATACATGGTGGGGTAATTATACTGCTCCAAATTTCAGTCTCAAGTTGGATATTGATGTTACATTAAAATTTTCCTTTTTTTTTCTTTTTAAACTATCTCTTTTTGATGCTATTATTTCAGTATTTTTCTATGCTTTAAAATTTCATTAAAGGAGTAATTTGAAATCAACAAACTATAGTGATAGTGGGAACAAAAACATGCTAGCTATTTGAGTGATTAGTCACAAAAAAGCAAAGAAGATTTTTATTGTGAGGCTTACCTATACAGGAAGATTCATAACAATAAGATATGTACATATATCTGTATATAAAATTAACTCTACTTTATATTTCACATGTTGTTTCCTCTAATCAAGGGAAGGGTTGTTTTTTTTATAAATATTTGATAAGTACAGTTTTATCCCATTGAAGGGGTATGTGAGTGAGTCAACAGACAAAGGCGTAGATTGAGGGAGGAAATAAAAGGAATCTAATTTGTTCACATATTTGTTTGATTATTGGTTTTATTATTGTGGATGTATTGAGGAAAATGCCAACCATTGTGAAGGAAGTCAAGGAAGAAGCAGGATGAAACTAAATATACAAAGAAGCAAGTACTTTGAAAATAAAAAGAAACAGAATATAGCTCAACTGTGCAGCACCTGCCTGGCAAATGGAAGGCTAGAATTTGATTCTCGGTACAAAGAAAAAAAGGAAGAAAGAAAGAAAGCTAGGAGAATCCAGACAGATGGGTGATTATCCTTGGGTAGGATGAGGGACATTTGTCTCTGCTATGTAGAGAATGAAGATGAAAGTACAATTGCAGCTGACTAGTGGCACATGGCTCTAATCTTAGCACTTAGGAGGCTGAGGCTGGATGATTGTTGTGAGTTCAAGACCAGCCTGGGCTGGTGAGCTCAAGGTCAGCCTGAACTACATAGTGTGGCTGGGTCTCAAAAAGACAGAAAAAAAAAAAAAAGAAAAAGAAAAAGAAAGAAAGAAAGGAAGAAAGAAAGAAAGAGAGAAAGTACATTTGCAAGTGGCAAAGGACAAATCCAAAACTAGTTCTAGTGTGATACAATATTGTGTCCTAAATTATTGAATTATTAATCAGTTATGATACAGAAGAAATTGTCTGATATGCTGTTTAATGGGCAAAAAAAAAAATATAAAGCTATTACTTATCTCTTAAACATTCCCTGCAGAAGTCAATCACACAGCCTCTCTCTCTCTCTCTCTCTCTCTCTCTGTCAATCTGCATTTCAAGCTAACTTTCTTCAGTTAGGTATGTCAAACTCCATCCAGATCCTTAAAATTCCATTGGCATTCTTATAAGAAATAACCATGTTTTTACATAAAACCCTGCCATGAAGAGAAATTATAAACAATCATTAAAATGATCACTTACATATACAACATTTTTTTTAGAATACTAAAAATGTGCAGACATCTAAAGGAATGAAAACATGTACTGATGGCTATAATTTAATTATTTTCCTCTTATTTGCATAATATCTATTTCTGCAATGTAAAATATCAAGTGAAGTATTTAAGAAGAAATTTCTCCAATAGACCTGCTAATTAAGAATACATTATCAAAGTAAACATTAAATTATATGCTTGGACATAGTTCTTTTGATGGTGAATGTTACTGTATTACTGATATCAGAATACTATAAAAATATTTATTCCTGTTAAGTTATGCCATCCAGCTTATGCAAAATTTAGAGGAAAAACTCTGAAGCTATAAAGCCATTATTTATTTAATAATTTATTATTATATGTAATATATTTTTTTCTTTTGGAGGGGAAGAAATGAATAATTAATTAATTTGACATAAATGGTGCTGTCATTTGGAGTGTTAATATTTCTTGATAATAAAAATGTGATATAAATATGTGAAGAACATTTTAGCTAACCAGGGGCAGAACTCTTTCCAAGAACAGTTGCACTACTCATTCTTGCCACAATTACAAAAATAAGCCATAGATTTCATACATAAGACAAACATATTGGAGAAAGCCAATGGAATGTTGCAGAGATAAAGGCATTTAGATTCCTAAACAAGAGTTCTCACGAGCAAATGACTTTATTACAGGAGTGTACTGGCTGAAATTGTCAGTAAATCATATGATGTCATATGAAAGCCAAAATTATATAGCTTAGCACATGTCATTAACATAAATAAGGTCTGAATCCAACAAAGAATGTATATATGGAATAATTGTGAACTGGGTTTATTGGACTTACTGCTTTTCTACTATTTGTTCTAAAGTGAAGTCAAAGGGAGACGTAAGATATAAGCTGATGAAAATGCCTTTAATGCTTTTATCCTCCACAAACTCATAATTGCTAGCAAGCCTGTGCACAGGTTGTGACACACTTCCATAGTGGAATTCTCCCACTGGGATACAAAGTTAAAAACCGTCATGTTGTAAACTGACCAAAAAAGGAACAAAAACATTGTAGGAGAAAACATGACAAAAACAGGTTAATTTGTTAAATATTTCAGTCACTAAATATATTGAATGTAACATATTTTGCATCACAACTAGTTGATTTTAGCATGAGTCGATAAAGATTACATAAATTTATAAATTTTGAACTTATTGGAAACTTGGAAAGTATTCTCATCAATACTTTATACTATATATGCTTCAAAATAAAATGAAGTAAAGACAGATTATACAGGTACTTAAAATTTGTGTTGGAAATCAGTGGTATGGAGCTGGGAGCATTGCTCAGTGATAGAACACTTACCTAGTGTGCATAATTCCCTGGATTCAATTTCAATTACTGATAAATGCATCAATGAATGAATAAATGTCATATTAATTTCTCTTAAGAATTATTAAAATAGGATAGACCAATTCTTTTATGTATTTTCAATTTTTACAGCTGCTCTGATCACTGTATAAATATAAAATTAGTTAAATATTACCGATATGGTACATAATATGGCAACTTGAAAGGACCAGTATAATTGGCACACACAATTATTCCTTAGCTCTAGTAATTTAAACACTAGATACTATATATTCAGCATCTGCAAATTTATTACCAATACCACTGAGCCCAGATAAAGTATAAGATTTACTTTCATGTACAATTATATTATTATAATACAAGCATGTTGATAGGAGTAATATGTGCAAAAAGTTGAAAGAAAATGTAATATTCAGTGTCAGGCAATTAGATAGGAGCTAAATATACGGAAATATGTTCAATACATGGGATCCAATATTTTTTTAAAAAAATATACTACAGTATGCACTGTATTGAATGGTGACTTCATGAGGGTACTACAATCTGTGATATCCCCAAAATGGTGTATTATAATGAAAACATTGGGGTAAGAATTAAAGTGGCAAAAATATTATTTTATTTGACAGACTAATATCTAGGCTGCATCAGAAGGTATATGCTTTGAAATCAATTGCACAGAGAAATCTGATTTTCAACATTGGGATAAACAAAATAGAAACTTAAGTTTTCAAATTTATGTCTCTGAATGACACATGCATATGTACATGCATACAGATGAGCACACCTATACACACACATACTAATATATATGTATACACACATATGCTTGTTTGAAATAATAGGCTTTTCATGATGGCTGGCATCATATGGATGTCATTAGACCTTGATGTACTAGCTGCAATTCTACTATCCTTAGTATATAATGCTTTCATCCAAGTGACAACATCATCCAACATGTCTACTTGACCTTTCACATTATATATGCATTTCATCACCCTGTCTTAAATTGTATTAACATAATTTAATATGTAACCTAGCAACCTCCAGTTGAAGTTATAAATACAGAGCTATAACTGTGCACACATTATAGTGTTCTTACTAAATACTGGTGAGTCTGATTGTCATGTTCTATGCCATCACTAGAAACTCTGAATTTGCTCCCCAAGGAAATATAGGTTAAGTTCCTCTGGTAATATTGTCATCAGTCTATCAATATGTGATGTGAATTTGCATGTGTTTCTCTTTAAAGACATTTTACATAATATACATTTTTTATTAATTAAAAGTGAATTTACGAGCTAGTCAGAGTGACACATGCTTATAATTCCAGCCATTTGAGAGACTGAGACAGGGAGGTCACAAATTGTAAGCCAGTATAAGTGGCATAGTGAGACTCCAACAAAAAGCCCAAATACTAAATTTGTAAAGAAACCTAACCCAACTAACTACTAACATAACTAACACAACTATCATAACGTAAGGAAATGTATTTAACTCCAGTGTTTTCCTTTTAAGGCACACCATATCTTCCTTGCATGTTGGAACACTAGACAGCACTTTATTGCTACATTTAAGGATAATTTCAAGCTGTAAAATAAGCAACAAAAACTTCAAACATACTCAAAACATGGCACTAAACATACCACAAAAATTAATACATTTTTGCATTATCAGAGCTGAAACAAGAAGTATCCTCACACTGAAACTTGGGCTTTAACCTACTGAAACTTTTCGTTGCTTTATGCATATTTTCAATAAGGTAAGCATGCAAAAATTTATTCTGAAGTTATAAACAAATTTTAACACACAGGAGAATTTGCGAATATAGAATCTGTGAATTGAGTCATGATTATTCATTAGAATTAGTGAAAAATGAATGTTGAGAAACAAATGAAAGTTCAAAGACCATTTTTTTTTTTTTTTTTGGTGTCAGGGATTGAACTCAGGACTTTGTGCTTGCCAAATAGGTTTTGTGCTAGTAAGCCATATTACTGGCTCAAATACCATTTTTGTAAATTAACCAAAGCCAAGACCTCTAGTATTTAACATTTGTTTTCCACAAGACTATTTTTTCTTGTTTAAAGAAGATAAAACTGAGACTCAAACAGCTGAAATAATATTTGCAGAATCACACAGATAGTTAATCTTAAAGGTAGAAATGAAATAGTACTTTTTTGGTTATTTCTCTGTTACAGAAATGCTTATAAAGTCACAGTGTAAAAATACAATGAAATCTCTCCCAGTTAATAAAAAGGACGAAAATACAGAACCATCTTGACTTGTTAACCTAACCGAACTGAGATAAATGAACTCACTCTCCACTATAGAGGAAAAGAATGAAGATTTGATAGGAAGATTGTGAAAATTATGCCAATCATCAAAGTGAAAAATGCTAAAAGTAGACAAGCGAGTGTGGTATGGATTTAAGATGCCTTTTGCAGCTAGGACGGGAATTATATGAGATAATCTGGATAACTTCAGTATTAGCCAACTATTCTATTGCTGGTACAAAATACACGACACCAACAATTTCAGTCAGGAGAAGTTAATTTTAGGTTATGGAATAAAATATTTTAGTTTATACATGACTGGATTCAAAGCAGAACTTTCACGGCAGAAGTGCTGCTTAGGTAATGATGGCTGGCTGCTTGAATCAAGAAGAGAGGAAGAGAAACGGCCAAGGACCAAGAGAGTGATCAAGGTCATGCCTCCATGACCCACACCAGCACACTCATAATCGTGCTTTACTGACTCCCTGGTGATTCTCAGTCCTATGAAGTTGAAAATATAGTTTAAATGTTATTACATCAGATACAATTTGTATACAAGAAGATCCCATATTGAAAGGTGAGATTAAGTGATGCAATTCTTGCTAATACATCCACAGATGATGTTTCATTCAGTTAGTTTATAAAAATCAATTTTCTGCAAAAAAGAAGAAAATTAATTAGCATAACTTTCCTCAAAAATTAATTAACTATAGATTTCTTTTAAGGGAGGAAGACCAATTTTGTGTGCATATCGCCATTCTTTAATTCTCTTTTTCTTATGAACACACACACATACACACAAATTTTAATTTAATAAAAGAAACTAGATCCAACCAAAGAGTATTAGCTTAGGGTAAACACCTCTATATTTCAAGTTAAGAAAATAAAATCTAGAGGTATAAAGCAATGGGTTATTATTATTATTATTATTATTATTTCTAATTATTAGTCCAATTCCAGATGCTGATATAGTAAAGTTGAACTCAAGTTCAGGCTCACTTACTGTATTATCATGTCCCTATTGCTGCTAGAAAATACCTGGCATCCTAAACCTGAAGGCTGAGAGGTTTGTTTTGGCTCACAATTTTTGTACATTTGATCTGCTGTTAGCTGACTCCAGGTCAGAAACAGGAACTCTTTTCTGGAGGAAACACTGGGATTAACTTTGAGAAATATGATGATGTTCCAGTTGAGACCACAAGCAACAACAGTCCTCCACATATTGAAAGTTTCACTGATGTTGAGATAGAGGAAATAAGTATGAGAAACATTGATCTTACTTGTTATGCTCACCCACTTCCAGTGCAGAAGCAAGATATTCCTATTATCAAAAAGGAAAGAGACTTGATGGCTTCTTCCCAAACAGTGTCTGGGAAAACTGTAGCATTTTTCTTGCCCATCTTGAGACAGATGTATTAAGAGGGTCCACATGAGCATTTCAGGTACATGAAGGAAAGTGAAAGCTATGAGCACTGCAAACAATACCCAATCTCCTTGGTGTTAGCACCAAGTAGAGAGTTAGTGGTAAGATCTATGAAGAAGCCAGAAAATTCTCATAATGATCTAGAGTTTGTCCTTGTGTGGTTTCTGGTAGTGCTGATATTCGTTAGCAGATTCAAGTGTTAGAACTTAGATGCCATTTGTTAGTAGCTACTCCAAGATGATTAGTGGATATGATTAAAAGAGAGAGTTTGGATTTAACCTCTGCAAATACCTGTTGTTAGATGAATTGGGCCAAATATTGGATACAGAATTTGAACCTCACATATGTAGAATTGTTCAGGAAGATACTATGCCTCTAAAATGTGTCTGTCACACTATCATGTTGGGTGCTATTTTTGCTAAGGAAATATAGATGCTAGGTTGGGATTTCTTAGATGAACATATCTTTCTGGCTATAGGAAGAGTTGGCTCTACTTCTGAGAACATCATGCAGAAAGTAGTTTGGGTGGACAAGTGATCATTTCTGCTTGAAAACCTATATGCAACAGGCAAGGATTCACTGTGCATAGTATTTGTGGAGACCTAAAAAGTATTCGTGACTCTTAATATGTTTTTGATCTTTTATCTTTAAAATAAAAAGGGTACAGATCCTCTAGAGTATTTTTATACTATGAAGAATATGTTTGTATCAGTATCCATGGAGACCATTCTCAAAGAGATAGAGAAGAAGCCCTTCATCAACTCTGCTCAGGAAAAGTCCAATTCTAGTGGCTACTGCAATAGCAGCAAGAGGATAAGATATTTCAAATATGAAATGTTATCAATTTTGATCTACCAAGTGGTATTGAAGAATATGTCCATTGCATTGGCCATATAGAACGTGTAGGAAACCTTGGCCTTGCCATCTCATTCTTCAATGAAAGGAACATAAATATTGCAGAATATTTTTTGGATTTTCTTGTTGAAGAAAAGCAAAAAGTGCCATGCTGGCTAGAAAACATGGCTTTCGACCACCACTATAAGTGTAGAAGTTGTGGAAGTTTTGAGAGTAGATTAAGTGAAGGGTTTGGTGCCAGAGACTATCGACAAAGTAGTGGCACTGGAAGTTCTAGCTCTAGCAGCAGTTGTACAAGCAGCTGTTACAGTGGTGGAGGTGTGGCCACTGATGCAACAGAGGATCCAGTGGGGTTAGATATGGAGGCTTCTACACCAGTGATGGATATGGAGAAAATTGCAACTCCCAGGGCATTGACTGGTGGGCAAATTGAGCCTGCTTTGCAGTAGATCATCCTGCCAAACAAGTTAATATGGAAACCACATGTACTTAGCCAGACTATATCTTGTGTGGCTAGAAGAACTTGCAGTACATTAGCAGCTGTTATTCTCCACTGGAAAAAATAAATTAAGGGAATTCAAGGACACAGGAAGAAATAAAAGGAAACATCAACAGACCTACTCAAAAGTTGGCTTGAAGACTTCATTGATATAGTTTGGGTTAATTTCCCTACAGCCTACCCCCATCTCAAACTGCATTTATAATTTTGAGACTGAGGATCACTTGTTTGTTTTCTTAAAAATAAAATAAAAAACAATAACAAAATAACAACGAGAACAAAACAAAATAATACAGGATTTTAACACAAAATGATAGTAATTAATAATGGTTATTATATTTGTCTTGGTTACTTTTCTCTCGTTGCTGAGACAAAACACCCAATGCCCAAAATTAAAGAAGGAAAGCTTTATTTAGCTTACAGTTTGTGGATGTTTCAGTCCATACTTGGCTGGCTCCGAGGCAGAAGATAGCAAAGCAACAAGAGCAAAGGGGTGAATGGCAGCCAAACAGCAATGCAGCCAGAGCAAAAGGGAGGAATCCAGGCAAGTAGCTTCTTTCCCTGCCTTACATTGTAAACAGGCTACCCCCACCTAAGGGGCGTGGAGCTCTCACATAATCTCTTTGCCCTCCTCTTCCACAGGCTCAGGATGTATACAAAGTAAGCACCCTGGCTTCCTGCTGAGTCAGTTAGCCAAACCTCTAGATGCCCCAAGTTGACACAATGTATCAACCATAACAATATTAAGTATTGTTATCTCCCATGAAGTTGCCCAGATTACCAGATGTAGGAATGTAAGATTGATCAAGCAACTGAAGAAAATAAAAAGTAATAAAAAATCAGAAATGATACAGAGCTTCACTATACAAGATGGTAGGAATTCAACAATGGTTGTTATATTGCACATTGTTGACTTCAGTTTAGTTGTACAGATTACCAGATATAAAATTGGTGAAGAAGAAAACAGAAAAATATATAAATAAATAAATAAATAAATAAATAACATTTTTGTATAAATTTCAGTTTTTCCTTTTCTTTTTTAGATAAGGTTGATGAGGGATTTATCAATTTTATTTATTCTTTCAAAGAATCAACTCTTTGGTTCATTAATTCTTTATATTATTTGCTTAGTTTCCATTGCATTAATTTCTGCTTTGATCTTTATGATTTCCTTCCTTCTTCAGGCTTTGGCATTAACTTGCTGTTCTTTCATTAGAAGCTTGAGGGGCAGAATAATGTTGTTTATTTGTGCTCATTCTGCTTTCCTCATGTGGGACGTCACTATATATTTCCCTTTGAGGACTGCTTTCATTGCATCAAACAGGCTCCTGTAAGTTGTATCTGCATTTTCATTTGATTGTAAATATTCTTTAATTTCATCTTTAATTTCATTTGTGATTCATTAGTTATTCAAGAGGGTGTTATTATTTGCCATGTATTTATGGAGTTTTTGCAATTTTTTTCATTAATTTCCAATTTCATTGCCTTGTGTTCTGATAGTATGCACAGAATAATTTAAATTCCTTTGCATTTATTTAAGGACATTCTCTGGCATAGTACATGGTCTACTTTAAATAACAACCCATGTCCAGAAGAAAAGAATGTTTATTCTGATGTTGTTTGTTGGAACACTCTGTAAAGGTCTACTAAGTCCATTTGTTCACAAGTTTGGTTTAGGTCTGCTATTTCTTTGCTCATATTTTGTTTAATTGATCTATCTCTTTGTAACAATGGGTGTTACAGTCCCCTGTTATGATTGTATTACTGATTAATTGACTTTTTATGTCTGTTAAAGTTTATCCTATATAGTTGGGTGCTCCTGTATTTCATACATAGATATTTATGATTGTTATCTCTTCCTCTTGCAGTTTTCCCCTAACAAGTATGTAGTGACCTTCTTTATCTCTTTTGATCATTCTTGGTTTGAAGTTCACATTGTCTGCAAAGAGAATACCTACCCCTACTCTTTTCTGTGTTCCTGTTGTATAGAGAATAGTTTTCCATCCTTTGACTTTCAGTCTGTGAATTTCCTTTCGAGTTAAAAGTGCTTCTTCTATGTAGCATATTGTTGGATTTTGTTTGTTGATCCTTTCTGCCAATCTCCTTCTTTTGATTGATGAATTGAGACCATTTACATTGTGGTTGTAACTGGTATTAGCTTATCTTTGTGATGTTATTTTCCTGCTATTGGTTCCAACATTTTCTCTCTATTTAATTGCTTGCTCTGTTTGGTGGTTCCCTTCTGTTGTTCTTGAAATTATTCACATTTTTATCTCTATCTAGTATCTTTTAGTATCTCTAGAGTTGGTTTGGTGGACAAGAATTTCTTCAGTTGCTCTTTATCATTGAAGTATTTTATTTCTCCATTAATTTTGAAGTATAGTTTTGCAGCGTGCATCAATCTGGGGTGGAAGTTGTTTTCTTTCAGAACCTGAAATACTTTGGTGTTTTTGTGTTGAGAAATCTGAGATTCTCATACTCTTTTCTTTATAGGTGATCTATTTTTTTCTCTAACAGATTTTAGTATTCTGTGCTTCTGCTGAATTTCTGGAATCTTGATTATTTTATGTCTGGGTGTACAATTATTTTGGTTATTGCTAATTGGAGTTCTATATGCCTCACTTATTTGTATGTCAGGTTCTTATTTCATGCTTGGGAATTTTTCTGCTATTACTTTTGCAAATCGTCTTTTTATGCCATTAGTGTTGACTTCTGCTGTTTTGTTGACACCTATTGGTCTGACATTGTTTTATTTTTCCACACCTTGCAGCTGTTGCATTGCTTTTTCCTGGTTCCTTGCGATATTTTAAAGATCCTTCCTTTTGTGACTGTTAGCTGCAATGCTGTCTTGAAGGTCTTTAAGTCTATCTTCAGCTTCATTCAAGCAGTTTTGCCAGCTTTCAATGAAATTTTTCATTTCTTGGATATCTTTTTAAATATGTTTTGTGCATCCTAATTCTCTCATATAATGTTCTTTCAAGGTTTCCATCATTTTTGTATACTTCTCTATTTTTTTACCTATGTCTTTAGGTGTGCTGAGCAATTCTTTCATTATTGTTGTCATTTCTTTTTTCACCTCAGAGATTATTTCTGATGTGATGTCTTCTACGGCCTGATGTAATTGTTTCTGTACTTCAGTTATTATTTCAGAAATTTCAGGTGTGTGACTTCCAAGTTAACTTATGCTGATGTCTCCTGGACTTGTTGTGAATAGGATGGTGTTCTGAGATTGCATTTTGATACTTTGTCTTGTCATTTTAGATGCAAGATATTAAGTGCTGAGCCTCAGCCTTCTTGGGCAGCTCACCAAAGTTCACTGTGTTCATTGGGTTCGGACTCCTGCTGCAATGATTAACCAGAGGCAAAGCATCAAAGAAGGTCCCTCCTAGGCAGCTCACCAAGCATCAATTTCCTGGGTGTCAGACTTGCCCCACAAAAGCTGTGAGAGTTGAGGCACCACGTCTGACCTCTCCCAGCAGCTCATGGATTGTCCCTGGTTTTCTTGGGTTCAGACTTTTGCTGCAATGGTGGTGGTAGGCAAAATGCCATGTCTGGCCTCTCCTAGGCAGCTCAGAGAATGTACCTAGTTCTCCTGGGGATCAGACTTGTGACACAATGGTGGCAAGAAGCAGGGTTTCAGGTCTAGCCTCTCCTAGAAGCTAATAGAGTGTCCTTGGATTTCCCCAGGGATCAGACTTGCCTCATGATGGTGCCTGGAGTGAGAGCACTGAGCCCAGCCCTTCTGAGGAAGCTCACCAAATGACAAATCACTTGTTTGTTAATGTACTGTGCCTTTAACTTCAGACAAGTTTTTATTTGTTGGCTCAGTAACAATATATCAATTATTTTGACAAAATAAATTTACTGAATTTGGACTAAAATCAAACCACTGCATACAGATGTGTTGCAACTTAACAGGAAACATTGATCCATCCATAAATATTGAAAGAAAAAAAGCATACTACGTAGCCTGGATTAAGGCTTTTTGATACTTGCAGATTGGAGGAAAACAAACACATATAACATATTGATGGAATTAATCTCTAATATGGCAAACTGTTAACGTCATGATTTGCTCACTCTATCCTGGATAGAACCTGAAAGTCTTTATACAAGCCATTCCCATCCTGATGGTGTGATGTACAAATACATGTACACATTCGAAATAATGTTTACAAAGTCAATGCAAGTAAATACAGCAATTCCTCTTTCAATATTTAGGCAGATCATTAATTATGAGCTAGCCAAGTGTAGGCAGGTTATTAGGGAATGTTCAAAGATCTGATAACTTGAAATAGTTTTTTAGGAGAATTTACCAACTTGGACTTTTTAAATGCCTGGCATACATGAAATTGAAATGGTAGAATTGGAAACCAAAGAAATGACCAGCCCTCATTAGGGTCATGGATGAGTTTTGTTCTAATTATGCATGCTACTGTTGATGCTTTTGGTTAAGAGTGTATGAACAAAAAGTATTATACAGCAGGATTTTTTTTTTAAACTTAGTGTACTTTTCCTTTTTGAAAGCAAGATATACTGTAGCACAGCAATTAGGCTTACACCATTGGCCACCTCAGAAAGACAATATCCTACAGCTTCATAATCCACTTCAGATAAGTACATTATGGCACTTTAATCATTCTTTGCCTGGGTTTCAGTAGGTAAGATCTAGGAGGAATATGGTAATAACAGCTGTTTTCAAAGCAAGGTAGCTTAATTATTTCCCTAGATTTTATGGATTGCCCTTTGACCTTAATTTCCAATGAATTAATCTTTATATCTTCAGCCCCTTAACATGTTTTTAATAGCCCTAAATATTTAATGAAAGATACTCTGCATCTCATTTATATACCTTATTTAGCAGGCTTTATTTTAAATGCCAATCACATTACTCTGCTCAAACTGCATTGTGATGTTCAACTGGTTTTCTGTACATTGAAAAAATGGCTCTGGACAAACAACAAACTGAAATCTTTGAGATCCTACAGATTAGAAATACGCACATAACTGCATAAGGCATCAGTTCTTCTCTCCAGTGCAGTTTAGTTAGTTTTAGTTGCACAGGATTCCATTATATTCAGAACCTGCTTATGCTAAACCTCACCAAAGATGAACACTGTCCACACCTAAATTATCTCTACTACTTTGAATTCTGGGCTAATTTTGGGGCAGAATGGGATGATCAAAAAACTTGATCTTTTTACAACAGTATGGGAAGATGGGAACAATTTCTGAAAGTACATTTCCAAATGTATTGTACACTTTTCCAAAACTTTTATTAGGTAGGTATGCTTGACAGTGTTAAGGTAATTTGTTATGGTGTCATTTCATTAGTCTAAATTTGGGTTCTTGAACATTTTGCTCACAACTTTTTGCCAAGTGTTTCATTGAACTTTCAGAGAATTTCATATATCTCTATCTATATCATCTGTCTATCTATATCTATATCTA
>NW_004955407.1:21096117-21107729 GCF_000276665.1 Chinchilla lanigera
GTGTGTGTGTGTGTGTGTGTGTGTCCTTAGAACTTCCAATCTTATTTTTTTCTTTTGGAGATTGTTGAATGCACATTGTCTAGGAAGGGACTGGATTCTAAAATATATTTAGAACCATGAGAAGGATAATTGAGAAGAAAACTTGCAAACAACAGATTTTTGGATACTTTCTGCTGCTAGTATTATGTAATATTTATTGAACATTTTGACACATTTGTTTTTGTAAGCTTAAAAGTGATTCTTTGAAAGTTTGAACAACACAGTACAAAAACCATGACATTTGAATGTTGAATGTCACTGTGTGCATGAAATTATATATTTCAGAGTAGTATGAGATTTTAATGTTGTCATAAAATCTTTTAAGTCAAATTAAGCAGACTTGGCATTGGCAGTGTAGCCATAACTTTCTGATGTTAGTAAAAATGAAATTGGCAACTTGAATTTAAATCATGCCAAAGTTTTGATACACTTTTCTTAAGATGTTAATTAAACACTTAAAAACACCAAAGTATCCAGACTCTCAGATGTTCACTGTGTGTTTTGTTTAGTTGTACATATTTTTTTTTCCTGAGGCACATTGTAATCCTTGAACGTGGTTGTCTATTGTATTGTCCTAATCCGTGACTTAGGCATTCAGCAATGGCCTTTGAGCAAGTTTTATCAGCAAACAGTATTTTCGGTTAAAGTTTCCAAAATCATGTAACAATGGAGTTAAACTTGCTGAATGTAGAGATTGAGCCTCAAGTCACTGTAGCTTTAGTAATTGCTTATTGTATTAGATTATATACTAGCACTGACTGTGTTGTGCAAATTTTGATTTTATTAAAATAAAAATGTTGAAGTGCACAGTCTCCTTTGTTCTTGTTCAATTTTATTTTCTCTCGAAGTGAAAATAAATTTGTGATTTTGCTTGCAAAAAATTGGATTCAGTATTTAAGCATACCTCTAACAACAGCAACTCCAGTAAAAATTTCTGGCTAAATGAGATGTGCTGGAAGGCACATTGTTTGAACACTAATGTCTAAAAGTACCTGAGGAAGATAATGATCTTTTCTTTAAGTCTTCCAGTAGAACTGATTTTTCAAAGTGATTTGGTTCTTTCATTTTGCTCTCAGTGTTTGTATATTGTTTTCTTCTGGAATTCTTAGTTTATTTATTTATTCATTTATTTATTTTTAGTATTTGGAGTTGTCTATTTCCTACTTGCTGTTGTTCAAATAAAGAATGTATTTAAGTTTATTTATATGATGTACAGAGGTAATGCTAGCAAACTGAATCATAAGAATACCTTATACTGCCAGGCATGATGACATGTACCTGTAATCCCAGCACTTGGGAAGCTGAGGCAGAAGGATAGCTGTGGGTCTGGGTTCAGTCTGGGTGATATAGTGAGTTCAAGGCCAGCCTGAACTACATAACAAAATCCTATTTAAAAAAAGAAAAGACTTATTGTCATAGCAAAAAGGACATTTGAAAATAGCATTGAAAATCTTTGGTAGTGAGAAATAGAAATTTTGAGTCAAGCAGTTGATACGATGATAGTTAAAACCATTTACATGTTTTAGTTATCACTGTATTAGAATTAGGCTTCTCTTTTCTTTGGTACCAGGAATCAAACTCACAACCTCGGGCTTGCCAGGTAGGCGCTGTGCCGCTGAGCTAAATCCCCAGCCTGCTAAAATTAGGCTTCATCAGAACATTAGCTCATGTACTTATCATGTGCATTTATCCCTGTGTTTGTAAAGTTCAAAGAAATTTCAACATTGCAATGATAGTTACTACTTTCCATGTTTACCTCTGAATTAACCTCTTTAATGAATACTGTTAAAGAAATGACAACAGCAATGAGTTGACATATTATAAAGTTGAAATATGGATTGCCAAAAAGTGTCACTGTTCTTACACCAGCTTTAGAAACTGAGAAACAACAAATAGGTCACAAACTCATAGACAAACATATGCTCACATGCATACAACAGATTAAAAGGACTTTTATTTGAGTGGTGATAAAAAGGACTCAGATGACTGCAGAGTGAGATAAAGAAAATTTCCAAAGCTGCATGCCTTTACTGTCTTGTGAAAGGCATGGAGGAATTTAATCAACTTAGCAAAATGTGTGAGTTAAGGGGCTGGTGGTTTAGCTCAGCGGCACAGCACCTGCCCAGCAAGCGCAAGGTCATGAGTTCGATCCCCAGTACCGGGAAAAAAAATAATAAAAAGTGTGAGTTTAAGTTGTATCCCATATTGCGTGGGGTGAACCTGCTAATGTTGAGTTATTTGCAACTCTCATGAACTGTTATTCAGTCCAATACAATATCCACACTGTAAATAAATAACACCATACAAATATGACCATTGGATGCACTAGAGTTAAAAGATTGGTTTAAATTGCTAAATGTGAAGAAGAATAATGACCACTAATAGTATTTATGTACATGACTTCATCGTATACCTACGAATAATTTGATCTCTAAGAGGTACAGGGTATATAACTGCCTGTGCATTAATCCATTGTTAAATTCCCATAAAGATAAACAGTCTGTATACATTACTTAAGTGCTACCTAAGGGCAGATAAACAATGTTTTGTAAAAGCTAGACCTAATACCCAATATTTCGTAAGGAAATGTAAGAGTTTAAGAAAATAATCATTCAGATCGTGTCTGACTATATTTATTTTCAGGTGCCTTCATTTAAAAGTGAGCTTAGGCCTGGCCTTGTGGTGCATGCCTGTAATCCCACCACTGGGGAGGCTCAGGCAGGAGGATTGTTGCAAATTTGAAACCAACCTGGGTTACAAAGTGAGCTCAAAACCAGCCTGAACTGCATAGCGAGACCCTGTCTCAAAAAGTCACATGCAAAAAAGTGAGCAAAGGAATGCTTCAAAATACTAAGTATATCATCTCTGGTTGAAGGCATTTTTTTCTCTAACCATGACAGATTCATCCCACTTTAATAACTATGCTTGGTCCCCTTACCCTGAAAACTGTCACTTGCATAACATTTTGAAATATCTTGACTCTGAATATTGCTTAAGGACACTTTATTATTAATGCTCCCCTTTAACGACTGTGTCTTTTCATCATTTGAAAACCAAATTCCCCAAAAAGAACCTGATTTTAAATTTATTCATTTATTTATTTGTTCTTTTCAATTTATTCAGTAAAAAAAGGCCCTTGCTCTGCAAAGTAGAGCCCAGACTGGCCTCAACCTTGCTCCTTAGCTCAGGCTGGCTTAGTGATCCTTCTTCCTCAGTCTTCTGGGAGCTGGAAACATAAGCAGCTACCATCATGCCTGACTGGAACAAGAATGTTCTATCCCAAGTTTTCATTACAGGACAGAAATCATAGGCTCCCTGATTAACCTGCCCAATATTCTTCTAGTCAACTTGTTGGTGAGCAGGAGACAAAGTGTCACTGGGTACCATACACAGTGCAGCATTTGTGGTTAAGTAGTGAGGAATTTTCAGTCAAAACAAAGGATGAGCAAGAGAATTTCTGCGATTAACATACCCAAAGTATGTTAATCCTATTACCCAAATTATTTAATTTGCCAGAAAGCTTTTCAAAGTTAAAGGTGGTCATTTGAAGAACATGGTGCAAACTTAGATCATAATGCTCAGTGAAATAGATCGGACAGGAAGGTTAAATACCACATGATTCCTCTCAATGAGAAACCAAAACATAAATAACTATAAAACAAAACCAAGATCGATGATAAAAAACAGGGAGACAAAAGTTGTAGAGATGAGAAAGGGATCTAGGGATAGGGAAAAATGAGAGGGAGAGGTAAGAACAGAAGTAAAGAGGCTCAAGGTTCCATATGAATATGTACCAATTCCATATAATAAGGAGTATATTTACTATGCATCATGAACTATACTAATAATAAGTAAAGTCCATGCAAAAATTTAAAGGTTGTAAGTATCATTACCCATTGCATTTTAACTTTAAAACTGCAAATGTAAGTATATTTTGAAATTTTGACATCTAAATCTAGGGGCGTATAAGTCAACATATAGTCCTGTCCAATTTCTTTCCATTTTCATTTTTCTTCCTTTCAACATAAACCATATCGGTAGCTCATTCTTGCCAATTTTCTCTTTCCATCTCTTTAAAGCATATCAAGCACTTAGAAATGTTTATGAAGCAATCTGTGTGCAGAATCCTTTTAGAAATCTATGTTTCTTTTTCCCTTGTTATTTTTCATGCAGTTGTCCAGCCCATACTTACTTTGAAAGCATTTCAAACAACTCACCTTTATAGAGCTGTTTTCAAGGCATACAGCTGAGTTTTCATAGAAACCACCGTCTGTATTTTCATAAGTTTTAGTTATGTTTAAATAAATTATGTAAGTGCAAAAACAAAAACAACTGTTATAAAAGGGTTTAAGGATAAACACACCTGATACTAGGTAAATATGCCACCAAAACAAGGAGAACAGAATTCCAAGACCAAGCTGTCTCCTGCAAAAGCATTCAGCAAGCTAAAACATCAGTAACTATATTTATAAGAGGGACCATAATGTGTTATGAAATCTAGTATATTTGTAAAATGGATGATATTTTTAAAAACTTGTATTATTTTCTCATTTCTTACTTAATTAATTAAGGCTAATTTTATTGTAGGTTTCTTACATTTACCTCTGAATAAGAAGGTAAAACAGAGATGTGCTTTGTTTACAGTTGCTAAATATATAATTAAATACTTAGTTTATTTAATTCACATAATGAGATGATAAATTCTCAAGTTGATGAGTTTGAAATCAGTATATATTTTAAAAAGATAACAATTCAGGTTTTAGTTTGGAGCCTGTCTTGGTTACTTTTGTCTCATTGCTGAGACAAAATACCTGACATCCAGAATTAAGAAAGGAAAGGTTTATTTAGCTCATAGTTTGTGAAGGTTTCCATCCATACTTGGCTGACTCCAAGGCAGAGTGGCACATGGCAGAGGGCAAGAGTTCATGTGGCAGAAGAGAGCAGAAGCAACAAGAACACAAAGGGATGAGCAGCAGCAGGGAGTCTGTTTCTCTGCCTTATATTGTATGCAGACTACTTCCCCCAGGGTGGGTGTAGCACTTACACTCATAATCCCAGCATTGGACCATGAATCAATCATAAACTCTAGAAGCCTGCTCCATGACTGCATGAGGCTTCGTGCGGATATCCAAACACAAACCATATTAGAGACCCAAAATGACATACATACTGAATTCTTAATATTTACAATTTGGGAAATATGACAGAAAGGAATATTTTCAAAATACTACATATTCATTTTGAAAACTCTTCAAAAAGGGCATGCAAAGGAATAGAATTCAGACCCAGAAAAAGTAGGAAAAATTTCACATTGTGTTGTTCATGACAAAAATTGTTTTTTAAAGGAATTATTAGATGAAAGATTCTATAGTAGTTTCAAACAAATTAGCTATATAATGATAACAATAACTAATCCAAGAAGTAGTATAATTTTGCTTTAAAACATCCTCAGTTCTATTAGGACTAATATTAATATTTTTAGTATATTAAAAGTAAAAACATTCTGAGAGTATTTGAGAGATTTATTTTCCTTTTGCAATAACTGAGTTTTCTCTCCTCACTTAAGCAGAGTCAGTAAATCCAATCCTTCTCCATCATTCCTCCAGAAAAGGAATTTTTGTTGTTTCTTTGCAAGAAAATATAACACTTATATTTTGTGATAGATATGTTCAACTAATTTCCATTTATATCCCCAAATGGCAATTTAGCTCTTTGTTAACAGGTGCACTTTCCTTTTATTTGTTATTGTTTCCTTGAATTTATATGGATGTTTTCTCTGGCTTTTCTCTAGCATTGATTACAGAAAAATTATATCACATGAATTATTAACATTTGACAGGTGAAATTGGTATATTGTCTATACCTTAAAATATATATAGTATCTAGGAAACTAAATATTTAAATTCCCATGTCTCTGGGAACTCAGTAAGTGGTAAATCTGGATTCTATGATTCCGATGTTATTGTCCATATCACACACTGAAGAGAAAAAACTCCACTTGTACATTTTACTACAGAAATATTTCATATATTAGACCATACAGATTATTTGAGACTGCACTAGAACAAAGGCTGAAATGATATGAGATGAGATCATTCCAGTAAAGTATATCTGTATTTTACAGGGTCGCTGTGTGTTAATTAGTGTAATATTTTAAAAGATATGGTCAGTAATTTTCATTTGATATAAGTGGCCATTTGGCAACATGATAATGCTGGAAGAAGCTGAGTAATGGGATCAAAAGGACACTTGCCTTAGCTGACTATTACTTCTTATTTAATATACATTAAATAGACTATTAGTCAGGAAACCTTGTAAAGAGGCTATGGCACCATTTATAGCTACTGGAAATAATTTAACTAAACTGTTGTAGGATGATTAAAGGAAAGCATTATGCAGGAGAAAATATATGAATAAAAGGATTTAAGAATTTTGTGATAGTCTAAAAGAGATTAAAAACTACATGAAAATGATGAAGGTCTTAGTCTTTATGAGGGTGAAGGTCAGTTTAATATATGGCTGAAATTTTATTAAAAGCATATTGGCATTATTTTAAATATAGTTATTTTGCCTATAAGTGAATATGATCAGGTAAAAATATAACACAGCAATAAACATTATATCTGGATATAAAAGTTACATGAAAATATATCCTATTATAGGCTGAAGACAGGACTTTTCTATACCAACTTGTGTACCTCAACTTACTCAGAATAAGTGCTAGTAATTGGAAGCAGCATATAACGGAGTTAGAACACTCACCTCAGGGTGTTTTTCAGATGTCTATAAATGTTTATAAGTCTTTTAAAATAATTTCTCTGCCTGCAAATAAATGACTAAATTTAGTTCATGAGTGTTAAGTGATATTTTGAAAACGGATGTCCGTAGAGGTTCTGAGACTATCATTAGATACTGAGACATCAGTTCTTTGTAGCTATGATGTACTACAGTATAAAAATAATGTATATTTTTAAAGAAAACAAAAAATCTACTTGTACTTTAACGTATATCAAGCCAGAAAATGGCTCTTGTAAAGAATATATTCATGATAAATAATCTAAGAAAAAATTTTGTATTGTTTATGCTTAGTACATACTGAAAAATTACATAGTCTGAGGCCAGTATTCTTGCTGCTGTGTCATTAAATTCTAACCAGTGTAAGACAATTGAAAGATAAACAAATAAATTGACAAAAGAATTTCAGAAAGAAAGAAATTGTGCTAATGTAATAGAAAATGTCCAAGATATCAGAGCAAATATACAGAATTATTAATGTAATTGCACATATTTACAAATATAGGAAAAAATCCAAAAGAGACAAGATATAACAAATTCTAGTGTACTTTTATTTTGTTGCAAAAATTGAGAGAATGATGTCAGTTTTCTCAGTATATCAGAAAAAATGATGGGTTGTTTCATTAAGTTCAACAATATTATTTGATTCCTAGTACCTAAAGCAAACAAACGAAAAGTCAACAATATCATGAAATGCCTAGTTTTAAAATCCTTGGAACTCTTTCAGGCTCTTATTTGGCTATGTGAGAATATATCAACAGTATATATCAAATCAACAATTTGTAGATGATATTAAAGATTGCAAATGATAAATCCTAAATGAAAAACTGGTTGAAACCAAATAGTATGACAAGGGATGTGAAGTTCTCCATTTTTTTTGTTGTTGCTTTTTTGTTTTTTTCTAGTACCAGGAATCGAACTCATGACCTCGCGCTTTCCAGGCAGATGCTGTGCCACAGAGCTAAATCCCCAGCTCCCACGTTCTCCATTTTTTGGTGGTATAAGCTTGTTCCTTTCACAAATAAACACAGACATGACTGAATTAAATTTAAATTTAATGATAAATTTATGATCAATAAAAATTTTATACTACATTCCAATTATTTAATTATATATATATATATAAAATGTGATATCTATCTCAAATTGATACTTTCATCCTGTATTTTAGGATGATAAGACATAATGTACTATATGGTAGCAAGTTAGTTATCTAAAATATTGACTTTTGTAGCTTAGTCTTCATGATGATTTATCTGGAAGAATTTGGATTGTTGTAGAAAATTATGACTTTCCAAAAAATATCAACCTATTTGTGTGTCAGTGATTTATGTCTATTTTTCAGCAAGTGCTAAAAGAGATAAATATGCATGCTACCAAAGACAGAGGTTTCAATTTCAGCTTGTCTGTGAGAAGGAGAACAAACATGTGAGAACCATTTTGGGAAAGAGAAATGTTCTACATCTTGTTGAAATACAACAGTGTAAGGGTCCATCGTTTGAAACTAAAAAAAAAAAAAAAAATGACTTCTAAAATTGTAGCAGCGGGATAAATAAAGGTCAAAAATATTATGATTTAGGTTGGCACTGAATAAGAAATTAAAACAGAACATAAAATAGCAGTGAGAGTAATCCTTTATTGCCTCCTAAAAAGAAAAATCTCCCATGGATGCAGAATTTTCAAGGATACATTAGCTCGGATCATAAATGCTTCTATTCACAAACAGTCAGGTCCTCAAACAAAAGTATTCCACAGAATTATGCTTCGGTTCATGATCTGCACGTCAGGTGACAAACACACCTTGGTCATCTTCGCCCCACAAACACAAACATGGCCATCATCCCCAAAATCGTAAAGCAAATTAAATTCCTGAGATGAGGTACCAGTGTAATGCTAGTTTTCTCAGCCAACACATGATTTATAAGTAACAAACAGAAGCATGGGTGCCTTGTTAGTTAGAATCAAATAGCACAAAATGAAACCAGAAAGTGAAGTCTCCCAGTCTATGGGTAAGGTAAAGCCCAAGAAAATCTGCATTTCGTGACTTAGCAGATTTACATGGTTGGATGTTAATGAGTGCCCCCTTTATTAAATCTCTGGACAGCAGTCTAAGGTTTTTAAGGATGTTATGGCTCTGGCATCAAATTGAATGAAAATACATGATTATTCCTTCCACAAATTTTTGCAAACACATCAACAATAAATAGGCGGAATGAAGATCAGTAGCCTTGCGAATGTGTCAATATTTGCTTAAGCATCGCTACTCAGTAGAATGTGACTTTGTAATGGCAAAATTCAGGCTGTATTCCACAAGAGACTGAAGGACTCTACTTAGAACAAACAAAGTTTATTGAATTTAGACCGGCCACCCAGAGACTCCCAACTAACAAGTAGGGAGAACGTTGGCCCCTCCTAGTTCTGATTTGAACCTTAAATAGGTTTTGGGTTCCCATGGTTACAAATTGGGGTGTTACATTTTCTGACCCAGGTAGCCTTATGGTTTTTCTCTTATCCGGTGGGACCCAGGGTCAGTGGCCAGTCACGTGTCTAACCATGATAGATGCTTCTCCCGTTATGTTCTGTTTGTTTCCCTTTTTACAACCAATACATTCCTTTAGGGTTACAATGTTTACCTAGGGCCAGGGAAAGGGATCAAACTGCCCAGGCAGGTTCACCGAGGGTTATCTAGGCCTGGGTGTTCCTTATCTCAGGAGGACATTCCCAGGTAGAGTTTGAGCCCTTACAATCTTCCTGGAGGCTTCCCAAGTCATGGCTTAGGCTTTTGCTAAAACTATTTTATCTAAGCTAAGATTTGCTGTCCCCCAAAACTTAATCCCCATAACAGTAATTATTATATTATTTTTAAGTTATAGTCTTTTCTAAATTAGAATGTTTATTGAGGATACCTTGCTTTCTTTTTCACTATTACATTTTGCATATAGACTAATACAGAAATTATCAAATAGCTCAAATGACATGGGTTTTAAAAGAGAAATATCTAGGCATTTTAAAATTGTGTATACATCATTGTTAAATGAGCTCACTGTCAGATTTTCCTTTATGAATCCAGAAGCCAGGGAATGATGCTCTTTCACCTCAGGTTAGGTTAGGAAAAGGTGCTTGATTACTTGATTCACACCAGAATCACCAGGCTTTTCTTTCAGTAAAAAATATACTTTGGGAATCATACAGCTGAAAATGTGTCATCCCAGATTCATCAGCCTAACAATCTACTGGCACATAAGCTAGAGAAAGAATTAGATGGGAAAAAAAAAAAAGAGCAAGAGAATGTGCCCTTGACTCAGTGTATCTAAGTACTCTAGTCTATCGCTTTCAATCTGAATATTTTAGTATATTAATTAGTTGTACAATTAATCAAATGGATTATAGTGAATATTTTTTTCTTAAATGAAACACACTAAAGTAGAATACAATAGTATAGGATGATAAAATAATTATTAAAATAGCATGTATCATATATAGTAAATAACACATTTATTTCTAGTGTGTATATACATGTATATTTATGGTTGCCTGAGATTATAATTTCTAAATTGAGTAGTTACTAAAAATATTTGAAATCTAATTAGGAACATAGATATTCTAGTTCATACTACTTACTCAATGTAAGCTACCCTAATATTGATTTTACTATCTGCTGTCTTTATCTTTTGCTTAATTTATTGTGCAAAGTATTTCATATATAGCCATTTGATCATCCTAACATCTCTACTGTTTTGTTTTGTTTTTTGGTTTTTCTCCGGTACCGGGAACCGAACTCATGACCTTGCGCTTGCCAGGCAGGTGCTTTGCCACTGAGCTAAATCCCCAGCCCCTAACATCTCTACTGAATGGTTACTGTTATTATCACAGCAATAGCACTGAGAAAATTGAGGCACTCAGAGTTGAAGTAATTTGCCAAAGCTCACTTAGTTGTAAACTAAGAGTCCAAATTTATACTGCCATAATGGAAAACTGTATTAGGTGAAGCCAATAGAATATTGAAAGAAAATCTATATTTTATAGAAATATATAATCAAATATTTCACAGAATGAAAAACAATATTGCTTACATTTGAAAAGGAACTGTTAAATTAATTAAGTACATTAGACTAAGCCACCCTTTCCTCTTGCTCAGATACCCAACGCCAGAGTAGACCATACTGGGTCTTATGGGAAAGTAGTATGTTGTGTTACTGCTTATAACTTAATGAGTAATTCTTGAAAGTCTAAATGCTCTTTGTATATCCTTAAGGTGCTTATTTACAATGACATTAGTAACTGTTCATTGCAACAAATTAACCTAATTTGCAGTTAGCTTTTTATTTGACAATTTTATTTGTACTATCTATTCAGAGGAGAAATAAAGTCTTATATAATTAAAAATGCTATTTGTCAAAGTGAAATTAAAGGTAGAAAGGCATCTCCAGTAGAAAATAATACTATTTTGTAGTAATGGAAGCAATGGGAAAGGGACAAAGAGATAAACAGAATAACAAGAGAGGACAAGAGAGGGAAAAACAAAAAGAATTAATATGCGTTGTGCACATGTGCCAAATCCCCATGATAATTTTAACCATTGTGTACTCTGAACATCTAGTAATAAAAAATTTACAAATTCCCCCTCCCCCCAAAAGTAGGATTTCAATGGATTATATGGGGAGTCCAGGAAGACCTCCTGTATCTATGAAGAACAAAGAAAAGTTGCAGATTTTCCTGGGAAAGCAAAAATTATTTAAGTTGTTTTGAAAGAAACCTTAGTGGTGTTCAATGAGTTG
>NW_004955407.1:21110864-21190284 GCF_000276665.1 Chinchilla lanigera
TCATTGCTACCATAATGGTATTGCAAGATCAACTGGGAAATACTTTAATATGGTCATGAGGATGTATTTCTACAATTATTGGCTTGAGTTGGAACGCTGTATTTTGATAACTGTAAGAGAAGTATATATTCCTGTCCCTAAACCCAAATTTAGCTAAATGACTGAAGTTATAAATCAGTAAGATATCATCCTTTCTGCAAATTGGACAATATGTCGTTTTTATATCAGTGTCAAGCACTGATTCCTTTCCTGAAAATATAGTGGGTTACATAATGTACATAAAGGTACTAATTGTATGGACTTGAGATCAAAGTATTCTGAAAATAACCATGTTTATGCTTCCAGGCCATTTTGATACAAGTTGCACATCTTCTCACAAACTAGAGATATGTTCTATGACTTCCAGCCATGTGAATCTGAACTGACTGCTGTGATTGAGATTCTGTCTTATAACATTAAAATTGAGAGGAATAAACTAGCAGTAAACAAGTAGCTAACGAAAAAATAAGTGACTTTTTGTGACCATACTTTCATTGTTCCAAAAAAATGATTATAAAACGAAAGAGATGTTTTTGTAAGACATAGGAAGAATTAAGCTAAAGATTTAAGGATTAAACCACATAATTCGGCAAAATTGTTCAGCACAAAAGAGAATAAAAGAAAATTATGCTTTGTGAGACAGTGTTAAATACAACATTTACATGGGACTGTTCCCACATGTGCATACCAGAGGTGACGAGCAAGTGAGAAAAATCCTCAAATGAAAGAGAAAGCATGAATTGATAACAATAATACACACATAACTCTGGTCAATGCCTCCACACATAGGAAAAAACTTGCAGAAGTATATTTAACAGAATAGTGTTACTTTTAAATATTTATTTAGGAATAAAATCCATCTGAAGTCACCACTTTGAGGATTTAGAAAAATTTTGAGAATGAAATAGCACATAAAATTAAAAAAATACAAAACTCAAATAACCTAAATTCTTATAATACTATGTGTACAATTTTAATCAATTTTGTCAACATTGACAGAGGGACATGTTTAGGAACTGAATAGAAAATTTAAAAAAATGTAGCAGAAATATTAAAAATTAGGAGAAAATGTTAAGAAAGGACAAAATAAAGTTTATACAGAAGAAAACGGAGAGATCTTATGCAAATGGGAAATGGTCCAGGGGTGAAGGTGGAGGCGAGTGAAAAACTTTAAGATGTGTCATGTAAGTGTATGAAATGCCCACAAGGAATTAAATATTATGTCATTATCATAAACATGAACTAAACATAACAATACTAACAACTATAATGGGAATGGGGAAAAGATCTCTAAGAGGAAGGTGTTTGGGATGGGGGTGGGTAGGGGAATAAAAAGAATCAAGTTATGTCATGTACATGTATCTACTCTCTAAGGCAAATGTAAACTTTATGAATTGCAAATGTACTAAAAATAAAATTTAAAAAGGTAAAAGTGCTAAAAACTGCACTTTCAAATAAGAAAATGTTCCCTTGAGTGGAAAAATCTCTTATAAAATATAAAATTCCCACAAGTAATTAAACAAACACAGTTGATAGTATTAGTTGCCCTATACTATTAAATAGTGAAATCATAAGCCAAAAAATGAATCATGCCCAAAATCATTTTAATGATCAGTTCTTTAAACATTCAAGTAGCAAATAACTCTAGTCCTCAAAACTTATTCAGAAATTAAAGAAAAAATTAGAGAAAGTGTGTGAAATGGATCAACTTTTATAAAGTTGATGCAAAAAGTTATAGGTGAAATGGAGTATTAGGAAAACAAATGTAAAGCTATTTAAAATAATCTTCCCAGAAACTCCAAATTTGACACATATTATAAAATACAATTATATAACTCACTATATTAAATTGAAGTCATTCTTATTTCAATAGGTATAAAAGTACCATTAAAAAGCATTTAATATTTCCGTATATTTACATTTAACAATCAAGAAGAAAATGACAAAAGTAATTTTCGTAGTTTATATAAACTTATAACAAGAATTATGCGCACAATGGTTTGCACAGGCCCTAAACTTTCACACTACTAAAATTTAATAGGGCTTTTGGAAGAAATACTGTTAAACTATAGCAGCAATTATGTTCACCTATTAACATAAAGAAAAATTCCAGACAGTTTATTTTTTTCCACTCTAAATTTCAAAATCTTAAAATTAAATAATCTTTCAGTTATGTATTTTTTCATCAATGGTGTGTTATATTTTTACAGCAATGATGTATACTTATATTCAGTAGAAATTATATTGCAAAGTTTGAATTTATTCTTTTTTTTTGTCTAACGACATGTGGCATTACCTTTATCCTCTCTTGGGATGCCGGACACAAGGTATGGCTAGAGCAAAGCATGGGATCACAGGCTAACCAACCTGTACTCCATTGTGTACTATGATGCTAGGCTATGATTGTTTGGTAGACTGTGCATTTTAAATGTACTTTTGACAGCATGGAAAGGCATACTTGACTACGATATTTGCAAAATACAGTGGGCTATTAGGATATAACGTTATCACACATTGAGGAGCACCTGCCTTTTTGAAATAAACTTTGTGCCTCCACATTCAAGGTTATGTAATTTTACAAGCATCAAAATATCTCAAAGTCACAGGTGTGGTACTGATTAAAGGAGAATAAATTATGTTAGGAGCACCTCATCTTGCTGTGGCTTATAGAATTTTTCTCATTTTCATTTCTCCTATCTTATGAAACTTTTATAGTAATATTTTTTCTTGTATTAACTTTTATTTTTAAATGCTAGTTTTACAGAAGAGTTGTAAAAAGAGAATTCTTTCTTGTACATTGATCTTATGTTACAATCTCACATATAAAATATGCATAAAAGAATATATATTGCAAAGGAGCCATATACAGAATATATTTCCTGAAAACGTAAGAAACAAGATGCATTTACATGTGAGTACATGAACTTTAGAATCAACAAAATGTAAAGGAGATAAAGGATGGATAATGTTTAGGATAAGCTAGATTATGACAAACGATTCCTCATCAGCATTCTCAGAAAAATGTTACAGATGAGGAAATAAACGAAAGATTACTTCATGCCTATGACCTAAGAAAAATTTAATGAGAAAATAGGGCATGGAAGATACCTTATGGGATATGTGGTTTTTAGACACATAGCTTGAAGTGAGAATGAGGGTATTCTCTCATAAGCAAGGAATGTAAATGAAAAGTAGAAATTTAGGAAGACTACATTGCTAACATGGAGTAGTCAGTGCAGCTGGAAAATGGGGTTCCTAAGAGGGACTATGGAATAATTGAATGTACTAAGACATCATGTCTGGAGCTAGCTCTTGAAGGGTTTTTATTAAAGTCAGTAGAAATGGTTAGTTACAATTATTTCCCAACATGCTGAGCAAAGAGAAATAAAAGCAATAGTTAGAATATTGACTAATAAAAGAAGGAAAAAAATGTGTTTTTAACAGATACAATTTCAACTTGGTAGAATATCTGGGTAAAGGATCACCAAGAGGATAGGGGGTCATCTTTTAAATAAATGATGATGGAATTTCTCTGAGCAGAAGAATATTACCAGTAATATTCATTTTATTTCCCTTTCCCAAACTGTACCAGAACATCACAAGTATTTATTTTTAAGATGAAGTACAAACTAGCTACCAACCAAATAAATATGTAGGCCTTGAATTTAATAATAGAAGTGAGAGTAAGAAATGCACATTCAAGGACTACTTTCATAGAAGGCATCTCTAAAATCACAGGAATGGCTATCCCAGACAAAGACACTATATAAAGGTTGAAAAATAGAGCTCTTTTCTTTAGAAAGAATTCATGATCTTCAAAATTAAGAAGAAATATCTCCATACAATAAATAATAGCATTTATTTTTGAATAGTGTATATAATGTAACATGCAATTATTAAAGATATAGAGATTAAAACATAATTTAATCCAATGTACTTTATAATCTAATACATAAAGTATGGATTGGAACCCATTGTGGTGGCATACATCTGTAATCCTAGAACGCTGGGAAGCTGAGGCAGAAAGATTGCTACTTTGAATCCAGCCTTGAAAAATAAATGAGGCCGTATCCCAAAATATGAACAAAGGGCTCAGGATGTACCTCCCTGCAAAGGCTCTGGACTCAATTCTCCATTACCACATACATACAGTATTTACACACATACTATAATCACAGACTAGCATGAAAAATTTAAACTATTATTTATTGATTACTGGGGCTGAATTATTTTGGGTATTTGAGTATTTTTTCATAAATTATTTTTGGTCAAACAAAAGCTTGGAAAATTACTTAAATTTTTGTATATAGGGATTAAAACTAAGGGTTTCAAAATATATATTTGCATATAGTATGAGTCTTTTAAGTGCCTATATTTTTATTACATGAAATAAAATAGGTTAAGTGTGATAGTGCTAAAAGAACTAGCCTTATGATTAAGATATTCTTAAAAACCTTAGAGGACATGGTTGTATAGAATGTTGGTAACAGTAGACATAACTCTCGCTGATTAATGAATTAGCACAAGGAAGAGGAAGCCAGAGATGACATAATATTCTGAGATATATGACCTAGGAAATCTAGCCAAGAATGCAATCTGTAGGGAAGTAGCAGGATAATTGAAAGAATCTTAAACAATATGAGCAAGTTAACATGTTTGTAGGAAAACTAAAAGGGAAAGGAAAAAGAACAATTTGCAGAGAGATTTGTAATGGATTTCAGGAGATTTCCAAGAAGAAATAAGTGCGTCGAATCAAGGACCTGGTGCAAAGGACACTTCAAGTGATTGAAAGAATGAGAGGATTTATACAAACATTGATTATGTGAATACAACACAATGATTAGCAAGTGGAAACACTGGTAAAATTATAGCAGCAGAAAATGATAATAGTCTCTTTAAAATGTCATTCAAATGCAGATTTTCAACTTGCATCAACTCACCTTGAAAGTCAAAGATCATTAATAAACATAAGGTGTTTGGATATTTAAATGATATTGTCCTTAAAGATGGTATTTAACTTTTATGTCCTAAAGCTACATAATGATCCTACCACTAGTTATAAATATACACATGCTAATACGCTGTCTAAGGTAAATTATATAAATATAAATGCTGATAAACATATGATTATATGTGTGTAATTTTGTTAGGTATCTGTTCCCTTTGGGAAAGAAGATAGTGCATATTAAAATATTATGAGCGTTTAATAAACATATGAGATTGAATCCTGACTGGCAGTACAAGAATAATTCTCATCAATAAAATTCTAGAAACAGAAAATCTGAATGCAGACACATGTATGTATGTATGATGTTTAACTTCTGTATTAATTTTTGAAGAGTTATCAAAGAATTCTACTGACTAGAATACATGCTTTATCATTAAAGCTATCTGTCTCATGAAAAATTTTTTCAGAAATCTTCTTGTGCACATTATAGTACTATGCATGTATACATAAAAATATACACATAGAATCTGTATATATGTACATTTATTTCTGTGTAAATATGTATATAGTCATATATACTTATGATGAGTATATACTTTACCCTAATAAAAACATATCTAATTTTCTTAAATTTTAATTTCACCTGCTTAATGCTGCACTAGTGGTTAAATGCTTTTCTTTTCTTTAATTGATCAATATTAGTGGAAAAGAATAAGATTTGTATTTAGTATATTGATAAAGGCATGTAACATATTTTGATTATTTTCATCCCAATAAAATTCCTTTTTCCCTTTTCCCTGATTACATCCCTCATCTCGAGCAGTGTACTGTACTTCTAGTTTCCTGTCATCTAGCCCTCATTTATCTATTTGCCTATTACTAGTCTAAAAATGTATATTTTGATTGCTCTTATAAGAGAAAAACACATGATTTTTAACTTTCAGAGACCAGCTTATTTTACTTAATACATGGTCTCCAGATGGTATCCATTTTCCAGCCAAAGTAATACTCTTTTGTTCATTCTGGTTGAATAATACTCTACTGCATCTGTGTACTACAATTTATATCCATTCATCGGTTGATGGGCACCTAGGCTATTTCTACAACTCATCCTTTTTGAATCGCAACACTATAAATGTGAGTACGCATGTAGAATTACAGCATGTTGTCTTTAATTCTGTTGAAAATACATCAAGGACTATTGGAGCATGATCATACAGAAGATCTATTTTTAGTTTTTAAAGGAATCTCCCTAATTTCAACAGTAGTTGCACCAACTTCCGTTCCCACAAAAAGGGGATGCAAATTCCTTTTTCCTGCATCTTTGCTAGCACTGCTTTCTGTATTGACCATGGTAACTGTCCTAACAGAATGAATGAAATTTTTATTCGGTATTTTTTTGTATTTATTTGATGACTAAAGATAGTGACTTTTCAAAATATCCTCATCTTAGCATCATCAAAATAGTGTTTTTGTGCCTTCAGTATGGAAGAAATTCAGAGGGAATGATAGTACACATTGGAAAAACACACAACTTCCTGTCCTGACACAATCAGTTATATTTGGTTTCATGGTAGCAGATTGTTTTATTTTTTGCATTCAGTTTCTCATGCAGGAAAGTATGAACTAGCTAACTAGCTAATTTTACAAGCTAACATATAGGAAATTCTCACAAAATTTAATATTATTAATAAAATGTAATCACAAATCTGTATTTTTCAACTTTAAATAAAGCAAGAATCTCTTCATACTGTTCAGTATTTTTTTCAGTGCTGATAACTGAACATATGTTAGTGAATGCAAGGAATATCAATTTATTCCAAGTTGGTAAAACCATAATGTTAATGTTCAAACTGTACATTACCTTGCTTTGACACATATAACTCCATATAAAAACAGTTCATTTTATGTAGAATTTTCTTTTACAAAGATTTTGGTGTCAAAAGTTGATTGGAACTCGGTATATATTAAATTCAGTAGTTCTATGTAAATGATTACTTCCTTTGAACACATTGAGGTACCAAATATGTGATATAAAATCTAGTTCAAATTGTACAGAGGCATACTTTTTCATCTGAGTTTCATATCACCATATAGTATTGTTATAATATTTTTCAAGGCTCTGGAAATGCTAGCAAACATATCTCTAAAAAGAATAAAATGAAACACAGATGATGAATGTTTACCTCATCCCCTGATACTTTGCAAAGATTAATACCAGACTACTCTATTTATCTAAGCTTCGAACTTCATAACATAGCCTCCTTTTCCATCCTTGTTATCCCTTGATCTAATGGTTACCTCGGCTCTCTGCTCAGTTTTCCTGCTTTCTCCTGCCTCCTCTTCAGAGCAAAACTTACAGGTCTAGTTCAGATGCTGTGAAACCTGGTAACTTTCCACAATCTCAGCTTTTACCAAGCTGGTTTAGCTCTATGCCGTGATTTCATTTTCAAAGATAGAACTTGAGCGTGTTGTTAACAATACCTGATAAAATGATCAGCAAAAATAAATGAAAAGTCATAATTCAGGTTGCAGATAATGTTTTCTATTCATGTTTCAGTTGAGAGGAATCTACAGTACCATACCTAACTCTAAAACTAAAATTGAAGTTACAATCAAGGAGCAATCACTCAGTTATTAATCCCAACAGAGCATTATTAGTCTTGACTCTATATAATTTACTATTTTTGATTCTGATTCCGCAATAGTCATTTTCCCAGTGGTATTAGAGAAAAAATTACTGAGAGGTACCAGAATTACACAAGTATAGCTGACAGCTCTGGACTATTATACAGACTTTGAATTCAAATCACATCAATTGGCAAGATATGTCTGCCACCTAAGTCTGAGTATAATCTTAAACAAGAAAAACATATTTTCAGACCATCATTTTATAACTTTACAACGTCAATCATAGTCTTATTCATTCCATCAAATGTCTGAGCATTAAATGAAATTATGCAGTGAGTACTCTAGAATAGAACCTTTTATGTTAGGAATTCAATAAGGATAAGCTCCCACCCATTTTTATTGAAGTACTAAGGATTGAAATCAGGACTTTGCACTGAGCTACATCATCAGCCCCTTTTTAAAATTTTAATTTTGTTTAATTTAATTTGATATTTAATTTTTTTTTGAGACTGACCCTCACTAGTTTGCTAAATTCTCCAAGCTGAGTTAACCTCTTGCTTCAGCATCCCAATGCACAGGAATTATAGCTGTTCACTACCTCAATCAGATTACTCCTACACATCTTAAGAAAGACAGTTCTTTAAGACACTAAAACTATAGAATCTGCTGTTTAGTAGTGAGATCACTGACTCAAAGAAGATTTTGTTGCTTTTCAGTGTTATATGTTGCTTTTCACGACCAAATTCTGAGAGTCTGACTAGTTTTGTGAAAGCACACGCCCACAACTAATGTTTAAGTAAATAATCTTCAATGATTTCTCTACCTTTCTAAGTGGACTTATTCTTCAAAACATAGCCTAGAAAAATAATCTGCATTAAAAGTATATAGGATCTTTTTATAGCAAAGTAGTACATTAAATGATAAGAAATGATCATATCTGATGGTCTGAATGGCTAACATCAGTTTCATATGACTTAACCTAATCAATTTATGATCACTGTATAAGCATTAATAACCAATCAAAGTGTCACATAAGTCAAAACATGAGTTACATTTTTAATTACAGTGATTGTGGATCAATAAAGTAAATAATCTCATTTCTTTGAAAAGTGTACTATCATAAAATCTTGTTGTAAAATAAATAGCTTATTTGATCTTAGTCACAATGTCAAATTATTCTGAAACATTTTTAGCAAAAATATCTTAATGTTTATTCTCGGTAATAATTATATATCAATAAATTTATTTAGCAATTATAAGTAGTGATAATGCTAGCCATGGTAAGTTGTCCCTGCTATACAAAGAAATTAATACTTGTAAAGAAATTAATGCTTGTAAAAAACAATTACTCTACTTTTTTTGACTCACAGGGTTCCTACTTTTGCTTTCTCACCCTTTCTGTATTAACAAAGCTAGTAGTGCCAACAGGATCATGAATAAATATCATACTGAGAGTTTACAATATATTTATGATTTCATTTCTAAGAGAACCTTATTCTTTTCCTTCTCATTCCAGTTCATAACTTTATCTGCTTGGTTAGTAGTGATAGGGGTCAATTTCTTTATTTTCTGGGCAATAAAGTGTTAAAAAAAAAAAAAGAACCTTACATCTTCAATAAGAAGAACTAGTTGCTTGTATGGGGAAATTAAAATACTGTAAGATGTGTAAGATGGTACCTTATTTGGATTAGTGAGGTGCAAAAAACACAATACATTTGCATAAAACCTGCATCCAGGTGCAGGAAAGGGGGCACTGGCAAACTAGTAGACAAATAGTTGTTTGCTGTATAAAAAGTAAAAGATTTTTCTCACCTCATGAGTTCAGCAGCCACCGATTGAATTTTATTGAAATTTCACAAAAATTTAGATTTATAAATGATCAAGTAAATAGCAAATATACTTAAATATTTTGTATCTAATGAACTTTGCACAAAATAGAATTTATGAAATTCTATTTGAAGATAGGTGTAATTATTTCTGTCATTTTAGACACATTGGAAATAATCAATATTTTAAAATTCTCATATTCACCTAAAAAAACCAAGCAATTGAAATTAAATGCCCAATGATAAATAATTTGATATCATATCAAAATGACAACACTAAAAGATAAATTTACTGACAAATATTAATAGAATTCCATACATATTTATATAAGGATCTGATTATAACATTTTATTATAAGTATACTTTCAATGAAATTTTATTAGTTCTTTCATTCAAGTTTAGAATAAAAAAGACACTATTTTGTTTTACTGCACAATGTGTGTATCAAAAGTCTGTATCTACATAAAGTTATTAGTCAAATTAAAACAGGTAGATTCAGATTTAAATAAAAGTATTTCACTTTACTTCTTACTCTAACGGTTTTACAACATGAAGGCATTTTACAGCTCGATGAGAACAGTCCTCTACTTATCACCTGGTGAGTCTAGATATTTTCATTTGACTCTTGATTTGAACAAAAGCAAGTCAACTGACACATGACTCATAAAAAAATTAATGTTTAAAATCTTCCTTGTACCCCTTCAGCAAGCTTACCTATTTGTAGCTTAAACTGATATAGCAGGTCAGAAAGTCTTTTTTGGCTACTTCATCAGGAGGAAAGTAGTATCTAAACTTTCGGTGACAGATTTCTGCAAACCAAGGTTTTCTACCTATATGTTGATGAGTCCTTTCCAGAGACAAAATAAATACTAATAATTAAAGAAAGAACATTTGGGAGCAATTCCTGAATGTTTTTCATGCTTCCAAGAATACTTCATGCTTCCTTTCTCCTGCTGTACTGTATTCTCTGCAACAGCAAGTCATGCATAAATATGTCCTATGAAGTTGTATAATTGTTCATTATCCAAGTTATCCAATTCCACTCTGGACAAGTGAAAACTATGTAGTTATTTCTAGATCCCATTTCAATTTTAATAATATGTTTACACTTCAATTTCATTAACTCAAATAACATCCATAAAATAATGTCAAGGGAATAGTCTGTCTTAACTTCTCTTCTCTTCCTCAAATATGCTTATCTTACATCTTATTATTAGTTTTATATTTCTTAATCTGCCAATTAGAAAGCAACATCCCATTAACACTATATAGAAAGAACAACTCAAAAAACTGAGACAGGAAAATTGCAAGTTTAGATCAGCCTGGGAAAATTAGTGAGAGTGTATCTCTAAATAAAAATTTAAAAAGGATGGTGATATACCTGTATTAGAACAACTCTGAGTTAAATACTAAATAAGAAAAGACTCTTTTGAGAAGTCATTCTATTTTTTATCATTTATTCCCAAATAGATCCACTCTTCAATTTTTAGAAAGTAGGTGTCATAGCTTGTGTCTAGTTCTCTCTCTAAACCGTCATGTGGTCATAGGGCTTTTGGAGGTAGCTGAATCTAGATTGATTCAAAGTGCAATGCTGGGATTAAGGGTGGGTGATTGCTGGATCTTTCCACTGACTGGATTGACACTGTCCTAATCCCTGTAGACTGGATATAATATAAGGGACAGAAAGAGGCTTATCTCCCTTGATGCAGACCACAATGAAGCATCCCTGAGAAGGATTTAAATTAATGAATTAGCTTTTTTATGTTTACTTGTGAGTCTGTCCAAGGCCTAGGCTTCTTGTTTAGAGATGGGCAGTGAACTCAGAGTGAGCAAGCTTCTGTGAGTGACTAATCCCTACAAAGGCCTATAATGGCAGATGAAGCCAGAAAACTGCACAGGATAAGACAATATCATAGTTAAGGACCCTTTGGTCCAATCTCAACTAGATAAAGACTATAGCCTCAGGCATCTCACTACTGGGTGGTTTAATTTAATATCTTACTTGGGAAGACTTTGAGTGGTTCTGCTTTTCCTGAGTACTCCCCTCCCTTCGTTTGATAACTCAGTAAATATGGGTTGCCCAAGAGAAGGTCTTGGTCTTAGCTCCAAGAGAATCTCAAACTCTGTGAGGGGGCTTTGATCCTCTGAGAGCCCTGAAATCATTCCCTTTGCCTCTTTTATTTAGCCTTCACCCTACACTCATTTGGGAGATTGCAGACCTGATCAACCCACAATAACTAAGGGATATTATTGCCCTGTACTTCCTCTCTTGTTGCTTTTGCTGTTTTCCACCACCATGAACATTGCCCCTACTCAATATGCCACCCTGCCTTGGACCCAGCCAATTACAGACTAAAACCTTTACAAACTGTGGGTTAAGTAAACCTTTTACCATTTGACTTTAGGTGTTGTGTATTTTGTCTTAGCAACAAGGAAAGTAACTAAGACAGTAGGATTTAATTTCTTGAAGATATTCAAAGTCTTTAATACAATATGAAAATGTTTTAAAGGATTGTGCAAGTTCTTCTTCCTTATTAGAGGATTCTTTCAAAAATAATGGGTCCCATGTTCTGGTTTCACAGTCCAAAATGTCAGGTCTTCTGACCTTTGGAACTGTGAACATATACCTCTAAGATAAATTAGCTGAAGACTTTTTAAATGCACTATGTAAGAAACTATCACAATCTGCATGTATTTTTTCTGAAGGTGGTAAGAACATTTTAATTGATATTTCTTCTATTTCTTCTATATTTTTATATAAACTTGTGTGAAATTTTTCCCAGATTGGATTTTCTGTTGCTGACTTCTTGCATGCATCCAAGTTGATTGCATAGTCAGTGATAAATTTGTTCTCTCTTTTGGTATGAAACACTTTGTGTGGTACAAGTTTGAGAGAAATACATTAAGACTTTTGAAGTTGGTACCTTCAGTAACTACCATATTTTACCTATTAAAGTTCTTACCACCTCTTAGTAATTTTTCACTGGGTACCCAGTTCCCAATACATGAGCTTTTGGCACACAAACTGTACAGAAAACACAGCAGGATATCTGGTGTTTGTAAAAGCAATACTTCTATTCCCAAGACTCATTTTAAACATGTTACTAGTTGAGACTGCTGGAATTGATATAACAATTAGTACAGTACAGATGACATATTTTTTTGGAGATGATTAAGAATATGCTAGGAATTATCCATTGTAAGCATATCACTCCAACTTTTAGAGTATTGCTGAATGAATTGATACTAAAGTGCCAGTGAGTCTACAAAGTATGTGATTGAAGCTCAAAAGTGCAGAAGATAAAAAAAAATTCACCCATGGGCATAACCTTTAGCCAACACCTTGCTAAAGCCTTGCTATTCCATTTACTTTGTCTTTCTGGTTTTTGTCTGATTAGGAATTCTCTAGGTTGCTCTTATGGGCAACAGTGATTTTATGGCCTTTTCCTATGTGAACCATGACTCCCTCCATGATCTTTGATGCAGTCATAAGATTGCATGTGCCTCACATAAAATCTCTGTGCCCCCAGTTATTTCATTCCTGCTGCCTCTGTGCCTTATTTTCTTCAGAAAATCATGGAAAAGAAGCATGACACACTTGGCAGAGTGACATAGATATCACTTTCATTCTATTGTGCTCTTTTTCACTTTTCTAAAAGTCCACGTGCATAGATAAAATTCAATAGGACATAATAAAATTTTTTAAAAATGCATTGCTCTGACCCAAATATCTATGTGGCTGTTTGCCTGCTAGCTTCCAACATTTATGAGATTTTTGTTAAGAATTACTTAAAAATTAGGGGCTGGGGATTTAGCTCAGCGGCAAAAGCGCCTGCCTCGCAAGCGCAAGGTCGTGAGTTCGGTTCCCGGTACCGGAGAAAAACAAAAAACAAAAAACAAAAAAAAAATAAAAAATAAAAATAAAAAATAAAAAAAAAAGAATTACTTAAAAATTAAAATCCATTGTCTTCCAATATACAACTTGAGTATTTGCCTAATCAATCTTCTTTTTCAGAAGAATATATGCCATAATTCTATTGGCCTAACTGTAATTGTTGCTATAGCTGCACTGCTGTGGGATTTCTCCTCTTTTGATTTCATCTCCTATCTGGTCATGAATAATTTTCAAAAACTGAGCTCTCATACTTAGACAACTTTCTTGCAGTGCACCCTCTCATCACCAGCACTGCAGGATGCCCTGGGTGCCTGCCTTGCGTGTCAGGTGGAGAACATCAAAGATAGCATTTTCATATTCATCTCAAATGCCTCAATATTCTCTACAGTCAAGGTCATTATGAAAATGTTCAAAGTTTCTATTTCTGGGTTGCTATTGAATTAAGATAGTACTTTTATCCTGAGGGTTTTTATATGGTATATCAGTAATTTTTGTGTGTGTGACTACATTTAGGATACAATTTATTCCTAAAGACAATAGAATCAGGAAAGCTACAAGACTTCAAAATAAAATAGGTTGCTCCATTTTGAGTATGGAATAATAAAACATATAGTACATTTATGTTTTGCTTAAATGTGCTTTCAAAATGTTAGTCCCTACCATATTTGAAGAAAGTTGTAATATGTATTTGGCATGGGGGGGGTGCATTTTAAGCCACAAATGCTGAGTCAAAAAAAGTGGAATTTTGAAATTTCAGCAATTTTTTTATTACTTTTTCCTTGTTCAACTACCTCACAACATCGCTCAGGGGCAATAATGAACATGGCAGCCTATGTTCCTAGTATAAGGAAATATTGCTTAATTCTAGAAAAAACAAAAACTTACATTTGCCTATTTTAAACTGCATGGAGATTGCCTCAGGTATGAAAGACAGTAATTTGCCTTCTTTTTTTATTTTTCCCTGAGATCTCACAGAGTAGAAAAATCGATGGGGCTGTCCAACAAACATTATAAACCAAGTGCTAACCCCATTTGAGAAATATATTCCAACTGAAGTACACAATAGAGTACAAAACCAGGAAGGGAAATCTGATGAGAGTCTCATCGGCAAATTAGGGATCTAAAAGTTTTCAAGACTTGGATGACTGGAGAGGGTCACATGCATGATCATAGTAAGACACACCCTGAAAGAGTACCTTTAGGTACCCTGAATATCTCTCTCTATCTGAAATAACAACCGTGCAAGCAGGGTTTGAAGAATAAGGTAGGGTTTTAAGAGGCATGGTTAAGTGTTGAATGAGTAGCTTATCACAGAGCCATTTGGTAATTAATAGGAAAGATTTTTTTCGTTTTTTCTTTAACTTAACCCCCCTTTCTCTGTTTCCCACCTTAGTCCTCTGGCATTGAAGAAAATAATTATTGAAAGCCTAAGCAAAAGCTAAAGCAAAAACTGCTTTAATACCCACACATCAAAATGAATGCAGGCTTACATTTCAACAGCAAAGAGCAAACAGCACAATTAAGAAGGAAATAACCAAAAAAGCAAAGCACATGAAAGATGCTAAGCTAATATTTGGAAAAAGCAAATCTAAATCAAAATGAGATACTCTTTTCACTAACTAGGGTGGCTATAACTAAAGAAGGAAGGAAGAGTTGAAGGAAAGAAAGAAGGAAGGAAGGAGGGAAAAAAGAAGAAGGAAGGAAATGGATAGAGTTGATAGCAACTCTATCCATTTCCATGCATAGATGGAAAATTAGGGATCCTAAAGGTAATCTTTCAGGGTGTGTCTTACTATGGTCATGCATGTGACCCTCTCCAGTCAGCCAATACTTGAAAACTTTTAGATCCCTAATTTGTCAATCTATCTATTTCCAAGAAACATGCATACACTTCTAGTAATATTACACTACATTTTAGCTGCATAAAAAAGTTCATGGGATCCTTAAAACATAGATAAGCATAGAAGTACCATATTGTCCGGCAAATTCGTTCTAGATATATAATGAAGGGAGTGAAAATGAGCACCCAAGGAAGTCCAGGTGTGAGCATAGACAGTTCATCCCTATTCACAATAGCCAAACTGTGTAGAAATAACCAGATATCAATGAACCAATATATGGCTCAGTATGTCTGTGTATGTGGGTATGTGTGTATGCTAATGTGGTATGTAAAGAAATGGCATAATGCTAATGCCCGAGTGTTGGTTTCTGTTCCCCCAAATCTATACCTTGGAACAAAAGAATCACAAGTAATAGTATGCAGGTGTGGGAAACCTGGAAAATGACCAAACCATGAAGGCTCCCTGCTCATGAATGGGATTAGTGCCTTTACAAAAGTGTTTCAAGGAAACCCTTCTGTCTTGGTCACTTTTCTCTCACTGCTGAGACAAAATATCTGACAAGCAAAAGGAAGGACAGGTTTATTTAGCTCACACTTCTTGGAGGTTTCAGTCTATACTCGACTCCAAGGCAGAGTGGCACATGGCAGAGGGCTAACATGAAGACAACAAAGGCAACAAGAGCAAAAAGGGAGGAGTGGTGGCAAGAAGGCTCTTTCTCTCCCTTGCATGTGCAAACTCTCTGCCCCAGGGAGGATGTAGCACTCACACCCATGATCCTAGCATTGGACTATGGACCGACTAAAAATCTCTAAGCCTGCCCCATGACTGCATGAGAACTTGGGGGAACTTGTAGACACAACCATTACATCTTCCATCATATTAGAGTGTAACAGGAAGGTGCTACCTTCAAATCAGAACCCAAACCCCACCAAATATTGAATCTGTTGCTTATTGATCTTAGAATCCCCAGCCTGAGAACCATGAGCAATAAAGCTATATTGTTTATTTATTCTACATTCTAAGGTACTTTTTATAGCAGCCTGAATGTACTAGAACCAGTACTGGTCCATGTGGTAATGTCGATAAATTTTGAAAGCCCTTATGTGAAATGAAAGAAAACATACACAACATTCACAGATTCTATAAGACAATAGGTAAAGCTATAGAGAAAAAGAAAAGCATATTAACAAATGCATAGATGATTCCTTCAAATTCTACATTTCTTTCATAAAATCATATCACTCCCTTTACATAGAAAGTTTTTGAGATATTGTTATGAAGAACACCAGAATATGCCACCCCAAAATCTGCCTTTTTGATATGTGGATAACATTGAAATAAAGGTCAGTGAAACCAACACACAAAGGAGTATCTCTTAAACAAACACATACATTTTTCTTATCAAATAAATTTTCTACTTGTGAAATATATCTTTCTAGGCAGAGGAGAACTTTACAGTTTTGTTTTTTTTTAATCAATGCAGAAAGCATTGATTTAAACCTGTATAACAAAAGTAAACAACCAAATTTTCTGGTCATTGTTTTAATACCTGCATTTATCACTGTAAAGCCTCAATAGTCTCTTCCAATATATTTGCCTCCAGTGGTATATAAGCCCAAATTGTTATTTTAGAAATTCTCCATGGGATACTCCCATTTGAAGCACAATGAATATATTTTGAAATGGTTTTGTTTTTCTTTTGTAATTCCACATTTCACCAGCCTAATTACAGGATTCAAGCTAGAAAACCTAAGGTAGGAAGAAAAAAAAAATACATTGTTTTTAACTCCCTTATATTTTCAACCAATATTAAATACAGTAGCTTTCATAGTAGTTCAGTAGGTTAATATTTAGCAATGATCCAGTACTTCTTAATAATATGTATCTGATAGTCCTTCCCATTTTAAATCATTTCCTGGCAACAAAGTGTAAAACTAAAAACTCTCCAAAATCATAAGGAAGTAAGGAAAAATGTTCCTTGGATGAATGTGCTTTTATTTAATCAGTCTGAGAATTTTAAACCAGTATATATTTGTGGAAAACTCACAGACACTTAATTTGTACTCTGCTGTGATTTGAATATAGTTTGTCCCCTCTGAACTCAAGGTGGAGTGTAGTTCACATTTTGAGGTATTCTGAGGGTGATTTAGAGAAAATATGACCCTTGTTTGTAGAGATTTTCCTGAGTCTTCTGGTTTCAGTGACCTTTATTTTAATATAATTCATATGTCAAATAGGTAAATTGGGGGTGCTATATTCTGTGTGCTTCACAACAATGTCTCTTATTGAGACTATATTGTTTAGAGACAGGACCGTGAGAACATATGTAGAATTAAAGTCAACAGAGTGGATTTTTTATTAAATATTGGTGGCTGCATACGAGGAGAGAAACAAGAACCAGAAAGTATAGGCACAAACAGGCTTCCCCTATCTCTCTCTCTCTCTCTCTCCCTTTTTTGTTATTTTGAGACAGGGTCTCACTATGCAGTTCAGGCTGGCCTTGAGCTCACTTTGTATCCTAGGCTGGTATCGAACTCACTACAGTCCTCCTGCCTCAGCCTCCCAAGTGCTGGGATTATAGGAGTGCGCCACGACGCCCTGCTCTATGCGTCCCCTATCTCTTGCCAAGTGTTACCCTGCGCTCAAGACTCTAGGGAAAGGTCATCAAAAGATGTGGCCCCTTGAATTAGTTCCACCAAAAGCATGAACAAAGTAAACCCCTGTTCTTTATTAAGGTATTTTGTTTCCGGTAGTTCCCCATAGTAGCAGATGAGGAGCCAACGAAGCTCCAAAGGAGGTAATTCATTTGGTAAATGTGATGTGATGGATTTAACGTCAAAATTTTCCATGAACTGAGCAATATCCCCAGCCCTGTGAATTTCCTACTTAAGGAATTTTTTCAACAACTCACATTAGTATTAAAGTCGGCGAATGTTCATACATAACTGATTCATATCACATAGTTTTTATACTGTCTGTTCATAAAGATCTGTATTGTATTCCATTTCCCTTCCAACATTTTTTTACCATTTCATTTTCTTAAAATCTTCCAGGGATATTACACCTAGTTGGTAAATAATTGCAAACAAATTCATAGACACTTTAGTAAATAAGCTGGGCACATTTTTCAGTTTTTAAAATTAATAGTGAAATACTTTTACACCAGCCTTCTTTTGTTTTCCCTTTTATTGTGTCTCTCTTCACCCTTTGACCAGCAGCTGTTGAAAACTCTCCAGGTGATTCAGTGCTACCTTCATTATTCATAAAAACAGAAGCAAAGAAAACTAAAGAAGCTTTTATTCTTAACCAGTCAAAACAAGACATGCTAACAATAGATACAAAGCCATGGATTCTGTACTAATTAGAGATTTGGAGGCTCTTTGTGAAACTCTTAATCCTTTCCTTTTTTGCTTTCTCATATATTTCATAGCTGTGACTTCTGTCAAATGACATGCAGTATCTGAGCCTGGAGAAAATTCCTAAGCTATGAATACAACAAAAGTTTCCTGTCCAAAACTCACCTCTTACACACTGCAAACTAACCTCTTTTATATTGCATTGTATAAGCCCATAAAGCAATCATTTGAATAAATTACTTTTTATTGATCCTCTGTTTGTACAAGATTGTGCAGTTAAGCAGTTTAGTGCATTAAAGGTATATGAAAAAGTTTTATACTCTTTTCTGTGCAAAGGTGTTCAAAGGTAAGCATCCAGGGTTAATTGCTGGTGATAGTAAAAGTAGTATTTTTAGTAGAACAATATTTTGTTAAACAAAACTGTATTACCTTTATAACTTGCTGTGACCTTATTTTACACAGCTACACTTAAAGTTCACCTTAAAAATATAATTAATTACTGATTTCCAGAAGAGGTTTCAAGGAACTCCTGTATTTTAGCACCATTAAACTGTTTAAAAATTTGTGTGGTAGGCAAACTGCATTTAGATTATGCTGTTAGATCAACAATAAGAATAATGACCTTGTTTTGTTCTAGATCTAACATTAGAGAGGGGAGTATTGTGTTGAACCATGAGTGTGGATGGCAGAAGGGAACACAGGACAGAGAAAGCATAAGCTTAAATCATCCTAATAATACCCTAATTTAAAAATATCTCAAACCATTACAATTTGTTTTTTTTAAATAATTTTAATAATTAGGAAGTTTTTCTAGTTTTGTCTAAAATTTAATCAATGCTGTGATGTAGGTCCAGTCAGTGTGAAATGTGGGCAGACTTATTACCTTCAAGCTACTTCAGGATCAGCCTCTGTGGTGTACTGGAGATTGTAAGGCTCTTGGGAGAGGCAATAACCACACCGACGGAACACCTGGTTATTGGCATTTCATCCTTCATAATAGATGCCCAAACATATTCCCAGACACCTGCAGAAATTACTAGGGTGTGTTAGACCATGACAGTTGATAAATTATTTCCAGACACAATCTGGAAACAGACTTCTAAGGTTTACAATCATCCTTGCAAGAAAAAAAAAAATACTCTCTGCCTACTATGAAAAATAGCAGGTAAATATTTGGAAGATATATATGCCTATGAAAAACATAAATTCATTATGGAAAATTTAACATGTGATAACATAACTATACAAAATAGAAATGTTCAAGTTAATACGATAATATCAAGGTCTATCAAAGACATAACCTTTTTGAAGATGTATCAATTTCAAGGACAAAGATATGCTGCATCTAGAAGTAGCTTTCTTAAATTTTAACTAGGAAATAAAAGCAATGATATGATGACATTAGAAATAGTTCTACATTTAAATTTCATAAAATATAAACTTGACTTCCATATGTTCATGCTAAAGCAGTTTTTGGATGACTTTTCCAATGTCATACAGCAAATTTTAAGAGTAATAAAGGTTACTGAATATCTACTTTAATTACCATGTACTTAATCAAATATCTTCAAAAATGAGTAAAGTATACGCTCTTCAAAATCGTTTGATTTTGATTGGAAGTAGAAACTGCTAATCTAATGCTTATGCTCAACACAGAGCATTTCTGTATCACTTTTTCCTCTACCAGTCAATTTCCCAATCTCCTGCTGTAGTTTGTATGTAGATCCCCTCCTTCATGTGCTCATAGGTGTAGCCATTGGAAGCTGATTTGACTATGGAGACTTGAAGCTGGCTTGCTTTTAGCGGCATGGGCTGGGACTACCTCTTCCATGGTCCTCTGTCATCTCCTGCTTCCTGCCACCACATCCTGAGCTACTTCTCGTCTGCCCTGAAAATGACATAATTCTGGTTTTTTCTTTGTAATTGAATAATATTCCATTGTGCATGTATATAATTGTTTCTTTAAGTACTCACCTATTGATGTGTGTCTAGAATGTTTTTCTGTCTTGGCTATTGTGATCTATGTCACAATAAACGTAGGTATGTACTTAGCCACACAGTATTATGACTTTAACTCCTTTGGGCCTATACTGAAGTTGAACCATATGGTAGATTTACTTTTGACTTAAGGAAGTTCCATTCTCTTTTCCATACTAATTCATATTATTACTAGCAGATTGGAAGGGTTACTTTTTCTCAGAATTCTCACTGACATTCATTATTTTTGTGTTCTTGATACTAGTCATTCTGGTAGGGTAAGGTGAATTCTTAATCTAGTTTTAGTGGCAATTACCTAATGTTTAAAGATGTTCAATATTTTTTTATATACGTATTTGCCATTTGTACTTTTTTTTTGAGAAATATCTCTTTGTTTGCCCACTTATTGTTTGTGCTACTTGTTTTTTGTTGTTGTTTTGTTTTGTTGGATTGTTTTTTCCGTTAAGATTTTAAGTTGTTTACATATTATAGATATTAATCCTCAGTTGGATGTGCAGCTAGCAAATATTTTCTCTCATCCTACAGGCTATCATTTTACTCCATTATTGCTTTGTTTACAATGCAAAAATATTTTAATTTGATGTAATACCTTTTTTGATTCTTATTATTTGTTATGCTTTTGGAGTCATACTCAGGAAGTTTTTTCTGTGCCTATACCTTCAAGATTTTCCCCAAATTTTCTCTAAGCAGTTTTAAAATTTCATACCTTTTCTCAGGTCTTTGAGCTATTTTGAACTGATTTTGTACAAGATGAGCGATAGGGATGCAAAGTTTTCCAATTACACATGATCAAAAGTAGTTCAGCTATTATTTTACATTAATTCATGTCTTATCCATATTGATCTATTCACGTTGAGAAGCTATGAAACATTATGTAGCTTCATTATGAGTAGCAGCTAAAGTAAAAGCTTCATGAATTATCTGAAAATCAGGAAAACATATTCTGAGTCTTATAGTTTTGTTCAGAACTAATGATTTGGCTATAGTTCATAGCTTGCTTATAAAGTTTCACTGGATTTTAATCATTGAAATCTGTAAAATTTGGACATTTCTTATGTATTACTCAACTAAGAAAGTCTGTCCATTTCCAGCTGGTTTGTTCATCTGTGTCTGACAAACGGAGTCTACCCGCAGGCAGAGAAAATCTTATTTTAGAAATACAAAAATTAATTAAATCAAGTTTAAAATCTTACATAAAATTACAGGAAGTTTTTATTGAATACAATTGTGTTAGAGTACCAATAGTATTATTTTAATATACATTATCAGCAGTCACTGAAGAATTTGTTTGGTTTTCTTTCTAATACAGGTGTTATTAACAAAATTTGACCAGGGAGTTAGATTGTAGTTGACTCTGTGACATACACATATCCATCCTTCCCTTCTCTTTGCCTAATTGTAATCTTGCTTGAAGCAACAAGCTCAATGACAAACAATAGTGAGTGATTGAACTAAACCAATAATTAGAATCCTGCTGTTAATGGTTACTGTTAATACACTGCTCTTAGTAAATGAAAAAGAAGGGAAAGCCTATTGTGTTATGAGGGATATAGAAAATGCTTTTGAATTTCTGATCAAAGAGACAAACCTAAAACTGCCCTTCTACCTGTTTCCTTCTGTGACTTTAAATATCACAACTAGAACCAGGACAACTATTTGGCAATTATGATACATATGCACCAAAATTAATCTCTAACATGCCAAGAATGCTATACAGGAAATACAGAAGAATGTTGTGTCCATCACTAAACCAGTGTTAGAACAGTCTACTTTCAAATTTCTTATTTTTATAATGTTTCCAGCAACACATTTACATGATTTGATTATTCTTGAGATAGCATTTGGGTTGGTTGGTTTTCAACTGATTAATCCAGTTTTTCTAAGTTATTAACTTTTAGACTTACAGATGTTGCAGTATTTCCTCATTGTTGTTTTAGTGTGTACAAATTTTTTATTTAAGGTCAATTTGTTCTTTACTCCCCGCTTTTAACATAGAAATGTAGGTTAATGACTTACTATGCCTATTTCTTAATTTAAGCATTATTATTAAAATAATTTGAATGTTGCATCTGTACCCTACTAACTTCATGTGTTTTCATTTATCAGCAATTAAAATGATGATGCTTCAGATATGACTTCTTCCTTGACATAAAGCTTACAGTATATTTTGAAATTTTTGTGTATTTCAGGTTTTTCCAGATATCTAAAGATAATAATTATTAATTTGTTCATAGAGTTTTGGACAAACGTTTCACTTTTCAAGTTCTTTTAAATTTGCTATATTTTGTTTTAAGATTCAAAATATGGTTCATCTTCAAAATACAGTTTATTTAACATTATAACTCACCCTAAAAATGATGTTTTCTTGAGCACAAGTCTTCAAAGGTCGACTAAGTCAAATTGGTTGGAAGTGTTGTAAGTTTCTTATAGATTTGCTACATACTTATCATATCAACTACAGAAAGATGGATATTAAATTGCCCATAGTGAATATTTTTAAATTTTTATTAATTGTATCACTTTTCTCATTGTATATTTAGTACCTATTTAAATCTCTGTGTTTAGATATTGTTGTAAATTGAGGTTTCATTTCATGTGTCTTCCAAGTAAAGCTGGGTAATAGCAGCTTAACCCTCAAATATTTCCAAGCTGTACTTCTTTTGCAAGAAGTCTTGATTTTACAAATGATAAAGCTTCTTGACTATACTCTACATAAATTTCCCAATATCAAAGGCAACCAAGTTAGATAAAAATATTCTGAGCAGTCAGATAGGGCTAGGACCTAGAAGGACACAGTTCAGAAGGCAAGATACCTTGCAACTGTGGGGGTGATAGGCACCTCAGCTGTGTGCCAGATCTCAAAACAAAAGATAAACCAAATGCGTCCACATACTTCCTAAGGATAAACTTCAGGGACTGATACTCGAATGGGTATCATCACCTTGAGAAAGCCAGGAAGAGCCACTAACCCAACCCCCTACAGGAAGAGCCTCTGTTCTGTGTTCTTGCCCACTTGCTACATGATTTACTTCTCCATTTGATCCCAATTTAATCAAATTTACCTGGGTAGTTGTACTCATAATCTTATTTGTTGACCATATTTTACTCCCACCTCAGGCTCACCTTGTGATTTCCCATTTTTGCCACCTTGGACCCACCTCACATTGTGGATTTTCTCTATAAAAATCCCTGGAAAAGGCAGGGTCCTTGGCAACCGGTTTCATACCATTTCTGTCTCTCCCTAGGACAGAAGGTTTCTTTACCCCAATAAATATATTCTACCCTTAACCTCTGTTGTTCGTAAGATTCATTCTTCAATTTTAGAGAAGACATACTTGTACCATACATCTAACAGGTTGGGAGTTTCTTTTCTCTATATTACCTATCAACTTGGGCATAGTCAGACTTCTTGATGATCAAACATTTTTAATAATGCTTTGATCATCTCAGTGCTACACCAGACACCTGCAGTCATTCATTTGGTATGTTCCACAGTGATGTTCATCCATTAAATTTTACTGAAGCAGCAATACATGTTTTTCTTAAATAATAGGAAATGAGTTTAGTAGAATGTATGCCATACTGGTAAATGAACCCAAGAAAACATTGAGCTACATTATTAGCCCATTTCCTTTATTAATTTAATATTGAGGGGCTGGGGATTTAGCTCAGTGGCACAGTGCCTGCATGGCAAGTGCAAGGTTGTGAGTTCGATTCCCGGTACTGGAAAAAGAAAAATGTAATATTGAGCTAGTTTTCACTCTGTTGCCAGATCTAGCTTCAAATTCACATCCGAAGTAGCTGAGATTACAAGCACAGCCAGCAAACGTGGTAATTTTGGTAGTGTGGCATTGTAGTCCTTTCTTTCATTCTTTTTCTTTCTTTCTTTCTTTCTTTCTTTCTTTCTTTCTTTCTTTCTTTTCAGTTTTTCTTTCATTTGTTAGTTTGCTTTTTCTTTTTTTTTCTTTCATTTATTTATTTTATTTTAAAGATAAAAGAATGAAAACATCTTAAAAAACACACATACATGTAGAAAATAACACAAAAACAATATAAACAATACAGAATCTCAGGCAAGGTGATGGGAAATTAACAATGGTTGTTGTATTACATATTTATCTTTCATTCATTCACTCATTGTTAAGTTATAGGATTTTTTCCTTTATTAGAGAAGTGGTCCAACAACAATATATATAAAAAGTCTGTCTATTTCTAAAATTCAGTTGTGAGCAAATACCAACTTTACAGCAATAGTACCCATTAGCCAGATGCAAATTAAGGAATGTGGCCAAGTACATATTTTAAACATTTGAAAAGTGCTGAAAATAAAAATACATTTATTGCACTTTGTGAAGTTTAGAAGTTAGTCTCTATTATCTAATGCCAAATACAAAAATTAAACAATATTGAAAAATATTTTGCATTAGTAGAAAATCCAATGAAATGGATAGCTAATGGAATAAAAAGACAAAAGGAAAATAGAGAATTTAATAGGTACATAAAATCTATTAATAACCAGTTCTGATTCTTTCCCCTTCTATACATTTTTTTGTTTTATTTTGTTTTTTTCTGGTACCTGGTATCGAACTCACGACCTCGTGCTTATGTGGCAGGCGCTGTCCCGCTGAGCTAAGTCCCCAGCCTCCCCTGCTATACACATTCCTCAACTCCCATGAGTAGACAGTGATAAAGATGCATGGGTGTTCATATGTTTATTTTACAAGTATACTTTATTCTTTTTATATGCAAGTTCAGTTCACAATTAGTGTGCTTAAAATCTCCTTGAATTATGCATGCTATCTGCATTTATTAAATTTTCAAATTCCCATGATAGAAGGAGAGGACATTGTTTACTCGTGTGGTGAACACTTGACTGTACCCTCTGTGGAATGTTAGAACAGCTCCATCATTTAGAGATACCGATGATACAAACTGAATTGTGTGGTTTTATGGTTATTGAAATTTTAATATGAAGTACTCCTATACATACATTCAAAATTTTCTTTTCCCCACATAAAAGGGATCTCAGATAAACCCTGACACTAGTCCATTATCAGTCCTTTTCCTAATCTATGTAGTATAATATTGGTGATACAGAATTCCTGATGGGTAAATTGTTTCAAATAAATATGTATTTGCAACAAGTATAGCACGTCTATAACAAAGACTTGAAGCCCAGTGATTCTGAATATAAAGACAGACTATTATGAAAGTATCTGCAGTTAATTTTTATCTTTCTCAGCAGCAGAAATTACAATAACAATATTAGTTACACTATAAATTTCCTGAGTGCTTAAAAAAAGGACTAAGACCACCACTGGCTTGACACAGCACGTGCACATGGACGTCCTCTTTATATGACTGTTAGAGGTATTTTCAGAGGTAAAAATTAAGAGAGAACAGGAGTTGATGCAAATATGATCCATAGGGTCTGTGTGTAGACTGCTAGTAAACTTTAATAGGGTATCTGGTTCATGATTTGATTCAGTTCATAGAACAATGTGTGTTAATTGTGTTGGGGACAGAGGGAGAAGCAAGAGCACAGTAATAATACCGGAATATATGGGCTGCATTGTTTTCTATTACTGCTACAACAAATTGCTGTTAATTTAGTGGTTTAGCACATATTTTTTATCATACTGATACAGAAGTCAGAGTTCTTAAATGGCCTCACGGGGTTAAGATCTAGAGTCAACAAGGCTGCAATTCATCCTAGAAGTACGAGAAGAATCTGTCTTTTGCAGCTTCACAGCTTCTACGTGCTCTGTGGTTCCCCAGTTTGTGGCACCCTGCCAGGATCACCTGCCTTCCTTTCGCATTTTATGACCTATTGTGAGTCTACTGAGCTCTCTCAAATAATCAGGATAATCTGCTATCTCAGAGTCAGTTGATTATCAACCATAATGTTATTTATAACTTTAATTGTCCTGTTCATGTAATATAAGCTATTCACAGCTTAGGGGGATAAGGATGTGCACATCCTCAGCAGTAGATTCAAACACAGTACATTAATCCACACACTACACTAGGTGTAACATTTTGGAAGGATTTTACAAATTAGAGTTTATCCAATTTTGCATGCTTGTATCTGGTAATCTGAACAACTATTCTGAAGACAACAATATGCAATATAATAACCACTGGTGAATTCCTACCATCTTCTCCACTGAAACTGAATATCATTTCTAATGTCTTTTTAAATTTTTTTTATTTTCTTTAATGGTTTGATCAATCTTGCATTCTTACATAGGGCAATCTGATCAACTTTGTTGAAAATAATAATATGTAACATAACAACCACTGTTAATTCCTATTATTTTGTTGTGAAACCCTATATTATTTTTACTGGTTTTGCCTTGTTTTGTTTTTGTTTATGTGGTGGTATTTTGCTTTTGTGCTTTTCAAAAAAATTTATTTCCTTTAAAATAAAAATAGATAACAAAAAAAAAGTTAGAGTTTATGAACTTTCTAATTAGGTCAAAGTAAGAGACTCAAAGCCATGTAAGTAAGTGACTTAGACTACAAAGTTAAAATAGCTAACTGGCTGATTTTCCTCAAGATACAGATTTATGGCTGGTTCTCTCCTATCCATTAATAAGAAATTAACCATCTGCAACAGACTCCTTCCAAACACTTATATCATTTATAACCACGTGTAATAACTAGAATGTTGGAACATATTAAAAGACAGATTGAATTGATAATTAGATGGCTGTAACAGAACCAAGGTTAAACATTACCTTAAATATTTAACCTATTGGGGACAATGCACATCTGAAAAATGAAAAAAGTAACAATTTAAATCAATTTTTATGTAGAAAAATGGCTATCCTGTTAAAATATCTCACTATGAATTTTCAATAACAAGCTTGATGTTTTATTTTGAATATGAAAATGCTACTGAATTTTGCCATCTGTTCTCAGAATGATTAAGTATAAGTTAATTGTGGGTAATAATTTTTTTAATGTATTTTAAATCTTGTCAGTGAAAATTTATGTTTTGTTATTTTTCAAAATAATAGAACTACCTCATTTAAAAAGTAAAATAATGATAAAGACTTGCTACTTTAGTGTATTTTTCCTTTCTTTCAAGCATTTTGGAGAATCTGTATGCAGAGTTTTATTTAAATCGCTGATACATTTAATGGCTCTGGTTTAAAAAAGGCTTCACTTTCCCACATTTACCACCCTTTATGAAGAAACATGAACATGCTATGTAGGCATGTGAGTCTGTATTTTTCACCCCTGGACTTTGAGTTCGAGGTTTTCCTCAGCTATGTTATGATGGCTGTGTGCCTACAGGTCTAGTGAGCATCGCTGCAGTTTATTTAATTCTATTTTTGTTGTTGTTGTTGTTCGTTTGTTTCTTCATTTGTCTTTATCAGAGCAAATTTAAGTTTTTTGTTTTTTATAAATCTTCTCTGCCTCGTTTAGACAATCTAAGTTTAACTCTAGATACAATGAAACTGGGCCAGTAAAAGAGAACATGGATTTCCATTGTTATACTCACACTTTGATATGGTGCCTACATTTTCCATACAATCATGTGTATACAATCTGTCTCTCTTTGAACTGTTATCCTTGATGCCAGAACTCCTATAATTCAGTTACCATGTCAGTGAATTTTGTCACAAAAGAGGCTTTAGGTAGCAAGATGCCGTGATACTGGATTTTCAGTACTGCCTTGGAGAACTTGAGAGACCAGCATTCTATGCTGAGTGTTAAACCCCCTCCTGCTGTGTCAGGTGAGCCCATCATGAATATTTCTTGGTAGGGAAATCACTTTTATTTATTTCACATATATACATTTTCACCATTATCAGCAAATATGCTACTTCTACAGTGTCGAATTATGTTACAAAACAATAGCTAATTGAACGTGTTTGTGTCTAATTTCCAAGTTCATGGACATATGAACTCTTTCCTTACTTTTTTCTTCCATTGTAATAAAGATATCATCCCTCATCCTACCTGACACCCATTGTGTCGCTTGTGTTCTGAATCCTCTTTACATACTCTTATTATTCTAGAACTAGTTAATATATTGATTCTGTTTTATCTTTTAAATACTATTTTGTGGAATACTTAATGTAATCTTTTTGATTTTTTAATTTTTATATTAAAGAGAATAAAAAATAACAGAATAACATATCTTGCAAACTACCCTATTTTATATTTCACTATACAGTGTCTCTGTCTCACTCTATTTTAATAAAAATTCCTTGATCATTCAACTCCTTTCATGTATCTTCCCACCTGTCTTCATATCAAGTGTAGCTAAAATGATGTTTTTTGTTTAGATTGTTTTTGTTTTTGTTTTGTTTTTACCTCCTAGACTAATACTGATGATAGGACTTTTTAGCTTTGGCTTTATCTTCATCATTTTGCAATCTTCTCCCACTCATGTCATTATTTCTTTGGCATGTATCCTTCTTTTCATATATATTTGGATGATTTTCCTTTCTGACTGAAGAGTTTGATGTAGCTGAATATATCTTTGTAAAGGGATCAGCAAAGCTGGAGAGAACTTAGCTTCTAGGTGGTGGAGTAATCAGCTAAAGCAGGGAGCCAGACACAAAAATTAACAGCCGACTTTAATCACTTACAGCAACAGGATAAGCAACTTCTTTGTTCATCTGGAATACCAAGGAACACCACGCTGAGAGTTAGACATCTCATTGCCAAGGGAAGCCTGAAGAAGACTCTTGCAATTTTACAACACAAGAGGATGGCAAGAGGGTCCTGAGAAAGGGTGGGAATGATGAAGTGCTGGGTAGTGAAGCAGAGTAAAGGCAAAGTATTCCAAGTCTCCTCATTCTTTGGGTACAATTTCTGAATGAAGTCTTTGAATGAAGATGTCTGGGTTAGGATTGTAACAGCGGTGGCAGCAGGACTCTCCAGGGTACCTGAGTCCTTCCTGCTTCATGGGACACCAAGTTAGCGCGGGGAAAGCAGCGTCCTCTGTAAGTCATCCAGGAAAGGCCTGGACAATTTTCTGTCGTTAGCTTAAGACAAACACTTACAGGTTTCAATCAGAAGCCATGCTCCATTCGTTACTGGTTGTGAAACAAAAATTTGGCGTGGTTCCATCATGCGAGAATTCTTTTAAGAGATTGTATCACATAGTAGAATCCATAGGAGAAAGAAAGAATTATGAATTTGAATGAATTAAAAGAGTAGTTCATGTTTTACTAGCTTAAACTTGTAGGAAAGTATGTACTTCTTTGTGACTTTGGTTTCTGATCTGTATCCTGGGGAAAGTTACTGCCTAAAAATTTAATTAATTAAATGTATATATTTTTAAAATGTACTAATAGTTCTCTGATCATTTTTTTCTAAACATTGTCCTCATATTTTCAAACTCCTGAATGTACATTTTCATTATTAGCAGGGTATAGAAAGGTAAGATTATTCCTATATTCTTTATGGATGTTTCAAATATTGTTAACTGCTAATTTAAAGAATAACTCAATTAACATCGTTTAACCAGTTGAAATTGACAATAGACTGATATTATCATGTTGCTTATTCAACATTTTATTTTTGCATATCAGATATAGTTTTATTTTGACATTTGATGCATAAGTTCACTTGTAAGTTTGTATGAGAAAGTTAGGGAGACAGGGGGGAACCCTGAGAGGGGTTTTGAATATGATGCCCTAGCTTTAATGTGCAGTATTAAAATAATTTGCCCCATGAAGAATGTCTAAAAATCTTTTCCATTCTCATAGCATGGGATTAAAGGAATCTTAAGAACTAAACATGGCAGTAAATCATTTCTCCACTTTTAGTTTCTTTTTCCCTGTCCTACTTTATATACCATTACCTGACTCTCAGTTTTTTTAAAAGGTAGAATATACAATAATTATGGTTATAACATGGCTCCCCTAGACTGAATCTTTGTGACTTCCCAAAATGTATATATGGAAGAAAACCAATTTTCAATGTTATTGGGAAATAGTAGGAAATGTGGAGGGATAAATTAAGGTACTATTTAGTGCCTTTGTAAAATAGGTTCAAAACAGTTCCCTTGATCTTTCCATCATGTGGGAACAGAGCAAGAGCATTTGCATCTATAAACTGAGAAGCAGAGCTTCACCAAACACGGAGTACTCCAGTACATGCAATGTCCAGCTCTGAACTGTGAGAAGCACATTTCCGTTATTTTAAGCCACTCAATCCATGATATTTTGTCGTAGAAATCCAAACAGAGTAAGATAAGAACTGACCACTATTTATGTAATGAATGAGTATACATTGGTCTGGTATATTTATACTCATAGTGAAACATGAACTTATAACATTTCAGATGACCTTAAAATCTAAGAGGATTTTCATATAAAATATCTAGTTTGATTTCTACACCTACCCATCCATGTATATCATGGTTACACAAAGTTCTCACAACAAGTAGAAATCTTTATGACTATTTTGGAAATTAAAGGAAGGAGTGAAGTACCCTAAATACCTTATAGGTAAACAAGTAAACAATAGTTTAATCTAAACAAAACTTCCTTTTTCACTACATCATTTGGTTGCATAAAGAGACCTAATAAATTACACAGATGTTTAGAAATTATGATGAAAAATGCTCATGACTAGCCATAATAGCAACCTAGTTTCTAAAAATGCTGTGTTAAGAACTCTTGTGTTTTGGAAACCAGTTCAATTATGATCCTTCTATATTAGAGTTAATTACAAAAACTTGCTTTGACAGCTGAAAACAAAAGTGAGTAGGGGATTTCTTCAGACCAAATATTAATTTTACAATATTGTGCAAAACATCTATAGGGAAAAATACAAAAGGATGTCCTAGATTACAGAATATACTGGTTTAACACACCAGATTTAAGTTTTTCCTGTTGCAAATATGTTTTCTTTATTGATTCAAAATGCAAAGTTTTTAAAATCATTATTGGCCAGATTTGTAATTTTGTCACTTGAACCTGAGAATTTTGAAATAGGCATTTTAAATGAGTGGTTCAAGATAGTGACAAGCAGACATACGGGTGCAAACAACATCTGCAATCTTTCAAAATATTCCCAGTTTCTATTTAACATTTATTAATTAAATTAATTCCAACTAATATACATCCTAGGTACATAATCTTTGCTGATTTTCATTTGAGTTAAATGCACAACAAAGGTGTGTAGCAATGATAACAAAGAGTTTCATTTGCATAGACCTTTGAGCTTAAAGAGCACAAAATATGTTTCATAAACAAAATTCCAATTTTTCTAATGTAGGGAGCAAATATTATCATAAGCAGGGAAACTGAGGGAAAATAAAACAAGGTGCTTATTTAAGTCATTTCAAGATTTTCTTCAATAACTTGAATATTCTAGTTCAATTCATTTTATTTATTACTCTTAACAGGAAGAGTATATTCTAGAATCCAAGTGCACTGTGAGAATGAAGTCCATCAAATTAACATAGGGTATTTAAGTTGAAACAGTCTATAATTACAAATAGAATAATTGAAGGAAATTGTAGGATAGTTAAAATATAATTTTTTAAAAGCACATTATAATTCTAAATCAGAACAAGACTGTTATCAATTTTGCACAATTTTTTTTGTCTTCTTGAGACAGGATTTCGTGTTGCCATTCAGCCTGGGATGAAATGCACTTTGTAGCCCAAGCTGGCTTCAAACTCTCAGGCATCCTCTTCCCTCAGCCTCCTGAGTGTTGGGAATACAGGCATGTGCCACCATGCTCAGCTTGCACACTTACTTTTATTCTTTAAGGAAATGTAATAGTTTAAATTCATTAATATTTAACACTGAAATTTAAGAATATCTCAATTTTATTTTAAGACAGTTATACACTTACAGGAAAAATAGTGAAATAATAGTAGTCTGTCACTTGAACTTTCTCCGTAAACAGTAGAATCAGCAGGAAGTTGAAAACCTCAAATTTTAAAACAAGATAATAACAGGTCACTAGTGATGTTGCATTGTTCTTTATTACATTTATTTAGCTGTGCCACCACTCAGACACTTACATAAGGTAGCAATGATGTCACTTCCAATAGCATGGTGGACAGGAATGATTTTTTCCACTGACATGACTTCCAATGTAGGCAGTGTCTCAGTTTTCAGGTTGTCACCAGTAGAATTTCACTTCTGAAGTGTTAAAACTTGAGTTATATGTAAAGCACAGACACACATATATACTGCTTTTGAAAAATACTGTATAAGTATTTGTTCTGTCACCTGTATTTCGGTTCAGGTGAAAACTGCTAAGACTAAATAAAAAAGAACAATAAACACTTACTAGACTAGTGACAATTAATAAGTGAAATGAAGTTTTAATATGAGAACTTTCATACCTTGATTTTAAAATATGTAAATGAGCCAAGAGAAAAAAATAAGCAGGTGGACCCACTAATATTCTAATACAGGTGTCTCTATCCCTTACTAAATTGGCACACTATCCTTACTAAATGAAACTTGGTCTACATTGTAACTGCCTATTTTTACTTTCTCAGTTACTATTTGCCTTTCTAGGTATCATTACACGTTTGAATATTTTCATTGGTAAAAATGTTCGTATATTTTCTATATATAACTATAAAGATTTCATGTATAGAATGCTAGGAATCCTCTACCTATACATAAATTCATTTTTCAAAGTGATTTTATTGCAATATATTTCAAAAACTAGGAAATGACAAAACTTGTGTATTTAATTGTGGCCTTAAATTCTTCTGTATGCTACTTAGTAAGTTTAGTCATCATGAATCTGAATGGAATAGGACTCCACAATATAGAATCAAGTATAATGCTCAAGAACTGATTATGCGACAGCTTATTTGAAGTGAAGTATAAAAACTGAACTGTTGACTTACTACCATAACCATATCACCATTTGTAATGTATAAATGAATATAGCAGTTATTAGTTTTGAAGATGAAAGGATAATGACAATTGTAGTTTTCCCCTTCTATCATCCCTTTATGTAACCTGCTAGTTTACAGCACAACAACCTAAATTAAATAGCAATATGAAATTCTATACTCCTCCATTCTCAACTATATTAAGCATCAATCATTTTGACTGGCATAGTAGTAACTCTGAGTAGCATGAATCAATTAATTACCTAGGTATTACATGAAAATTTCATACCCTCATTGTAGATATTCAGTCAAAAAGTTGTGATGCTTTTTCCTTCTATGTTAAACCTGTACACAAAACTAATCTATGCTGTTTATATGTATTTACATATACTGAGTACCAAAAAGCTATGTTTTATTACTGAAGGTTAGAAATTTTAACTACATGCCTTTTATATTGCTTAGTATGTCCACATTTCAAATGACCATTGAAAGATGATTTAAAATATAATGTGAGATCATAGTCTCACAGGAGAACTGGCATTATGGGTTTCAAAATACTCAAGAACTACTACTCAAATGAGCTAATAGAAGGCAAAAATGTGCCCAGAACTATTTAAGGCTAAATGTATAGAATTTTTTGTAATGTTCCCTCTTTTGGTGTAAAAATCTTATTAACTGGGAATTTGATAATTTTACCAAATGAAGGGATAAAAGAAATAGATTAATTTGTCCTTTGCTTCTGCTCACTTTTAAACAATATTTGCAAGCAAATTCTGGTTTTGAGGCAAGCTCTTGTATCAAAAGAGAGTGTGAGGATGTCAAACCACGGTCCTTTAGTCCCTTTCATACATAATTTTTCAAATTTTCTCAGTCATTCCTCAGCAGTCAGTCATTTTCCAAGAATCGTGATTTAGGCCATCATTAATTTCTTTGAATATTTATTTGATTTAGATATGTGTCAAGTATATGAGCTTTTAGAAAGAATTTTGATGAAAACATTTATTTCCAACTTTATATTCTTACATATTCAGTGATTCATAAATTTTAAAGAGGAAGATATAGTCACCACTGGATGGTTCCAGCTTGCATAAAACAAAATGAAGTGATTGGAGCATATAATTTATATTAGTGTTTGTTTATTTTCACACTGATTTGTATTCCTTTTTTGAGGTTTGGTTCATAATAAAAGTCACTAATTACTGAAAAGTATTTGACTTACTTCCCTCATTCAGTTATATTTCTGTTGTTGATTCTGTTTCTTTTCCTTGAGTTGGATTGCTCACCTTGCCTGCTGTTCTCATTCCAGGACACATGTAGCCATCCTTGGCATCATTGTCTCTATCTAAGGTAACCTTGGGAATTTTTGGGACTCCTGGGTTGGTGATAATAAAGTTCCTAAGGTGCTCTTTGTCATGGAAATAAATTACTTCTTGATAGTTTGCAGGTATATCAGTCTGGTTGGAAGTTATTTTTTTTCAAGGTATGAAACTTTTACTCTAAACTCTCTTGGCCTTCAGGCTTGTGTTGAGAACTCTGTCACAATTTTAATGGGTTTACCTTTATAAGTAATTTGCAGCTTTTCTCGAAAAGCATTAACAATTCTGTGTTTTTTTTTGGATTCTATGGGATTTTGACTATGTATAATGAGGAGGTTCTTTTCTGTTTACTAGAATTTGGGGTCCTATGTGACTTATTTACCTGCATGTTAAATTGTTCCCTAATGCTTGTAAAATTTTCTGATATGATTTCTATAAACAGAACTTTTCTGCCATTCTTGCCATCTTCTGCCTTTTATTCTAATTACAGTAATTCTTAGGTCAGTTTTCTTTGTATCCCTTAACAACTATTAAACCAATTTCCCATGATCTTTTCTTGTTGTTTAGGTATCTTGTTTTTAAGGTATCTTCTCTTGTTTTAAGGCATCAACATTATATTACGGCTCTGACACTCTCTCCTTAGATTGTTCATTTGCACTGCCCATACTTCAACAGAATATTTTATCTCCTGGATTTCTACCTGGTACCTTTTCATTGGCTCAAAATCTTTGCTAAACTGTTCTTTTATGTTTTGTATCACTTTGTTTTAGCTCAGATAATTTTTCATTTGTGTCTTCTTTAAACTAATATATCATTTTATTAAGTCTATTTTCTGTTTGGCAATTTTGTTTGGTATCACTTAGTTCTTAGTTGAACTAGGTTTTTTTTTTTTTATTAGCCACTATTTTTATTTCCCCCCATTTCATGCCCCTTGCATCAGGTTTTGTGTAATTGGAAGATTTTGAAAGAATTTCATTGCGTTATTTTCTCCTGTGTCTATTTTTTTTTTTTTTTTTTGCCCGAGGGATGCTTAGAGTGAGCAAGTGTTTTGCTACTATGGAGAAATCTTTACTTAGTTTCAGGTTCCCTGATATAGAATCTTGGCTTTGTTTCTATTTTGATATTTATTAACATTTGCAATCTACTAAGTTTGATAGGATGGAACCTGGTTGCTATGCTGCAATGAGAGAATTCCTATTGATTACATTAATGTGGACAAAGAGTAAAGGGATGATACTGAGGGAGAGGAGTTGAGAAAATATTGTGGGAGGAGGAGAAGGGACATACAAGGAGGGGAGTCTGGTTGGAGATTGGGGAAAGCTGGAATAGTGTCAGAACTGTTAATATGTTGGTAGTTAGCTTGTTTGGTGAGTATTACCCTGACTTGTCAATGAAAGATACTATTTAGATGAAAACCCTGGTTAATTCTTATTTCTCTTTCCACATATACAGAATGTAGGTGTGCAGTAATGTCAATAGGGCAAAGACAAATCAGATATTGGCATACAGTGAAAATGCTCTCAGTTGGAATGATTTCAATCTCCACATCAAAAAGCACAAATTGGATCAAAAATCAAAACCTAATATTATGCTGCAAAAAAGAAACACACTTATTCCAAAAAGAAATTTGTAGACTCAAAAGTGAAGGATAAAAATAAATGTAAGCCCCAAAGCAAGGCAGAAAAACTATCCTATTTTTAGATAAAATCGACTTCAAAATTTCAAAACTTCAAAACTCATCAAAAGAGGCAAAGAAAGTTCCCTGCATTTTGGTTAAGAGAACAATTCAACAGGAACTGATAACAATTATAAATACATATGCACAAGATACTGGCATACCTAACTTCAAAAAACAGGCACTACTGGATGTAAAAGATCAGATAACGTAAAATAATTATAGTGGGTGAAGTCAGTACTTCACTATCACAAGTAGACAAAGAAAGCAAACAACTAGTCAGTAAAAAAAAATCTGTTGAACCACATTTTTGGAAAAATTAGCTTAATAAACATTTATAGAATGTTCCACACAACGCGAGAATACACATTGTTCTCAGAGACATGTGGAACTTTCTCCAAAGTGGACCATTTACAAGTGCATAAATCTTGCTTAAGTAAAAACAAAAGTATCAACATTATTCCCAGGTATGTTACCAGCTCATAGTACAAGGAAACCAGAAATCAATGGTAAAAGAAATCACAAAAGTTATGCAAACACAGGAATCAAAAATATGCTCTTGAGTAACCAAGGAAATCAAGGAAGAAATTAAACAGTTCTTAGAATCAAATGATAATGACAGCACAACATACTAGAGCCTATGAGTCACAAAGTGATATGAAGCTGTTATTAGGCACATCAGAAAAACAGAACCAGTTCAAATAAATAAACTAATGATGCACATCAAGGTCCTAGAAAAACTAAAGCAATCCAAATCCAAAGCTGGTACAAATCAGGAAGTTATAAACATTGGAGTGACATTCATGGTATTTGAACTTCTAAAAAAGATACAAAGAATCAATGCATTGAAGAGGTAGTTCTTTGAAAAATACACAAAACAGACAAATCTTTAGCGAAGTTTACCAAGAGAAGTAAAGACCCACATCATTGCAATTAGAAATGAAAACATTAAAATCACAGCAGGCATTCATGAAATCCAGAATATTGATAATTCTCAGCAGTAGAAACATAAAAAGTAGATACATGAAAAATAGATGCAAGAAAAAATATTCAACAGGTTTCATCATTAGAGACATGCAAATTTTAAAAGATGACATTCTATTTCACCCCAAAAATAATGGCTAGCATCAAGAAATCAAATATTATAAAATGCTGCCGTGGCATCAGGGAAAAAGAAACACTTCTACTTTGTGGGTGGGAATGTAAAGTGATACAACCAATTTAGAAATCAAGGAAGAGATTCTAGAGAAAGACTATTAGTAGAAATTCCATTTTGCCCAAATATACTCTTCTAGGCATCTTCCCAAAAGTGTTCAAGACTTCACATTATAATTGTGCACTCATACTCATGTTTATAACAGCAGAACTCATAGGTGAACCTTGCAAGTGCTCTATGTATGTGGCAACAGAGAAATGAATAAAGAGAATGTGATAGTTGCTCACAGTGGAATATTACACTGCCATAAAAGCATAAACTTGAAGCATCTGTAGAAAAATGGATGTACCTAGAAGCCGTAATGTTAAATGGGATAATCAGACAAATAAGTTTAAATGTCACATGGTTTCTCTTATATAAGGACCTCAAGTGTAAATAAATTAAAGCATAAAATAAGAAAGAAGACCGGAAGATGGAAAATAGATCTTTTGCAAATGGGAAGGTAATCTAGAGGTACGGGATAAAGAAGAGAAACTAAACAAATTAGAACAGATGAAGGCCACTTTTGAAAGTTTGCTATAGAGTAAAAGAGTAGGCACCATCACTGGTGCTCGTACTTTGGCACAATTCAGAGGGTGGCAGAAAAGTGGAAGCATTTTATAGTCGAAGAAATGGAAGACTTCAGGTACGTCTGAGTGGAGGTCATTAGCCTGAGGAAGTTATTCAAATTCTGATTGAAAGTGGGATATCCTGTGCATTGCTAAAGCATACTTATTTGGTTCCTTAAGTTTGTCCTTTGCTAGAAAGAGAGAGAAAAATTGGTTTAGGAACTATCTAAATTCTGCTATGCCTTGGAGAAAGGATTCAAAAATCTTTTTTGCCCATTATGTCTTCAGTCTCAAATGCTGTGGTTTTGTCTTGTGTGAAAATCATACTTTTTCTAAACTGAAATCATAAAATAAATACAGCTTTGTATATAAAAGTTATAAAAATCACACTAATGTAGAAATATCATCCTTTCTTATATCCCCTAAAAATTGTTACAACTACTTATGTGTTGGCACTGTCTTTGAAATAACATACTATTGATAATATTAATATATATTTATTCAAATGTATAATCAAAGAAACAACAAGAGCAGTGAAATTGTAGAAGCATTCCTAATTTGTGTAAACCTATTCTGGAAGTTTAACAGAGTGTGAACATTTTTAAGTGACAGAAAAAAATTAAAAGAGCTTACTATACATTAGCAGAGGAGTAAAATGTTATGCCTCTGTTATATATTCATCACTTACTAACTGAAAATAATATTTAATTCTAATTATATGCAAAATGAGTTTAAATAGGATCTGCTAATATTTTTAATAAACAAGAAAATTGGTTTACAGTTTACCTGCCTCTTTAAATATTGATTGTGGGAATATTGTCAAAAATGTGCCAATGTCTTAACACAATTTTCAGTGGCAATTATAAATAACTTCAAATTTTTCAAAAATATTTCCAATGAAATAAATTCTATTTGCTTTATTATTGGATTGAAATTTTTTAATAAATTAAAATGTGCACTTGTGTTTTTTTGTTGTTGTTTGTTTTACTCTGTTTTCTTTTGTTTTGCTGTTTTTCAAAAAATCACTGTCATTCATCCAGCAAGTTGATACAGACGGCTGGGCTTCCTTTGGTTTTGATCTCTTTGTACTGCAGGTGAGTGTACAAGAAAAAAAGGTCCAGCCTCTTAGCCTGACAAATGATGTATCCATTTCTGTAGGGAAACATTTCATTTCATTATTGTGTCATTGAAAATGTGTATACTAACAACATTTAAAATGTCTTAACACAGTGCTCTGTTCATACTTGTTTTCACTTTTTGTTCTTTGAACTGACAGTACATATGGTTATCTTGTTTTTACTATTCTCTTTTACAACATTATTAAAAACTTTGAATATTTTTCAAAGAGTTGCTCAGATTGTGGAAAAATGTGCGTTTTAATATTTAACATCTCTTTTTGGAGTCTCCCAATAGAGAGAAACATATTTCCATCTACAATTTGCATATTTCTCAGTAATATTCTACAATTAAAATTGAAATGTATAAGACAACCTTATATGCAATACATAAAATGAAATTATTTGATATTTCACATAATATACCAATAATCTACAGGAGTGATTTGTAGAATATTACCAGCAAAATCTATTTATTGCCTCCCAATCCTCCAGTCTTTGTTTGTGTTGCTCAAATTATAACATATCTGCAGTTTAATTAATATTTATTTTGTTTCTACATCCTTTGAAAGTGAGATCATTGCAATGTCATCTATTTTCAAAGTACTAAACTCACTAAAAATATTTTTGCAGCATACAAAGGAAAGATTTCTAAGAATATTTGTGTCTGTGTGTCTTTATTGTGTTTTTGTTGATAAGAAATAGAAGCTTGGTTATTTTCTCTAGTCAATTTGTTTAAAGATGTGTAGTAAACAATTTATAGACTCTCTTCAGAACTTATTTTTCAGTTACATTTTCTCAGTTATCATATTGTCCTGAGATTATATGTACATATATTCTAAGACAATATGTATTTCAAAATTAATGTCTATGTACTAGACAGGTTTTATTCCCTCTGTCTTACGAAGTGGCACAAAGATATGAAGAAATTATTATTCTTAATATAAAGATCTACTTAGAAATCTGATCTTGTGCAGTAAGTGACTTATGGGATAACAGTGACCAATAGCAAGGAACTTAGTCTGCCCTTCCTTTAGGCCTGGTTTTCCTCACTATCTGCACAAAACCACTTTTCCTTTTATAATTCTAGATTATAATGTGGTCAGGATTCGGTTTTCAGTTGTCTGTGTATATGATGGATGCCAAAATTGTACTTCCAAACTCAGGTTATTCATAACTCGCAAAACACAGAACCGTGTAAACACGTATTCCCGTAAAGACATATTCACTACTTCTGAATTTTCATGAACATCTTTCTCATGCATTCAGTCATTTCCTTAGCCAAAAATACTTATTGAGCAACTACCTCAAGACAATTTAGCAGTTGTCACTCAACAATTGTCATGACTAAGATAGACATTTATTCCCCTCACTCACAACTAATTTTTAAGTCATCTCTCTTTAAGTAAATTGTTATATCATTTTACTTTGAATTTATGTTATTTTTATTGTGGTAAAATACATATCACATAAAATAAACCATATTGACCACTTTTAAATGTGCTGGGTTAGAAGAGTCAAGATCTTGTAAATCATCACCACTGCACTTCTCCAAATGCATTTCATCATGTAAAACTAAAATTCTATAGCTAGTAAGCAATAAATCTTGACCCCCTTTCCAGTTGGCCCTTGGCCATTAACTTTCTCCCTGGTTTCTCTAGTATTTTGACTACTCTAATTACACCACATAACGAAAATCATACAGGCTGTCTTCTTCTGATCTGTTTTATTTCAATTTGCAAAATGTCTTTAGACTTGATTTATGTTGCAGCATATCAGAATCTCATGTTCTTCTAGCACTGAATATTATCCCATTGTATATCCATACCACACTTTGCTTATCCATTCTTCCATCCATGAACACCTGTGTTACTGCCAAGTTTTCATTTTGTGAAGAATGTCATTATGAACATGGGTGTGTAATATCCCTTCATGACTCTGCTTTTGATTATTTCAAGTATATAACCAGAAGTGAAATGACAGTATCAGAGAATACATTAGTTTAAAAATATATGTTACGACCTGTAATTTTCAGAATTAAAACTTCTCATCTTTCATGGGGCAATAATCCCTTCTATGCTATGATCACTACTGTTTTATAAAACTGCATGTATAGTCTCCAATTTACTCTCTCTACCTCCACTTCTGCTATTATTTTCTATAGAAATAAATTATAATGAAATTCTAGCCAAGTATGGTGGTGCATGTTGGCAATCCCAGCACTCCAGAGGCTGAGGCAGGAGGATTGTTTTGAGTTCGAGGCCAGCCTGGGCTACATAAGTAAGTTCAAGGCCAGCTTGAACTGCATAGTGAGATCTTGTTTCAAAAAAGTAAAATTAAATAAAATAAAAAATAAAATTCTAAATGAAATAAAATTCTAAAGTGCCTATGCAGTCAGCTCAATTCCTTTCAAGAAGCAAAGTAGCCACTGAAACAATTCCAAATTCTTCATACCATATTATAAACATAAAAGTAATGACCTCCCCAGTCTTGTATGGCCATGTGCATCTGAATTTTCTACTCTGTATGCCATGCCCTAATCATAATGGAGTTTGCCTCCCAAAAGTTCAAAGTACATTTCTTCCTTTTTTTTTTTCTTCCTGGCATCAAACTCAGGACCTTGTGCTTGTCAAGCAGGTGTTTGTGCTGCTCAGCTATATCCCCGGCCCTTCATTCCCTTTTCTTTTCTTTTTCTTTCTTTTATTTATTTATTTTTTTTTGATGTTTACATGCCTAACATTTTTGCTTCATCTAAGTGCCATTTTAAATGTTGCCATTTCAGTGTGAAATTCTCTCATGAACTTAGGCAAAGAATTTAGGTTCACGTTATCTTTACCCATATTCCACTGTCTTTTTGTCATTATCACTACATAGAATTCTCCTATTTGTTACCTTACATGATATTAGTGATAACAGATTCATTTTTGAGAAATACAAATAACGAAATACTTATCTACTTAAATTTTCTGCATACAAAGCTAAGCAGGAGGGTACGGTCTCCTTATCTCACATGCACTACTTCTTATTTTATTGCGGAGAACTAGACAACTTCTGATGACTTGAAAATTCAGACAAAAAGTGTCAAGACTATATTAAATATTTATTGTTCGAAGATAATGGACTCCAAAGCACAGACTTTATAATAATCAGTTGCTCACAAAAGGGCCTCTGAGATGCCATATTACCTTGAAGATTCATGTGAGTAAATGTCAAAAAAAACCATGTGTTTAGGAAAAAATGTATAACTGTCTCACAGAATGAATTGAGGTATAAATGGTGTCTTAGACTGAGTTCACATAGACCAATTGAGAGGGGAAGACTCGACAAGCGAGTAGGTTGTGTTTGAAATTACAATGTAAAAGTGTCTACCATAGAAGCAGACTTGATGTCCCAGAACTAAGATTAAACTTAGTACAGGAAAATAAACTTGCAATTTCAGCACCAGGAAATAATTCAAAAATATTTCTGTTACAACAAAGAGCCCATGTATCTGTAAAGCAGTAGGCAGTATTGGCCTTTCATGTACAATAATTTTAGATGATGTTGAAAAGTATGGTTTGTATTATGAGTTATTTCTAATAAAGTAAGACTCGACACAAATATTTTTATCAAGCACAAAAGGTGTAAAGAATAAATTTAGATTTTCCATTCTACTAGAATCAATCTTATCCACAGGAGATAGTTAGAAATCAGGATATAACAAGACCCAATAAAACACTTTGGTCTCTTACATAAACTAAAAGTGACAAAATTATCCAAATGAGTGCTATGCAAAGATATTTTGTAGTATATATTTTCTTTGCTGATTAAATTTATTTTGTGTGATGTTTAACTTTAAAGATCCAATGGCAATAGAAAAACGAGCAGGAACCACATCAAAATTGTAAATTTCAAATAGTGTATGCAGCTATAAGTACAGATAGAATATATATAACATAATGAGATAAATGAATTTACCAGTGACAAAACTAAAGAAAACTAAAACTAAAAATATTCTCAGGGATAGAGAGTTTATGTTTACTTACAGTGTTATTTCTTTTCCCTTTTCTTCCATGTCTCCTCTCTAATATGTTTTCAACAAACAGAAGGACTGAAATAAAGACTGAGCAAGTCTGATTATCTTTGCTGAAGCAGAGTTCAACGTAGGTGGAGGAAAAACTAGCCAGGGGGTACCTCAGTGTGAACCTTGCCATTAACTTAAATGTCTAGTCAAGAACCTTTATCACACTCGTAATTCACTTTCATATGGAATATATTTAGTTTTCTCTTCTAGAGAAATGATATTGCACCATACAAGATTAATGCAGTTTAGGCCCCAGTGGCTATTATGTTGCCACAGGTTTATGGTTTTTACACAGTATTGTGATTTATGATAGCCTTCCTTTTAATAGAGGTTCATTATTTGTACATTAGGGTTGTAACTTACTCCATCATATGGGGACTTCTATTAATAAGGAAGCCTATACAGCTCAGTCTCACATTACTGTCCTTTTGGACAGCATTGCTCATGCAGAGCCATTTGTTAAACTTGCAGGCCCTTGGTGGCTTGAGATTCACTTCAGCAGCTGGAGAAACATTTTCATTATGAGGCAAAATGACTCATGTATCACTTCGTATGTCACTTAATCTGGGTGATTCAATCGCCAATTTAACTAACTAAAAACCATCTATTTCTTTTGATTTTATAAGACTTGGCTTTTAGCAAAAATTCCAAAATTAGAGAACTGCACTTAAACTAGTATTTTCTTCTCACATGGTAAAATAGGAGTCCAAAACAGAGCGCCTCACAGCCTGTACTTTTAGTTAGTAGGGCTAGATTTTTTTTTCATGACTGTTATTTTATCTGAAGGAAAAAAAAAATTAGCTTGAGGGAAAGAAGGTAGACACTTAAGATGTGAATTAATACTGTACATAGGGGCTTTTTAATTTCTGAAACTCAAAGCTCACTTTATCTTTTGTTAGGGAAACTATATTCCTAGTAACTTTTTGACAGGATGGTGCCATTGAGCATATTTTACATAGTGATTTGAGATTAGGGAGACTTTAATTGAAGCTTCAATTTATATCTATAAACTGAGGGTTTATAATCTTAAGGATTTATAATATTAAATGTAAACTGAGGCTTTATTATATTATAGGAAGATAAGATAATAATAAAATGTCTTAGTTCAAGGTATTTATTAATAATATATATTCTTACAGAGGCTATAAGTCCAATTGTTGGACTAAGTATGTAGAAGTAGAAGCTATACAGTCAAATATTGATTAAAGTCAGCATATTGAGAATAACCATAACTATCATAAATGGTTAAGCGGACTTTTGTTGTGGGCTATTAAACTTTTGTTCTTGTTTTTTTTTTACTTGTTTTAATTGTGTGCAGAAACATTTTACATTACAATATAGTCTCAGATGTTGATTTCTTTTATTTTATTATCTATACTTTTAGGATTATATCCTTGTTTTGTTTTTCTGTGGGTATGCCAGGAATCAAACTCAGGACCTTGCACTTGCCAGGCAGGTGGTTATGCTGCTGAGCTATATTCCCAGTCCTAGGATTCCATCCTAAGCATCATTGCCTGACCAATTCCTCTGAGTATTTCCCTAAGATATTTTTCTGGGACATTTTCCCTGATTTAGGTGTTTCTTGCATTTAGAACTGATTTTTGTATGACATAATGTTTCAATTTAATCTTCTGAATACACTTTTTCTAACACTTACTGATGGGTATACTTATCTTACTGCTGAACTTAGAGGAAACACTTGACATTTTATGGTTGAGTACAGCATTAGCTCTGGGCTTGTCATATATGGTCCACTTTATTTTGCTCAAAGTATGCATGCTATATATCCTTCCTACCCATCAGTCACCTGGCAGCCATTTCAGCTCCAAGGTCAACTGTAATGGTATTGCAGCTTATTTTCAAATAATTTTATTATATTTTATAATGGCTACAAAGTAGAAGAGTGTTGGTGTAGGCAATTCAGATATGCAAAAATGAGGTCATGAAGTACTTCCTTTAAGTTAAAAAGATGAACTTTTACTTACACACAGGAGAAAACATCTTACTGTTTGGTTGCTGAGGTCTAGAGTATGAGTGGATAATTTGAGCAAGAAAGACAGAATTTATTCATGCAACTTTTATTATAGCACATTGTTACACTCTATTTTATTATATCATGTTTAATCTCTCACTATGCCTAATTTATCAATAAGCCTTATCCATACATACATAGAGGGAGAAGTCATAGTATTTATAGGTCTCAATGTTATCTGCAGCTCCAGGAATCTGCTAGGATTTTTAGAATATATCCCCCATGGGTAAAGGAGAAAGGCTGTCCCATTTTCAAATTTTGGTAGAATTCAGCAGCAAAGCCATCAAATCCTGGGCTCTTCTTTGATGATAATTATTTTTTAAATTGCTCATTAAATCTTATTCTTTGCTTAAATTTTCTGTTTCCTTAACACTGACTTTTGTCACTTGTATGTGTTCAAAAATTAATTTATTCCATATCATCTAATAATTTAATGTAATTCTTAATAGCATGTAAACTTGATTTGCATACTTAACTACATCACCACTGGCTATCAGCCTGCACTTACAGCTCATGGCGTGAACTCTGTTGCAGCTTTCAAGTAGACTTAGGCCCAGAAGTTTGAACTGTCTCTTATGTGGACAGTTAAAATAAAAAAAAAATATATAATAGACACAAAAGTCAATCTATAGAAAATTTTTTCAAATCGTTCATTTTATATGTGAAGGAAACTCATATGAGTCTCAAGTTTAAGAAGTCATTTTACATTATTATCAATAATAGATTGAAGAACTAAATCTGTCAGTACAAAAGTTAATCAAGTGATATTTCATAAATAATATCTTCTGTTAATGAAAAAATTAAAAATATTTCAAATAGAATGAAATAAAATTTTACCATATCTCAATTAAATTTTCTTCTTATTTTCTCTATAGAGAATGCTGTTAAAAATCATTATCATATGAAACACAAGCCAAAGATTCTGTAGCCAAAATATACATGAAATGTGTTATTACAGTATGTGTTAGGGAGTCTTGGAACAAAAATAAGATATATTTGTGTCCTTATTGTATGCTTTTTGTCCATTTAAAATGAATAAATAATCCCAATTCTTTGACCTTTCAAGATAAAACATGTCATTTTGATCTAACTTTGAACTCTTAATTTGTTGTTTTTTAAATGTGAGTGTTGTATTCTTATTTTTTGAAAGTGAGATTCTAAAGTGTGAAAACTTCATTTCCCACAAAATGTGGATTTGTCCTCATATGATTGAGTAGGTTTCACAGTTCGGGAGAACTAAAAGTTTGTGATTATCATGTCAACATACTTGGTAAAAGATTCATACAATTTTAAGAAAAACCAGAACATGCCAGCATATTTGGTGTATGGTCAGTACCTACTTTTCAGTTTATAGAGCATCATCCCAGAGTCTCTCCATGAGTAAGGAGGAGGGAGGGATTTTCCGGAGACCTCCCATGTAGGAGCTTTAATATCAGTCATGAGGGCTCCACACACATAAAATAGTTATCTCTCAAAAGCCTCAAACTGGAGATTAGAATTTCAATAAACAATTTTGGAGGAGACACAAATATTCAGTTCATAACACTAAATTAACATCTTGGAGGCTTACTCTAAATTTAGTCAGCAGAAAACATCTAGGCACCAAAGCTGAAAGAGAATCTAAAGATCTGCCATGACTTCCACCAGGGCTGGGTCTTTGATGTGCTCACTATAGCGTCCCAGTGCCCAGGTCAGTGTCTGATAGGACATAGGCACACATTAAATATGCAGAGATAAATGAATAAATGAGATGAGATGCCATAAATAAATGGCAAGGCCTCCTGATCTTTGAGAACAAAAAGAAATGAAATTTGTGTATGTCACAAGTCCTATGCCATATATATTTCTTTACTGACCTATGTTAAAGGCTATGCAGCGTGTTTCTGTTTTGGTTTTTTTTTTGTCTTGTCTTTTCCTCTGGCACCAGGAATCAAACTCACAACCTTGTGTTTGCCAGCCAGGCGCTTTGCTGCTGAGCTAAATCCCCAGCCCCCTGCATCGCGTTTCTGATCAATGTGTAATCCTGCCTATTCATGCTGGAATGGTAACAAGAGACTACCAATTGGAAATCACTTTCTTGTTTTATGGAAGATAAAGTTAAAGCCTAGACAAATGAGTTGTTGAGAGTCACATGACCAGTTAATGCCATTCCTTGGAGAGGACTAAACTAGAATGTGCAGACACCGTATCATCCCAGGAAGAATAGAAATAAATGTGTATATCACTCTAATCCAAACAGCAATATCCTTCTCATTTCTTCTCGTCTACTTTACTGGAAAATTACATGTTCTTATCTTTAGCTTGCCAACAGTCCTTGATTCCCTTCTGGCTTCCGGTGAGTGGCTGGGTGGTAGTCAGGTGAGAATGAGGCCTCATATTTGCAGTCTACTTGAGTTCACCCTTCCTGCGGCAGCCTTCGGCTGTCAGCAATGCTAGGGAAACTTCAAGCTATCAACTGTAATTATTTGCTGATTTTGACTTAATCATCTCAGCTCTAACATTTTTAATTTATCTGAATGGACTGTGACTTTTTTTAGTGTTATCCCACAGGAAATATCACTAACAAGATTATGACGTTGTTCATTTCCTCCGTTATTACATATGTCAAGCCTAGTGTAAAAATCTGTTGAATGACTGCTGGCAGGCAATTTCTAATTATAACTTGGATTGTTGTAAAAGTGTCACCTATAATGAAAAGAAACACTGCATTACAATTTACACATTCTGAAAAACGTTGAACCACAGAAAAGTTATTGTACTTAGATGATTAACAAACAGAGCACTTGAAAACCTACACAGTCATTTTGTTTTAGAATTATATATAACACAGGAAGTGGCATGGATTTTTTTTAGACCTTTTTTCCAAACAAAAATAAAGTATCATTCTATTAGAGCATTGGCATAGTCAACAACCTATTTAATGAAGTAGAACAAAACATAAGCAGAATTTTGTAGGCTTTTGTTCCTTTTGCTCTGATATTTTTTTTAGCTACCAGGAATCAAACTCAAGACCTTGCACGCCAGCCAGGCGATTGTACCACTGAGCTATATCCCCAGCTCCTTAGGGATGTATTTTTTTGTGTGTGGTACCTGGAATTGAAATTGGGACCTTGAGACTGCCAGGCAGGTGCTTGTGCCACCCAGCCATACCCCTAGCCCTGTTCTGATAGTTGCATATATAAATTTTGTTAAATAAAATTCACCTGATGCATCACACCACTACTACCACTGTGAACAATTTCACACTAAGCCCCATACTGAAAGGAGGGAAAATACGTCAATGCCGTATGATATTGCGAGAGCCATCCTATGATATTTCGACACTGTCAATGACCTGAGATGATTTGATATACTACAGGCCAGCACATGTATTCTGTCTTTTCAACCAAGTCTAGTGGCAGGCCAGTCTAGTGCAATATACATTTTTCTCCTTTTAGTAAGGCTGGTATTTATAAATGGATAACCTTTAGAGCATTTTTATATACTTACTTTACATGTAGATATTATAAAGAATTCCACAGCACTTTAACTTGCAAAGAAAAGCAGAAAAACAAAGTAAAGAAAGACAAATAATGTTTCTCTTTGTATTTCCTGGGATTGGTCACTGGTTCAGAGATTACAGAAGCAGGCAGAGGTGTAAGAAGAACTCAATTCCAGTAAGATTCAGTAACTAATATACTGAAAATTGAAAGCTGGATCATGATTTAATCAGGAAATTTTGCCTTTAAGAAGGTACACAACTATATTCTCATTTGTGATTTTCAAAGAGAATTTCAAAGGAAAATACCGTTACGGATAGTAGTGAATTCAGTATTCTTTATTGCAGTACACAACTATGATGAGACACATAATTAGGTCTGACCCCAGTTACAAGTGCCTCGTGCCATTAATTGTTCATATTTCTGACATTATTTCATCTCTTTTACAAGTTAAGTCATACATCTTCTCATTCAATCTTTTCGACATTGATTCCAGATTTGCTTAGTTTATCTGAATCATTATTTATCTGAAAATAAATCATTATCTATCTGAAAAATTATTTCATCAAAATTATTCAGAAGGCAATTTTGAAGAAATATTGACATGATTTATATATTGAAGTAATACGTGTTTCAATTTACATTTTAAATGCTTTAAACTAGGGCTGGCCTTGATATCATGCATGCGCATGTTTATGTGTGAATGTACATATGTGTGTATAATGTGAAAGATCAACCCAGTGTGGGTATAAATTGATAAATTGCTGAAGCTAAAGATAGAAATTATAACTGAATGATCCAAAATAAAGCATATAGTATGAACCTGATAGCCTGCACAAAATATATGATCTGGAATGTATTTGAAAGTAAATGATTGTGAAAAAACTAAAGTTTTGTATTGGCCTAAGGATCAATAAATTTGTAACATTTTATTTATTAAACTGGAAGTACTACATGTATTTATTCATCATCAATCAAAAGTGGAAGAGTGTGTGGCCTGTCAGACTTTAAATATTATCGCTGCATAGATCTTTTGCAAATCAGAAGAGAAGCAAGGGATGAAGAGAGGGAAGAGTGCATGGAGTGGGAGGGGAAGGGGAAGTATAAAGAGTTAAGATGTGCTGTGTACTTCGGCTAAGTTTTCAGGATGAATATAGTTATCATATACTACAAACATGTACTGACAAAAATTTTAAAAATAAAATAATGAATAACCTTGCTGTATTTCTATTTTCTATTTACTAGAAAACAGTTCTAATTTGTAAAATACCTAAGTTCAAAGACACATATATTCAAGAGGAAGCAATTATTATTATCAAGTTCGCAAACTTTATTAGTAATATGTTGAAAATAATGACTCACAGTAGAAATTACTGTTGTAAAATTATATCACAGAAAGTTTTAGACATGCATCTTATGTTAAAAGTTCATGAAAATAAAAGTTTCTGTTAAAGTTACTCTTTTTATTATGTGAAAGTAAAAAGTAACGGAAGTAAATTTACATTTTAGAAGTCAGAAAGAAGTGTTTACACTTGTAAAGCCAGAGAATAATAGAATACATTGCGTCAGCAATTTTACCACTTCTCTAAGTTTAGTTTCCATACTATGAGAGACATAGTTAAAACGATATATGGAATGAAAATCTTATATTTTAGGTCATACATTCATGACATCCAAGGAGAAAGAGAAGAGGCAGCGGGCACTGGGTTGGCTGGAAGAGAATACTGGTTAGTAAGTTGGCTCTCACTAGGACGTACCATGTGCTAGTTAAAACAACAGAAATTTCTTTTCCTTCCATTTCTGAAGAACAGAAGTCCAGGATCACAGTGTGAGTGGGGTTGGTTTCTCCTGAAGCCTCTTTCTTCCATTTGCAGATGGGCATCTTCTTTCTCCACATAGTCTTCCCACTGCGTGTCTCTGTCCATGAAGCCACTCATCTAAAATGGGCTCATTTACTCACCGCAGTCAGGTCTAATTATTTATCTAAATGTTCTTTCTCCAAATTAGCCAAATTCTGAGTTAAGAGGAGGACTTCAATACACGTATAGAATAAAAAAAGTACAATGTAAACAGTGGGAAATGGAGGGTACCATTCAATTTTAAAATATCACTTGAAATATAAATTCTATGTAAGTTTACCAAATCCCAATGCTTATAAACAAAGTATTTGCCCTCAGACATCTTTAGTAAAGTACATAAAACTCACAAAATGACTGTAGATGTGAACAGGAGAAATTCTATGATTACACCAATTTACTTCCTGGAAAGAATCTGTGTGTCTCCGAGCAGAGAGGAATAGAATAGACACTATAATTCTCTCTGAGTTAAGAATGCAGAGATCACATATCAGAGATGCCAGAAGCCTAGAAATTCTGAAAGAAGAGAGAAGAGTACTGAAACTACAGAAACATGAAGAAAGAGGAAATGCGGAGATTCACAGGCAGGTCTCCCTAATGCAAATGCAATGCAGTTAGCAAACAAGGACATTCAAAGAGCTTCTGTGAATCAATCCCTATGTCGTTTTCTGAAGACAAAAACAGGAACCTAATATGCAAAAACGGGAAAGATAGTAAGCAAAATTCCTAGGGAGGGAAGGAGTCCAAAATGATTTCAAAAAGAGGTACGGTATAATGGAATGGATTAGAAACAGTTCAGAAATTGCAGAAAAAGTGTGATCGGTAAATTTGAAGCTATGGGTACAATAATAAAGCAAAACTTAAAAATTCAGATCCTCACTGACTTTGAGAATCTTTTTTGAATTTAACATCCCATTTGCTATTCAAATTCTAAAAGAAATGATAGGAGTAGAGAACATATTTGCAGTCATACTAGCTAAAATGTTTAAATGGCTTGAAAAATATAAACACATATAAAAGAAGCTCGAACAAGACCAAGCAGAGTATCCTGAAAGAAAACCATACCTACCAAAATAAATGAAAACAAGCATTTAAAAAGATCTTAAATGGCAGAGAAATTTTAAAAAGACATGTTTGTTGCAATAAGAATGGCGGCTGACTCCTTATGAGAATTGACACCCAAGAGAAAACACTGCAATACAAGGAAAATATAGGGAGATGACATTAAAGTACTGGAAGAAAGAAAAACTTTCATACTCCCAAACTATATTTAAAAAATAAGAAGCAAACGGGTTTCCTCAGTGGGAAGCAAAGCTGAGACAATTCATCATTAGTATATTTGCACTACAGAAAATTTGGAAAAAAAGTCCCTCAGCTTTAAGGTGAAAATATCTGTTGATAAAGATGAACAAAGAGTGCCAGAAATGGCAAGCTCGGGTAAATTTAAAACACTTCCTTTTATTTAAAGTGAATTCTTTAAAAGATAATTTATTGCTTCAAACAAATTAACAGTGTATTATGGGGATTAAACTGTACAAAAAACAATAAAACAAAATAGAAGACATGGTGTAAGGCTCAAGGTGTAAAATAATTGTACTTACTACATTTTCTGTTTAAATAAACTATTAATAAAATTATTGCAAACAAGCTAGGCATAGTGGTGCAATTCTGTAATCCTAGCACTCTGGGAGGCTGAGGCAGGAAGATTGCAGATTTGAGCCCAATTTGGCCATCTTCTCTAAGCAGACAATCTATGTCAAAAGAAAAAAGAAAAAAAGAAACAAAAATAAAAGAAAAATGAGAAAATTAAATGAAAAGAGAAGAAGGAAAAGGGTTATAGGTGTAGCTCAGTGCAAAGGCCATGGGTTCAATACCTAAGAATACAAGAAAAGAAAGAAAAGAATCAAGATTTTAAAAGAGAAAAAGAAATAAATGAGGGGTAGGTAACATAGTTTTACACTCTGACAGATTTAAAACTAATTTTTTTAAAAAGACACTTTATTTCATTTTATGCAAATTACATGCAGAGTTAAGGTCGTAATTGTTTAAAAAGCATTGGTTGCTTTCATTTTACATTTAGTAATATAGACTGATAACTAGTAAAAAAAATCATTAAAATCACTAAACACATGGATTTCTTATTACAGAAAAAATATGTCAACATAGGTAACTTTGTATTACATACTATCTCTTTTAATTAGAGAATTTATTCTATATAAACATGTCTGTTAGGCCCTCTTAAAACTGTGGTTCTTGCACTTTCTTATATAGGTTAGGCATAGGGAGAAACACCACAAGCAAGGGACCAAGCCTTCCATGCACGCAGTAGCCAGAATACAGCAGTGACTCAAGTGATGTGTCAATTTGAAACGCCCTCCTCTAGAGATTTCATGGGTCTTCTCATATCACTGAAAACCCAAGCCAGCCAGTGGCCAGCCTGATGTGCTACATGCGGTTCTGTGAAATTGCAAGTAGCACGCTCGGCTGAGACCATGCTAGGGCATCAGCCCCCAGCTGTCGAGACAGTGGACCACTGACCCATGCCTATCCCAGATTAAAAAAAAAAAAAAAATGTCCCATCTGTATTAATCTTACTTGATTTACTAAACGGTTATTAAATCACTCTGTTCTGGGAATTTGCACAAATAATATTGAGTGGTAATTAGAAAGAAATATATCCTGAAGAAATGTAACTCAAAGATATTTTGTTCCAGTGTCTGGTTTCGGAAATATATCTCTGCATTGGGGATGTGGCTCAGTGGCAGAGTGCTTGCCTGGCATGTGTGAGGCCCTGGATTCAGTTCCCAGTACCATAGGGAAAAAAAGGCTAGAGAACAGCAAAGTATCTCCTCTGAGTGAACAGTAAATTCAAAGGCCAAAAATGATTAAAAATGAGAAAATTACCTGTCTCAAAACTATTAGCTTCTCTACATTCTCTTTCTAATATGTCTGCTTTTCCTTCCCAGGAGCATGTAAAAATTGGCTAAAAGCTTTATCTTACCAAAACTTGCATATACTTAGCAGTAAGAATATTTGGAAATTAAAGTTGGCAAGTAACTCTGTATTTTCCCTTTTATGTTCTCAGGAAATCTTCATAAAAGGAATATTGTGTCTTTTGAAGTATTTATTTTGAAAAGGCTTTCTTTCCTGAAAATCAAAGGGAATGAGAACATGGATTATAATGTTTGAGACTGGTGGTGAATTGCAATCTTGCTACTGAAATTAAAGACTGATTTGGGTACAAGCGCAAATTGTAAAATCTTATAAAACAGTGAGATTTCTATCACTATATTTAGCTACCATCATTTCCTGGAAATACTTAAAATCTATTATGTTTTTGAACAGCTCTGTTTAAAATACATTTCTGATTTAAACATAACTGTGAACAATTGCATACTATGTCAGGAAGACCTTAGTTGGCCCTGGAAAGTTGGTACTAACAGTCACTGTGGCTAATAGTTTAACTTAATGTATTCTTAATGTTGGGTGCAAAGATCTTGGCAGAGTGTTTATCAGAGCAAACACATCAAAAATACCAGTTTAAATTCATCAGCTCGGTAAAGAATGTTCAATTTTAAAGGTTGTCTTGGTTCATAAACACTGAGATGCAGTCAAGCCTAATTTCCCAAAAGTATTCATTCATTTTATGAACTACTGTGCTTACGAACAGTTCATGAGCTCCAGCAATACAGTTTGATGTTCAGAAGTATGTCATTTGAGAAATATTTTGATAAATGAGGCATCAAGAGAGAGAAAGAACAGAACTCTGGAAGAACATTTTCAGCTAGAGTATTTCTGCAGAAAATCATATGGATTAAAAGATGGAAAGTATATTTAACCTTTTTTCTTATAAAATTGCCCTGTTTACATTATAGGATTGTTCTGTAACTTCAGGCTATCAATAGAAGATGTTTCACTATCTCTCCAGCAAGAAGGAAATAATAAACATATTTAAGTATTTGTGACTGTACTACTTAAAATGCCAATAATTTCATTAACTATATCTTTCTGAAATATCTTTAATGCCAGTATGCCATAAGAGCATACACATTTATAATTGGAGGGAAAAAAAACAGCAATTCCATTTGTATATTATTTTTTTCTTTTTTGTGTTTTTGAGACAGAGTCTCACTATGCAGTTCAGGCTGGCCTTGAGCTCACTTTGTAGCCCAGGCTGGACTTGAACCTGCAATGATCCTCCTGCCTCAGGCTCCCAAGTGCTGGGATTACAGGCATGTGCCACCATGCCCAGCTCTCCATTTATATATTAGCTAGAGATAAATTATCTTAGATTACAGATATGTAATTAATTTTAAAATTAGGAAATTCTCCTTTGTTCAAATTGTGTGGAAAGTATTGGAGAATTATTGAACAAGACTATAAACTGGCAAAATATGCTCTCATGATATCAGTAATCATAAGAAATAATAATAATTAAAATACTGTGATTTATAATATGCTTATATTTATATTCAGTATTTTCAACTTTTACAAAACATAAGGATGTAACTTATGAATGTTCTATATGTCCCTGTAGGAAATCTTTGGCACAATAAAAAACAAAAATCAAACACATAAACCAGGAACATTAATAAAGAACTTACATGTTCATAAGTGCTGTTATTTCAGACTTAGAAAATTGTCTTTGCTCTCTTACTGACACACTAATCTTTGATTGTCAGTTTTTCACTGTAAAACAAAAATAGGAAAACAAGCTCTCAGATGCCTTTACTGTGCAGATTAGATAAAATATGAAATGATCCACAGAGCATTTTAGCACATAACAAGTGTTTCTCATCCATATTATTGATATTAATTGTGTCATTGTGAATGGATGATTCAGTTTTTATTGTGAAATATCTTTGCCTATTAAGTAATCAAGTTTCTCTTGCTTTTTAAATTTTCAGTAAGTTTAAAAGGAAAATCTATATTGATTTTATTTGTTCTTTTTAAAAAATCTAGAATGTCTTGATGAATATCTGCCACCATCACTGTCACCTCACTTGTATGTTTTTTTTTCACTATGTATTCTTATTTTTATGAATTAAACCTTCATAATCTCATTGTAAAAGACTTATTATTATTTCTCCATGGAAATATGCCTAGGATCTGTAAGAACTTTCTGTTGCTTGTGTTTTGATGAAGAGTCTGTTCTCTCTCACTTCAAGGAAGTCATGGGGTTCATTTCACAAATAGCTTAGTCCACTATCTTATTATCATCAACATTGCCTTCTTTATTCTGTCTGGTTCCTCCTGGGCCAGCTGTGCCTTGCATCCAGAAGGCTAAATAGTAGTTAATGGAACTGATGACTTCTCTCTACAAGGTCAAGTGGTTGTGAATGGAGCAGGGAGAGAAGGAGGAGGAAAGGTCAAAGAGGAATTTCTGTGGCACTGACTCAGCCTCCTTCCCAGGGATTTCCTCAAAATTAACTCAAAGTATTTGCTCTGTATTTCTGTAGTTGCTATAGTATTAAAAGAGTAGTGGGGAAGAAACAAAATATTTTTGCTCAATCATACACTGACAAGTCATAAAAATTCAGGTATTTCTTACTATGAAAAAAAGCAGAAATGAACTGCTATTAGGCAACTAGATAGTCTGTCAAGCAGAGGAGAAATGACAGAGAGCGCTTTTCATAGAAGCAATTCCTGTGAAATGCAGATAGCTTTTCTATAAAAGATCCAGAAACTGTTTTGCTCAGGAGAATTACACAAAAATTGTTAATATGCTTTCTGTATTAGGTCTGCTTTAAAGATTTAAAGATTGTACATCTATGAATCCGTGAGTGAAGAAGTCCATTGAAAGGTGTGATATTATTAAGTGATTAATCAATTAAAAATAAAATTTTTGTGTGCTCTGTAGTCATGTCTTAAATTTAATTTATGAGGCTTTGATTTGCTCAATTGAGTTTTACATAACATAACTGAGTGTTACATGGAGTCACACTACATACCACACACAGAGAGCTCATACAAATTCCTCACCTGTTGCTTAATCACTACTTCTGCTGATGGCCTCCATCAAATTGATGGAAGAATATCCTGACACCTTTTGACACCATTCATTCTATTTGATGTAGTTTGCTCAACTAGTAACTTGCTAATCTTAAAAGATTTGGAATTTCAAAAATTTTACCCTACCTACAATATTTTTGTTGTTATCAATTTCAATCAAATCCTCTACTTCAATGTTTTTCCTCATGGTTTCTGAATTGTTTGTGTACTGAAAGTTTCCACCAATAATCTACTCACTGATGTATCGCCAGATAGTTTTATTTCATTGTTACAATAAATATGACAATTACAACTGATCTGTTATTTAAGAGCTACTATACTTGTTACTGGAAAGGTAAATTATCCTTTACTTCCTGTGTAGTAAATCTCAACCTACAAACATTTGAGCTGTGGACTGTTATAAATATGAGTGGATTTTACAATATAAACCTTCATAGATGTGAGCAAATCACAGAAGTTGCTAATGTGTGTAAGGTAACCATAAAAATAAAAATAGTTTATTTACAGTATTTGTATGTGTTTCTTTTTTATGCTTTGCATCATATATTTGTGTCAAAGGTGTGTGAGACTCAATTTGTTTTATGAACTCATCTGACTTATGAACTTTATCCCAGAACAGAAGTCATTCATAAGTCGGGGACTCAGTGCATTCTGAGAATGAGAGCAATTAAAAGTAGGAGAATACCTTTAAGCTAAGCATTTTCTCTCCAGATCAGGCCTTCTCTCACTAACGTACTTAGTGACTCGCATGGAACATTACAATCACACCGCATGTGCAGTGGAACTTGTCTTCACAGCACACAGCTTTTCTAAAGGAGCTAGTGAGACTGGTGTAGCTCAGGTATAGGACGCAAAAGAGAAGGTCAAAGTATTATGAGGAAAAGGTCAGTGAGTAATAACTTATAAATCATCTGGGACTTCAGAGTAAAGAGACCAAGCACTAGGAGGAATAACATGGGAAAAGATGGCAGTTTTAATAGAGAACCAATGTGCATTTTAAAGAGAAACATTAACACTATAAGAGAGGTATGGTGGGCTTTAATGCAACACACATTAAATGCCCCATTTATCTGAAAAGGTAAGGTGAGGTGCTCCTGCCCAAGATATAGAATGAACTGAATCACTGGCCAATTGTAGGAAAAAAATTAACGACAGTGCCTCGCATTTAGTAAGTGATCAGTTAGTGTTTGCAAAGAAACTCTAAATTTCCTTATGTTTACAAGAAAATAATTCTGGTGAACATTTATTCATGGCTGATATATATATATAATACTAATTATATATAATTTTATTTATGATTGTATAACTTGTAATATAATTATAATTATATGTAACTTTATTTTTCCCCTTGAAATATCCCAGCTTATTTTTCAGTGCTATAAGATCTTTTCTAGATAACTAGGCTTTCCCTGTCTTTTCACTGATTTAACAAACAAAATTAACGTTAATTTTCTCCTAAAGGAATATATCTTACTCTTCATTGTCTCTTAAATTTCCACATTTCATGAAACTTAAAGTAAAATGTTCATTTCTTAAAGTTGATTGAGTCTTATTTTGGAAACATACTATGTTTGTATTGTCTAATCTCAAGTCACATTTTGCTTTTGAATTCTCAGCTCTGCTAGTTCCCGGTAAAGATTCCTTGTGTGAGATTACATCATGCAATTCTCTTCCATGAAAAAGGTCTAATAAAGATACCTAGTTAGCTGTTAATTGTTAGTTGTTAGCTGTGTCATTTTCTTTCTCTTTTACCTTAGTGAATCTTTCTTAGCTAGAGAAGTTTGGCTGGTTGAACTCCTCTATTAATGAGATGTTTGGTATAGGCTATAAAAAGTTGTTGATAGAAGAAGGCCCAGTTATTCCTTTTGAGGACTATTCTATAATGAATAATTAATAGTTGCCTTTAATATGTTCAATTTTCTTCTTGGATATCTAATCATATGCATTTCTTTACTTATTAAATTTAAAGCTGATATATTGTAAATAGTTTTTCATCTATGTGCCTGAATATACTAAGAGTAACTAATACATCATAAAGAAAATGTATCTTTCACTGAGTCCCCATTCCTACATTTATTCAAATATTAATTCTCTCTGATTAGCCTGTGGTACCCATTGCACTGAAGAATAATTTCACACCAGGAAGATCGAGTTGAGGGCAAAGTAGTTCACCATGGCAAAACTCAGAATTTACTTCTGGCTGATGAGGAGCCAACATCAACATCATTTGCTCTTGGTGATTCAAGACCCTACATAAGCACTGTCTGGCACCCAGCAGTCCTGGTTTTATACCTTGCAGTTCTTTGATGGTGTGGATGCTGAGTTGAGAATTTTCGGACTTAATGGCTGTTAGGGCTATGTTACTGGGGAGAAGACAGTCAAGATCAAGAACCAAAATGAGCACATGGCATAGACTCAGGGTCTTTAGTGCCCGAAGGGTAATAAGAAACAGAACCATTACCTTTGCTGAGCTGAAAAAGTAGAGATTACATAAGAAACAGCTACAGGTACTTGGACCATTTGCCAACAAAGGTCCATTGTTTTTGAAAATGGTGTTCAGCAGAGTTCTGTGCTGTGCAAAGCACTGACCATGAGGGAATATCCAAAAGGTTTTAGGATTCTTGTACTGATGGGATGCAAAGAACCCCTTGTCATATGACTTAAATAAACTGTACAGTTGACTCTTATTGTTACCTATGATAAGTCCAGATGAAAGAGTATACACATTTGTATTCTTGTGTCCTAAATAGGTAGCTGAAAAATTTGTCCTTTCTCTTCAATCTGGGCCATTTCTGTTCCAAATGCCTGCTGCCTGGGCCAAGAAATAATCATACTTCTCTGCTTCTGCAGGCCCCTGGACATCCTTTCACTTTTAATCATTGCAGTGCTGAACAATCCCTTCTTAACGGCCTCTCTCAGGAACCGACACACTTATCTCAGGTGAAATCATTTCCTCATCAACTCTTCTATCAGGTCATTTCCCTCTTTGTTTACTTCTTCTTGCAAGAAAATCTTTTTTTGATACTTGATATATTTACACATGCCCTGGTTGGAAGATCTTTAAATTACAATCGTACCTCCTTTTCCAATTGCAAAAGTAATTGGAAAAAGATACCGTGCTCCACCACAGTATCCCCAGTTCTACTGCAATGATTCTTCTGAATACAATTTTTTTTATTGATGCCAGGATTTGTTTAAATTTAAGAGTACACACGCAAAGACTGGACTGGGGAATGAAAGATAGCCTTTCTATAGTGTCGCAAACTCATTCAAACCTTTGCCTCACATTACAAATGTCAGCTTTAAGAGGAGCAAGGAGAAAATAGAACAACATTAAGATTGAATTATTACCCCAAATACATTGATTTCAATCTCAAGATCTCCTTTAAATTATTAGATGAGACCAAGCTTTAAATTGACTTTTGCTAAAATTATTTTTTCCATTATTTCTTCCATACCCAGAAGGTTTGTTGTGACAGAAAAGTCCATCAAAAAGAAAGCATGAAAATCTTTTTTTTTTTTTTTCTAAACACCCAAGTTTAAAGTCAGCAAAACTGTGAACCAGTTATATAGACTCTTCCTGGAACTTGAAAATAAGTATTTCTTTCTTAGACTTTGTTTCTTCATTTATGAATCTTTTTCAGAGCCCTTTATTCTAACATTTTATAAATTGCATGCATTGTTATTTGTTTTAATTCATATTTTTTATGATTTAAATACTTTATTCTCCTGAAACAATTACTAATTATAAAGAAAAATCAGAAATAATCATACAATCTATGAAAAATATTTTACTCCCTTAAGGAACAAGAAATAAAGGAATCTAACACTTATTCCTTTACTGCAGTTACCTGGCTTTTAAGTGCTTATACTCGAAATTAAAATGGTCTGGCCTCATTATTTTGTATGTGTTATTTTTATTTCATCTTTTTAGTTAGATTTGTTTTTCTATTTTTCTTTAGCAGTAAGGTTGCTATGTTCTAGTGACAAAACTATCTGTAGATTTAAATATTTTTAAGCAAACAAGAATGAGAAAATAATTTAGTTACACAAGTGGAAGATTCAAATAAACATATTTAACTTATTTCCTAAAAGTGTAACTTTAAAAAAGAAGCATTTATGTGGATGTTATGATATTCACAATATTATTTCATCTAAATTCTTTCTAAGTCCTGTAAATTGTCATTGATTTACTGAAGCACACTTCTTGATTATTTATGAATGTTATTTATACAGTTAAATGCAATGGCAATGGCAAGCAATCAGCTTTACAATAGGTTAATTGCTCGAGAAGATATTTCTAAAAGTCCAGTTTTGACAGGCATACATTACACAGGGACAAATGTCAGGCATAAGATAATTCATGCTTGTAATTATTTTAAAAAAGCAGGAAATAGAACCTTATTGTTACAGAAATTTGTCAGTAGGTGCTTGATTTTTATGGATGAGGTAGAATTATGAAGTGATTTAGGACAGAAAATTTAAAATCTTCACAGGCAAAAGAAAAGAAGTTTGTGCTCAAAGGGAAGGTTCTGTCCAATTGAGAGCCTGAGAGAAGTCCTGTTGAGACACGGGCATGTTGCCGGGAAAGAGTACTTTGGAAGCACTTTGCATTGTGTGCATGGGGCTGTGCAAAACGGCTTAATGAAGTAAAGTAAAAATATACTAGAAAGAGAAAAAATCTTCTGAAGAGAAAAATGAAAGCATTTAAAGAATATTTGCGCAAAGTAAAATCCAGAAAATATCTATGCCCACTAAATTTCATAGTTCACGCTCTCAGATGTGACTCTGTTGATCAATTAAGTTTAAGCAATGGGAAGTTTGAAAAACATTGACACATGGCTCATTCTCACTAAGGTGGTATACAAAGCCAGACAGTACACATGGCACAGCTCAAGCTCTGATGTTTTCTGAAGATGATCTTTTTTCCACCTATTAATCTTTCTTGGAAATATTCACCTGGAGAGAAAAAATGCTTTTTCTTCCATCACAAAAGAGGCAAGCCTTTGAAATTCAGTCTTTGTTCTTTACAATGTGGTCTTGTATGATGTACAAAGAATTTTCTCTGAAGCCGGTAAACAAAAGAACGCCTGTATACAAGTTATCTGTTTAACTAAGAGCCTTTTCCTTTCCTCCTCCATCCTGTCCCAACATGCCACAAAACTGAGATCTAATCATCGCAACAATCGACTGAAGAATCCTACTGAGATTTTAAGAAATGCAGCTCACAAGTTTATGTTAACAAAACCCCAACAGCACATTGGAAATTTGTTAAAAAGGATTTGTTCGTTTTTTTTCAAGTATCAAAAGAAGTTAAATTTTTCAGTAAGTGCTATGCACCACTTTCAGAGGTAATCTGCTTGCAACTTGTTTGCCAACACGAAAAAATTTAAATGGAGATGTAACCACGCCTATTACTGCGAATAGATAATTTCCACTATCTGACGAATACTGATTAAGTGCAGTTGTCTAGGATAAGGATATGCATTTTTCTTTTACTTGTTCTTTTTGTTTGCTTTTAAATGGTAGGAATTTTAACTGCTAAGGAAGATAGACCTTTACCATCATCCTAAGTTAAAAGTTCTGGCCTACCAAAAATTTAAACACATTTTGTTCCTTATAAACTTTCCCCATCCCTGCTTTCCAGTTGTGCTTGTGATCTCTGGGAACCAGCCTTCATTATAAAGATTTGTGTCTCATTCTCTTGCTTACATTTTTATTCACAGTGGGAAATGTTCTTGGGGAGAATCTCTATGTATTCCTTTCTCTTTCTTTCGGTTACAAAAAACATTATGTATAAAAGAAAATACATTCCCACAAATAGAATTTTCAGAAGATGGATGTACCAGCCATGTTTCCAACACAGAGAGGGTTCCTTCCTAGATGTTGGCTGTGTGTCAAAGTATCCTACCCAAACAGCAACAAGGTAAGAAGCTAAGGGAAGTGCTGCGATGGTGCTATGGCAATTCTCAGGGGATGAATTTAGTCCCAGTATGCAAAGTGTTCATGCAGTGGGGGAAGGTTTAAGGATGCAATATTGAAATTTCACATTTGAATCCAAAGCTATTTCACATTTGAATCCAAAACTATTTACCTTACAGTATTTCATCTTTATGAAATGAAACAAACAATTATTTGGTAGGAGAACATAGGATAATAGTGTAAGTTTTCCAGAACCTATGATTGCAGCCTCTACAAAGAGATGTATGTTCTATAAGGAAATATAATGTTTTAATGGATAAGGATATTTAAACACAGCTACTTACCAAGAAAGGCTTAACTGATCCAAATGTGACCACGAGATAGTTGGATAATAACTAGTTTGCAAATATAAACCAGAAAATACATTGAGAAATCTATTTGCTAGCCAGACGTGGTGGCACATGACTGTAATCCCAGCACTCTGGAAGCTGAGGCAGGAGAATCTTTCCAAGTTTGAGACAAGCCTAGGCTACAAAGTGAGCTCAAGGCTAGCCTGAACTGCATAGTGACACCCTGTCTCAAAAAGACAAAAAGAAAGAAAGAAAGAAAGAAAGAAAGAAAGAAAGAAAGAAAGAAAGAGAGAAAGAAAGAGAGAAAGAAAGAAAGAAATCCATTTACTGTGGGAGAAACAGATTCCACCGAGATACTTTACTAAGTCACCAAAGGAACATTGATCAAGGAGGCAGCAACATAGTGGGAAGGAGTGCCACTTTTCAAAGAACAATTGAGAAATATGAAAAAAAGAAGTGTCACCCTTAGACATATGTTTACAATGAGACGTGAGAGGGAATGGCAGCTATTTTTAAGAAGCCTAGAAGTTGCACTTGTCTCACAAAACCTCTATTATGGTTTGACTCTGAAATGTCCTCCAAACTTCAGTGAATTGGTCCCAGCCTGGGGCACTGTTAGGAAGCAGTGGAACCTTTAAGGGGTTTGACCTTGTGTGACGTTCAGGTAACTGAATGCATGATCTCCCAGGGGTCTGTGAGATGCTGAATGCTTCCTCTCTGGACTCCCATCATATTCCATCACCTCATATCTGCTGTGAGAGGCTACCAAAAGATAGAGGCCAATTCCTTTAGACGTGAGTCTTTAAGAAATATTTTAATTTTCTTTAAGAAAATTAAAGTCTTTAAGAAATATTGTAATTCAAACAGTTGCATTCCAGAATGGTGTCCTTGGATTTCTAGCTTCATCCACCACTGCAGGTTTTAGTAGAGATTAGTGACTCAAAGAGATTTATTTACTGTGACATTGCCATTTCTAGACAAGGGACCTAGGGCTTGGACAGATTCACAAGTGACCATGAAAAGCCAATTGATTAATTTAAGTCCTGCTCAGGTCTGCTTCATAGTGGTGTTCATCAGTGGACCTTTGAGAAGCATTTATATCCCACTAAAGCAGAAGGTGTTATGATAATGTCTCATTAAATAAATAATATGACTAAAGAAATTTATAAGTAAGAGCAAACTTTGAAGCCTGTAGTTGAAAACTACAGTCACTAAAATGAAGTTTACCATCTATTCTGGACATATCCTTGAGCTATAAATAAGTGATTCAGGGAAGTGGAAAAAATATCTACAGTGATTATTTGAATAATCACTATAGATATTTGAAGAGCAAAAAGAAAAAATGAACAAAAATTAATAACGATTCATAGAAATGCAAAACACTGATACATGAAGGTAGGTCTTTCACAGTGAAAGGGGAAATAGAAAGGCATAGGAAAGTTATAAAAATATGGCTGGGCACTTCCTTAATCTGATATAAATATCACTGTATATAAAAGTTCAACATATTCCAAATAAGATTATATAAATCGATCCACACCACGACCTATCAACATTAAAATGGATAAATGTCAATGACAAAGAAAAAAAGCCTTGAAAAAACAAACATAAAACTAATAACAGCAGAGAGAAACAAACTTCAGGAGAATTAAAGGCATACTACACAGCAAAAAGTTGGATGCAGTGGAATGTTAGATTGTAAGTGAGAAAGAATGGAAGAGAGGAGTGGTGAGAAAAGATTACCTGTCAAGAATCACACAAATTAAAAATATATTTTAAGAATGGAAATGAACTTCCTATAAAGTCAACTGAGATAATTTGTTGTCAGTTGACTTTCTTTACGAGAACTACTAAGAGGCATTCCTCAGAATGAAATATAGGTGACATAAAATAATTCAGATCCACACTTATTAAAAAAGTAAAGATTAACAATAAAGGAAAAGATATTACAAAAGACAGAATAATTGTATTTCCTTAAATTCTCTTGACAGACTTAAAAATCGGTTACATAAAACATTATGTATATAATAAGTGTGCTACTAATATATCAAAATATATTTAACAATAAAAGCATCAAAAAAGATATGTTATAAGCTGAACTGTGCTTTTTCCCTCTCAGATTTATATTTGAAATCTTCATCCCTGGTAACTCAGAGTGTAACTTAATATCTTATATTTGGTTCTTCAAGGAATTGTTAAGGGTTCACTAGCCAGACATGAACCCAGCCTGCCTGAGATGCCTTGTCCACTGAATTGCAAAAAAAAGTTACTCAGGAAAGTTGAAGAAAACACATTTGTGTCCATTTTTTTGTTTTGCATAGCTTTAAGCATATAGCCAAATACCCTGAAAACAGCCTTTTTACCCAGAGATTTGTGAAACCCACATTTAGATCTGTCATGCATACAGAGAAATTAGGAAAACTCAAAAATATAGAGCCATAGGTAAATTATATTTACAAGATTTCAGTTTAATCTCAAAAAGGAACCTTCCAATTTTAAAGAGAATAAAAAAAATGATACAGAATTTCAAGTCCAGATGATAGGAAATTAACAATGGTTATTATATTGCATATTGTTATCTTTAAAGTAGTTGTTTAGATTACCAGATATAGGCACGTAAGATCCATCAAGCAATATAAAAATTAACTGTTCCCTTCAATGAACTAATGAAAATTAGTACTACAATATCTTAGCTATCTTGTATCATATTGTCTCCCTAGTGTAAGTATCTGAAAGAGTAAATAAGATCCAAAAGGAACAATAGAGTCTGTGAAAGGGAAAGAGGCTGCTCAAAAAGGAAAGAACAACTGGCATGGGGGAAAGGGGAGAGAGAGAGAGAGAAAGCAAGACAGAGCGAGAGATAGGGAGAGGGAGAGGGCATTTTGGACTGTCATCCTCAACAAGCAATTAACCACCTAAAATAAATATAAGCACTGGTGAGTATTATAAATGAACACAATAAGGCCTGGCCTATTCACTAGAAGCTGCAAGGTGTTGCACTAGAGATTACAAAGTCTTTGTAGTCTGAACTCCTACTGAACATTTATCATTTGATAATTGTCAGTTCTTGCTTGAATTAATTTAACTTGTCCAACACAATGGGAACATATCTATACAATATTTTTTCCTGTGACAACTAAGTGAAATTATGCATGTAAAGCAAGTAACAAAAACCTAATATTTAGTAATACAGATCATGACTATGTGTTTTCTTTAAAAAAACCACAATAGTTAAGCAGCATAAATACAAAGACTTAAATTCCAGTTAGAGTATTTAAAAAAAAAAAAATTAAAGCCTAGATCATGAGATTAAATAAGGTAGAAAATGACTGTCACCAAAGGAAACTGAGAAGAGTTTTAGTGAAAACAGAGAAAATTGGAGTGAAGGGTTGTAGGTGTATTGATGGAAAGGCTGATTTTTTTTTTTTTTATGTGTGTGTGTTTTGGTTTTTTCCAGTACCAGGAATCGAACTCATGATATCGCACTTGCAGGGCAGGCACTGTGCCGCTGAGCTAAATCCCCAGCCCTGGAAAGGCTGATTTATTAGAGATGTCTTATAAGAGAATTGTCCCTTTCATATGTTATAGGAGGGAGAGGACTGGAACTGTACTGAAGATGGAGCCAAGACCTCATGAGAAGGTACATTTTGCCATCAAGACTTCACCTGAGTAGTAACTGAAAACTCAGTAGCTCCTGGTCATCACTGGTGGACTGACTGACTGAAGCTTTCTCAATCAGGAATACAAATGAATTTGTTATTGGAAGATGTGTAACCAGATTTGTTTCTTTCTAACATGTTCACCTTAATATAGTACCATATGGACAAAAGACTTTAGAAATAATTTGAAGAGAAGGATGATTAATGGAATAAATCCACTGATTTATGAAGAAAGAGTTGCAGGAATTAAAATATATTTTGTTTAGTTAAGTATCAGTTGTCTTAAAATATGGTAACATTCTCCAATTATTTAAAACGTGAAAATAGTATGCTGTACATAATATGAAAGTTTAACACTACCAGCCTAGTGCCCGTAGAACATGTGTTTGAAAGCTCTTTTCATTCATATGAGAATCTTTGGACAATTTTCAATATTCTCCTTTATTCAATTCCTCTCATGGCTAGTAGGACTCAGGTAATGGGCATGGACTAATGACACCACTTGTAAATGGAAAAAAAAAACATTTAAAAGTCCAAGTTTAATAATGATGGAGTCTCTGATCTTGCCCTACTGCATTGTTTCTCTATACTACCCATTATCCAATACTTTATTCCCTGTCACCACATTCATGTGAAATAATTCCATTCAGTTCTGACACTGTGTACCTGGTCTCTGTCACAGCCTACAAATTAAATAGCCTCACTCCTACAAGGCTGTCCTTACTTCAGGCACCAATCATAAGTCAGAGGCCACCCATCTTTGGACTAATAAGTATAAACTGCAGGTTCCTGCAGGTTCCTGTAGGTTCAATGCATATTCTCGAGTTTAGTGAGTATCTACAGTGATGTACAGACCCCAGCACAAGAATTTACATATATTTATTAGCTTACAGTAAAGATTTCAACCCAGCAGCAGTCAAATAAAGAGATATAGAGGAAAAATGAAGGAGAAATCATGAAATTTTCATGCTCTCTCTAGAAATGCTACACTCCTTGCCTTTCAGTCTGCTCAATGGCACAGAAATCTTCCAAATCCGATCATTTATGTTTAGGTTTTACTTTTTTTTCATGGAGTATTCTTTGAGCATTGCTGATTCGATTCTGGTTCCTTCTTCTTCTCTGAATGTTGGGGTATGGGACGGAAACTTCTGATTTTATCTAGGCCTTTCCCTTTCCAGTGACCACCACCATGAAACTATCTATGACCCCAGTAAGAGTTATCCCATTAAAACAAAAGATCCCAGGAGACTAAACACTCAGGAAAATCCAAAGGTTTTAGGAGCTCTGTGCTACAGACTAAAGACAAAAAAACAAATATTTTTATATGATACCATATGTATATACCAGCACACTGAATTAGATTATTATATATTCTACATGATTATTAGATTATGATGTATTCTATAGTTAACACTCTATCCATGTGTTCTGAATTTATTTCATTCAACTAAGCTCAGAAAATATTTTCAATTTAAATCACATCTTTATTGAATATATGCTGAAATTTTCTTGCCATTGTTCCTTAAATAATATAACATAAACCTATTTACATAGTACTTTAAATGTATTAGAAATTAGAATTTATCTAGATATTTATTAAAATGTACAAGCAGGTGCATATAAGTTCTGTAAAAGTATGTTACCACTTTGTAGAGGTGACTTAGACAACCATAGATTTTAACATCCACAGGGTTCCAGGAATGAAGAACCCTGAGACAAGTAAATACTGTCAAAGTTCCTGATCAAGGGTTCACGGTGGCCTATTTTATAATTGCTGCTTTGTCTTGATTAAACTGGAGTCAGGCTTCTCTACCCCTCCCAGGCCCTGACATTGGGCCTGTTCCCAATGCTGTGCAGACATTAAGATGCAGAACATGCCTCCTTATTACCTTATCCCGGGATTCAGCTGCCCACACTAGACATATATATTTCTGGTCAAATGTTGCCTACCATGCTATTTACCTGCTCCCTTAGCTTTCATAATCTCTCTTAAATATTTTACGAGCTCCATTTACCTCATCCTATAAAATAAAAGCCTTTTTACGTTTGATTTTAAAAGAATTCTAAGTTTAGAGCATTCCTCCTGTCATAATAATCTTTTTGAATAAAGCATCCTCTCATCTCTGTATGGACACTTTTGCATTCGATACCGCTTAAATGTTAATAATGGTATAATTACTTCAGGTGATAGTATTAGTATCAAGCCTATCCAGACTCAGTGAAACTAAGAATTAAACAATTATATCAGGAACCAGGTAACACAATATGTGAATAAAAATTTTATGAATTTATATAGAGATTTTTATAAGATACCTTTTGGAATATAAGTTGTAAAATGAAATAAAGGCTGAAACATATCATTGAAAAAACTTGGCTGCATACCAAGGAAGAATTTTCTTTAAACTGTACTACTTCTTTTGTATGAGGATTTATATTTATGAAATTGTAATATTTTCCCACATTTATATTCAATCTGCATCTACCTAACCAGGCATTACCAAGATCAATATTTTTTTCATTTTTGTTTTTGTTGGTCTATGTTTGCAATGCATAATGATTACATTCTTCTTGGGGCCTTGTTACATGTAAATAACGCATCTTAACTCTTTGTTCAGTGCACTTCCTGCTCCTCCCTATCTCTTGGTTTCCTTCCCTTTCACAAAAGATCTGTCTGTCTTTTTCCTATTATCAATCTTTCATTTCATTCATTATATTTTGTGGTTTTCATATAAGGAAAAGCATGCAATATTGAAGCTTATGTATCTAATTTATTTATTTTTAATCAGATTTTATTGGTGCATTTTAGATAAATGTAATGATCACATTCATCATAGGAAATTTGGACCTGTACCTGATATAACTTGATTCTCTTTTTTTAATAATTCCCCCACAGTTCCTTCAACTCCTCCTCCCCTCATTTACAAAAGCTTTGTTTCCATTTTTTTCTTTTCTCTTTTTTTTTTTTACTTTTTCCTTCTTTCCTTTCTCCTACCCTCCCTTCCTCCCTTCCACATCTGAACATTTTCTTGAATTTCACAATATCTATCATACACTTTGATCCTTCCTTACGCTTTCAGTTTCACACCAGAGAAATAATGTGGTATCTACACATGTATGGCTGATTTATTTTAAGAAGATGGTGTCAGACTTCATCCATTTACAAAGAATATCTCAATATTATCCTTCTTTATGGCAGAGTAGTGTGACATTGTATTAAAAAAAAAAAAAAAGCACCACATCTTTGTTTTTCATTCACCAGCTGATGGGCATCTGAGCTGTTTCCAAGATTTAGCTATTACAAAACATGCTGCTATAGACATGGGTGTGCATATATCACTGTGGTGTGGTGCTTTCAGTTCTTTCAGGAAGATACCCAGGAGAAGAATAGCTGAGTTAAATGGGACCACTAGTAGTAGTTTTTTGAGGATTGTGTGTCTAATTAATTTCACTTAACATTATGTTTTCAAGGTGCATCTATTTTTCTACAAATTACTAAAGTTGATATTTTGTCATGACAGAGGAACACTTCATTGTGTATTAATATCACATAAGGAAACATCCACCAGAATGAAGAGACAATCTGCAAAATAGAAAAAGAATTGCCAGCTGTTCTTTAGACAGAGGACTAATATTTGGACTATGGAAGCAACTGAAAAAATGACACCCTTTTAAATAAAAGACTCATTCAAAATGGAAAAATGAAATGCGTAGACATTTTCTAGAAGCAGTACAAATGACCAATAAATGCTTGAAAAACTGCAATATTTCTGGCTATTAGGGAAATGCAAATTAAAACAGCACTAAAAATCCATCTTATTCCACAAAGATTTCCAATCATCAAGAAATCAAGTAACAACAAATGCTGGTGAGGCTACAGGGTGAAGAGGAATCCTACATTGCTGGTGGCAGTGTACACTAGTACAACCCTTAGGGAAAGCAGTATGGGGATTCCTTTAAAAGGTAAAAATAGAAGTTTCGTTGTACCTAGCTATTCCCTTACTAAATGTTTCCCCAAAAGATTTAATGATATAATATTACATTGATGCATACATACCTATATTTACAGCAGCACAACTTGCAATTGCGAAAACCTTGGAAGAGGCCTAGGTCTGAAAACTTCTTCTTGAAATAGCACAACTACTTTACTTTATAAAAATGAATAAAAATATAAAAGTCTTCATTAAATTGGCTTCTGTAGGAGTCATATATGTCTTCCTCACCTTATTCATTCTTTGGAAGTTATTTTTTGTTGAAACACATTTGCAGTACATGATTGCATTTAATGTGGAGATTTGGTACATGTATATATCACATTTTTAAATTTTTATCTGTACCCCTCCCCCCTGCCTCTTCTATCTCTTAGGGTCCTTCCTATTTGCAAAAGCTCTGTTTAGTTTTCTTCTTTTCAACCCTTTTCTTCTATCCCTTTCTCTTCTCCTTGCCTTCTTCCCTCCGTCTCTCCCTCTTGTCCATACTTGCTATTGCCTGTCTTGTATTTTGCTCTATGTTTACATTTTGGGTTCCTCACATAAAAGAAACTGCCCAACAGTTAAGCTTATGTGTCTGATTTATTTCATTTATATTATGCTCTCACGATGTATCCATTTACCTATAAATACCTGAAGTCCATCTTTCTTTATGGTAGAGGACTACTTCATTGTATATAAATTGCATATTTTCTCTACCCATTGTCTTAGTTTCTTCTCTGTCATTGCTGAGACAAAATACTTGATGCCCAACATGAAGGAAGGAAAAGTTTATTTAGCTTACAGTCCATGGAGGCTTCATGCCATACTTGGCTGGCCCCAAGGCAGAGTGGCACATGGCACAAGGCAAACGTTCATGGTGGCAGGAGACAGGCAAAGCAGCAAGAGCAAAAGAGGAAGAGTGGAGGGAGGCAGCCTCTTTCTCTTCCTTACGTATGAAAACTATGTGCTCCCGGGTGGGTGTAGCTGTCACACCCATAATCCCAGCATTGGACCATGGATCAATCATAAACTCTAAAAGCCCATCCCATGACTGCATGAAGCTTTGGAGGGACATCCAGACACAAACCATAACACTCACTTTTCTATTAATGGGTATATAAGCTGCTTCCAAGATTGAGTTATTTTAAATTGTGCTGCTCTAAACATGAATATGCATGTATCACTGTAATATGATAATTTTAGCTCTGGTCAAACTAATGGAAGATATTAAGAGGATAACCAGAAGGGAACTAGTCAGATCAAATGAAACTTATAGCTTGAATTCTTTGACAACTCTTGAGATTGATTTCTACAAGGATTATACTAACTTACCTTCCCAACAGTAATGTATAAGGGTTCCTTTCTTCTTATAGCCTTGCCAGTAATAGTTATTATTTGATTTCTTAACATTATCTACTTTCCTGGAGTGAGGTAGAATATCAGTGTTCCACTTGCATTTCTCTAATAAGTAGTGATGTTGAACATTTTTTCATGTATTTATTAGCCATTGGTACATCTGCAAAGTATTCATTTCGCTTGCCCACTTTTTTCTTTAGGTCTTTTATTGGGGTAAGGTGCTTTTAAAGATTCTTTATATATTCTAATTGTTAATTCTTTGCCCTGATTCAAGCAATGTTAGACACAAGATGCAACAGTGAGAACTCATGCATTTTGTACCATGATCATCACCATTAGGATATTTGATTTCAGGTAGTTCTCTGGTAAAAGTTTTATATTGAAGGAAGAGCTTGATTCTTCTTTTTGAAATAATAATTCTTGGCATTACTTCACCAAGCTATTAGGTTGAAAAAATACTTAATTCATAAGAGGTGAGTTATTTTCCAGTGGAGGTCTGAATGATACATCAATGGAGGGATGAAACCACAGGAATTACTGCTCTTATCTACAGATACCTTTGTTCCTGTTAAACAATCTTCTCTTATCCCTCTCTCTCAATAATTTTCCTGGCGTCTCGGCACCATTGTGTTTTCTGCTTCTGCGATATTAACAAGTCTGCATGTGAGTGAGAATGTGTGGTATCTGTCTGTCTCCACTTGGTTTATTTCACTTAACATAACATCCTCCAGGTTCTGTATCACATATTTAATAACAGCTTAAGAAAAAATTTTGCACATTTCACCACAAAATGTTAAATATAAAACGATGGATATGTGAAATACTGCAATTTGATTATTATTCTCTTTAGAGAATAATATTCACCCTGTGAATAAACACATTTATTGAGTGAAGTAGCAACAAAATTTTAAAAAATATGGTGAAAAATATCTTTGACTTTTGATACATTTGGTATTAATGGGTTCACCAGTTCATTTAAGGAAATAATCCTAGGTACATTTTTTTTTTTGTTTTTGCTTTTGTGTTTTTGAGCCCAGGTCTCGCTATGCACTTCAGGCTGGACTTGAGCTCACTTTGTGGCCCAGGCTGGTCTTGAATTTGCAATGATCCCCCTACCTCAGCCTCCCAAGTGCTACGATTACAGGCATGCGCTACCACTCCAGGCTAATAATCCTATTTACTAAGTTAATACTAAGAAAGTGATTCAAAATTAAATATCTCAGCTAAGGTATATTTACTAATTTTATCTAAAACAGCAAATTTTAGATGTTATGAAGACACAGACAAAAATTTCAGTAAATTTTTGTATTTCTCCTATAATATTTTCTTTAAAACAATTTTATCTAAGCAAGAATGTTCCTCTAGATTAGAAAACCATATTGTCACTTTTTGTCATAGTAAAACATTTAGATGCCATTTGTATAAAAACAATACTATAATACTAACAAAAATTCTAGAGACTTCATTTCTATTGGACACAAGTAGAAAAATAATACCAGACTCATTGATTCACCTGTGAGTCCAGTGCATAACTAAAGGGAAATCATGAACACTGAGCAGAGAAAAACAAGTTCTATACAGTGTAGAAATGATTGGGTGTAAGGCCAATCTGGCTATGAAATTTGTCATCTTTATTCATCAGGATTGATGGGATTATCTCCTGGGCAGATCACATACCCTCTCTTCCTCCTCGCTGTCTATGCTTTCATCTTAGCATTACTATCTGCCGAAGAGGGCAACTTTCCCCAATAAAAAAGAATCACTTTTCAATAAAGGAAGAGTCTGAATGATGTCAGCAAAATCCAAGTATGAAACAAATGAACTAAACATTGAGTAGATTGCATCAATCTTTTTATGTGACATGGGTAGAAATTTTCTCCTTTTCTAAATGGGCTTTATGTCATGTGAAATTCTAACCATTCTTGGCCTTGTAACTGTAATAATCCATATATTATTTCTAAATAAAACACTTCTTTTATAAAGTTATGGTCAGAAACAAGTTTAAAAAATAATGTTTGTCTTATTTTCGAATGAGCACTGGGTATAAAATATGTAGAAATCAATTGAAGCTTCTTAAATAAATTATATTCAAAGTCAAATTTGAAATACATTACAGATTGTCAGTTGTTTATAAAAATCAAACATTCCACTTTCATCTTCATAATACATATTTAACTTAGTTTAACAATGTGAATATCTCCTCTGAATATAAATTTATATTGGTGTAAATCATCTGTTATTTTAGGAACAACAATAACCTTCAATCAAAATAGGAGCTGTTCTCAAATATCAGTTAAATCCTTGGTACTCAAATGCAGTCTGTAAAGAATATTTCAAAAAGCTGGCAAATAACTAAAATGAAAAACCTTTGCTAAAACTTATGAAAAACTCTCTCTCAAAAACTAGTAAATGGGAATCTACATTTGAACAACATCTCTAGATCATTTACACACACAATGAAATATAGGAAGCATCAGGTTATTTGCTCTAAAGTACATAGCAATTGTTAAAAAGGACTATCTAACCAATATGGAATGGAAGTCAATGTGTTCTAAAGTCTTTCCACATCCTGTGACTATAAGTGGTTCTCTGTAAAGAAAAAAGGAAACAAATCCTAAATTTCTACGTAACCCAACTTCCTTTTTTTAATCAGACATCTTAAGCGAAAAGCTGGTTTTAGTGATTCTTTTTCCTTTGGTATTTTATTTCAAGAAACCAATTTAAATACTGCACAAGGAATTTCTGTTTTTCTTTCATTTTCATAGTGTAAGTGAAATTTTTGTAGGCAACAACAAAACCAACAAACAAAAAAAATAAAAACTTACATATCATCAGCTTAATCAAATGGATTTGGCCTTTAATTTGAAAAATCCACAGAAGGTTGAAGCAGGAGGATCTCCAGGAGGCCAGCCTGGGCTACATAGTGAGTTCAAGACCAGTCTGTACTACAGGAGCACACATACCCAGAAGTGTTCAGTACTGATCACCTAGACATTTCTTAATCCAGTCAGATGGACATATCATGGGAAGACAAAGATTCTATGTGCCTTAAGTGTGGAACGTAGAGTATTAAGAGCTGGAAACACCATATGTATCAGGGCATCGTCATGGGGAGTGTTCACCTTAGGCTACTTTAGAGTATGATATTTTCCCCCTACAAATGAAAACATGGAAAGGAAGGGAAAACAAGCAAAGGGTAAACATATTGTCCTGTTTCAGAAATTTTACCATGGTTGCAATACCAAAAATAGAAGAGAGTGACCTAGTGTAGATGTTCAAAAATAGACAAGAAGGTGGAGAGGTTTAAATGATAAACGGTTAAGATTTAAACCATAAGAATTTTATTGAGATTGAATAAACAGGAAAAGACATGAGAAAGTTCCCCGTGAAATAAGTTTAATTAAAATGTATTGAAATTTGGAGAAATTGGTTAATTTGAATTTTTTTTTTTTTCTGTCACCCCTGGAAGTCACACTCTAGTATCTTCAGACTTTTAGAGTTTACTCTAGGGAACTTTTTGTTCATTGGCATCAGCCTGGTGTTGCATGTGCTGCCTCTTCCTCAACATTCTCCTCTTCCTCTTCCTCTTATTCATCCTCCTTTTGCTCCTCCTCCTCCACCTCACCTACTACTCCATCCTTTGTTTTCGTACTACTTAAGATTGAACCTAGAATTTTCATACCAAACCACATCTCCAGCCATTTTTATTAATTCATTTGGAGACAGGATATTGCTACATTGCCAAGTCTCAGCTCAAACTATCAATCTTATTGCTTCAGCCTTCAAGACTGTTTTAATTTCAGGGTTATGCCACCATGCCTGGTTTGATGCTGCGTTCTGTTTTTGTTTAATATACTTTTTTGGTTCGGTAGTAATGGGCGGAGTTCATAATGTTTACATTTCTTGTAGGGGATTATTAAAGGTACAAAATAGATCCTAAATTCTTTCTGTTTGTCCACTGTCCCATCCCTCTTGCCCCCATCCATTTTTTTTTCTTAAATTTTTTTGTTTGTTTGTTTTGTTTTTATGGTACCAGGACCTCGTGCTTGTCAGGCAAGTGCTGTGACCCTGAGCTAAATCCCCAGCCCCTGCATCCATTTCTTGCTTTTTTCTTTCTTTCTTTCTTTCTTTCTTTCTTTCTTTCTTTCTTTCTTTCTTTCTTTCTTTCTTTTCTTTCTTTCTTTTTTTCTTTCATTTCTCTCTCTTTCTCTCTCTCTTTCATCCTTTCTTTCTTGCATGCAGTGCTGCATTCTTGATCACTCTTGCTTGATTTCCACCTACTTAGATTGAGCAGCTACTGAGCCCTCTTGATCTACATCACACAGATGGCCATTGTGGACTTTCTGGCCTCTGATCCTAAAGTTTACCTAATAAATTCTTTTGCTTAATGTACTTATATATCTACAAATATATACTTTGTATAATAAATATTTATATACTTTGATATATATTTATATTTCATAATATTTATATATCACTATGTGTACATATATATTCAAATATATACTTTCTATCAATTTTCTTCATCTAAAGAACTCTAACCAAACCACAAGCTCATTTCTGAGTTTTGAGATAAGGCATATCTTGCTGCCTCTATTCGATTCCTTATTTTCCTCAACATGACCATGATGTATACCTTCGTTTCCTTTCATCTGAAGTGCTACATCACTGGAAAGCACATCGAAATCTCCGTATAAAACATTTCACCTGACGCCATTCTTGAGTCCCTACTATAGCACAGCAACACCATGTCAAATAAGTGAACTGCTTGCACAGCCTTATCAAAATAGTATTTTAATTTTTATAGTATAACGTCTTTTTTATAAATCATTATTTTTATGAAAATCTGTTTTCATTTATTCTAAGACAAAAGTGTAGGCATTTGAAATAAGACTAAACACCAACAGAAAAAAAATCAAGGTTAAATTTGATACAACTATTGTACATGGATAAAAGATTACTGAGAAAAAAATTTAACTTTCAGTATAACCAAAATAACTAAAAAACATTGATAAATATCAAGTTTTGATCACATGATATGAATTTAATATTACTTACTAAGATATTTAATATTACTAAGTTTTGTAGTAAAAATGTCTTTTGTTGTTTTAAAAGGTCTAACGTGTTATATTTACTGATAAGTTATATGCAGAAGAGTACATAGGAAGCTGAGAAGCAATTCACAAAGTACTTTCACAAAGGTATTTAGTTTTTTATAAAATCTGGCTTACAAAACTGAAATACATTTTATTAAACCTCAAAGCCAGTGTGTCATCAGTAGGCAATTTCATTTAACAGTAGCAGTATTCCTCAGTGTTTTCTTTCCTCTTATTTTATTTTTGTTGTTGATTGTTCACTTTGAGAAATGAGGGCACTATGAATGCTAGGCGAACACTCTACTACTGAACTATGTCCTTGAACTTAATATAGTATTTATTTTTGATATCAACTTTTTGAAGTATAGTAATTTTTTCCACTCTAAAAGCTTATAATAAATGTTACAAATTAAATAAATGAGTGGTTTCACCTTAAAAGTGAAATTTACTTTGCTTTTTTATTTTAAAGAGAAAAAAAAATAATAAATAACAACAACAAAGACAAAAAGAAAACAACACAAAACCAACAAAAATGATACAGGATTTCAAATTGAGATGACAGGAAATTAACAATGATTGTTATATTTCATATTGTTATCTTCAACAAAGTTGCTCAGATTACCAGATGTAAGAATGCAAGATTTATCAAACAATTAGAGAGAATAAAAAAATAACAAAAAATTAGATAAGATACAGAGCAAGAAATTGCTCAAAGGGAAGGAACAACTGGGATGAGAGAAAGAAGAAAAGAAAGTAAGAAGGAAGGGAAAATTACATGCATATGTAAAGATAGCTGGGATAATTGTACTGCTGATGTCTACTGGTTTATTGAAAGGAACAGTTAGTGCTTTTTTTTTTTTTTACCAATTTTTCATGCTTATAATCTGGTAATCTGAGCAACTAATTTGAAGACAACAATAAACAATATAAAAGTGAAATTTATTTTGAAGAAATGCTTTATTTTGAAGAAATGCTTTCTCCTAGACTTAGTGATAACAGAATATCCTCCCAGTTCAAAAAAATACCCTCAAATTTTTATCCAGGGGAAAATAGAAACATTTAAGGTATTTATCTATACTACTAATGTGCTTATAAGGAAGTGAATTTTTTCTGTTTTCTCTGCAGCATGTCAGCACCTAAAATTATTGTAGACAAAATATACAGATCCAACAATGATTACTGAGTGGAAGAACAAACAAACCCTCTTAATTTGGCAAATGATTATATATTCATTAGGTAATCACTACAATGTTCATGAAAAAAAATTTGAGAAGATACATAGGACATATGGAAAGTTTCAGAGAAAAGAAAAAAAATATAGGAAAACAATAAAAAAGTATTGGTCATCTTCCCCTTCTTCAAGTATGGACCATGGAACAGCAACCCTCTTTGAGGTGTTTGCTAAAGCAAAAACATTATGAGTAAAACTAAAACATAATGTGAAAGGTAGAATTTTCAGTCCAACATCAGGCAGGTCCTCCACACTAGACTTTTGGAGAAGAAACCTTTGTGTCAGGGCAAGAGGAATAACAATATATCGGGCAAATGTGTGAAAGATTAGTGAGTACTGATAAGGTTACAATTGGCTGAATTCTCAGTTTTTATGTATCACAGAGAAAAGGGTTTTCATATCTTAATATCAATCCATGTGTAAGAACAATGTTTATGTTTTGATAGCTGGAGCAAGTCCAGGTAAAAATTTGTAAGAAGCAGTGCAAAATGTTAATGCAAGGCTCCTTGTGTAAAAATATTGGGAATTCCATGACTTGAACAGGAGTACATTAAAGCAAGTATGAGAGCCCTCCGCATGGCCGGAAAACGGTGCCAAAAGTTTGTAATTTTGCTAATTACTACATGATATGTGAAAGTGACCTATGTCACTGTAAGAAACTGCTTCTGACAGAAAAGTCATGTATGTGATAGCTGACATAAATAATGGTTTAATGGTATATTATTTTGTGTTAGCACTAACTTTTCTTATGAGTGAATTCAACTGTTATCTTACCTCTTTGAAAATAGGAAAATTACAGACATAATTAGATAAGTTATCTCTGATTGAGAGTTCCTTGAAGATCATAATAATGAAGGGAAGATAATTAACATTTATTAACCAATTAGTATGATGTGATTGATGGTATCGCCAGACACATTAAGCCTAAAGTAAAATCTTTCAGTTACCCTAAATTTATGAGTAATTAATAAAATCATTAACCAACTTAAATAACTTGTCACAGTATCACTAATTATCATGATCACATTAAAGAAGTCACTAATGAAAGAAGCAACACCCAAGCGAGGTTCGGTGCCACACGCCTGTAATCCCAGCACTGTGGATGCTAAGGCAGGAGGATTAGAAATTCAAACCCAGCTTGGACAACTTCTTT
>NW_004955407.1:21191072-21222088 GCF_000276665.1 Chinchilla lanigera
TATTTCTACTGCTCATGGAAGAGAGTTACAATGATGACTGATTAAAGCCTGAGGCATTCAGTGTGTATTAAAAAGTTTAAACCCATGTACTTTCCTGGTTTTTTTCTTTTTAAGATGTTGTAAAAACATTTTTTAAAATTCCTTCCTTCCTTTCTTTCCCACTCTCAATGTTCTATAAATCCATATCCTTTTATTCAGAGTCTGATTGACAGATAACATTTATTTGAAATTTAATTTTTTTTCTTAGCTTTTTCTTGATATATTGAGTCATTGTAATGTAGTATTCTGAAACTGGTTTTATTCCCTAATCTTGTGTCCTCAGCTAGAAAATGAAATAACTGGAAGGGTCACATGTATACTTCTACATAGTCACTATAGTACCCAACTTCTACCCAGTGTCTTCTACTTAGAACAGGTATCCAACTTTTGCAGGCAGTATTATTTGTACCAATTTCATGATCTGAAAGTAATTTAATGAGGTCTACTGTGCCACTTAAATCTTTTATATCCACAAAATACGTGATAGCAATTTACAGTTTAGTTTTCAAGATTAAATGAAGTAAAGAGTGCATACTGCCTAACTGTAAATCCATAGTATTAGACAAAAAGATCTTTTCCAAATAGGAAGGGAATCAAGAGATGGAGGGTGGAGAGGCAGTGAGAATGTAAAAGTAACTGACACCTGTAATGTACATTTATCAAATCTGTACAACAGACATAATCATTATGCAGGGCAAATACTTACCAGTGAAAAATAGAATTGAGAAAAAAATAATAATCATAATAATACCTGGGAAAATTTCAATTCCATGCACCAATTTATAAATATAATAAAAGCTTTTTATATACAAACTTTTAAAGAAAGACTGGACAAAAACTAATTATTTGAAAATTGTTTAATGAAGGAATATCAAAGTTAGCTTTGAAAACTTTGATAAAAAGGGACTAAGAGATGCATGTTCTATTTACGAGTTTGAATGTTCTATTGAACATAGCCAATCACATTAGGATTTATTGTTTAAAAATGATTTCTGGAAGAATTGAACAGAGGACATGTGTAAAAGCTGTGTGTTAGTTATATGATAGGTTATTGTAGCTCCTTAAAAGCTCAAATTGTGGCAGTAACTATCACTCAATGGGTATATTGCTATAGAGACCAAAATAAATTATATATATATTACTTTCTAATAATCTATCTTAGTACAGTGCTAGAATTTGTTTAAAAATAGTTTTTTTTAATAGTTTAACTGTATCAAGCAAGCATTAAGGAAACAAAACTCACAACTAATCCATGGCTAAATTCATCCTGGATTCTTGGCATGTCAATATTCTATCTGTTGAGTAAACAGTGACTTAAGTGCTTTAGAGAAGATATACGTAGGTAGTAAACCTAACATGCTGTTATAAACAAATTATGACTTGAATTTTCTCTCTCAGGTGGATAGCTATTACATTTTAACAGGGATGAGACACAGGAATGCATATCGTAACAATCTGTACTGTATATTAGATTTCCTCTCAAAAAATTTTGATTTTTGTTAAGTACTCATCTGCACTGGAGGACCACAGTTTAGGACTGTAAAATTTAGAACAAAGTGTCTGTAGCTAAAAAGACATAAGAACAAATGTTATGCATTGCCGATTGTTCCATACAGGAACAAGATCACAACAGAAAATTTGACTTTAAGAAGTACATCTTGATAGATACCTTACAATAAGTTGCTTGCAAAATATATCATTATATTAATGATGTACCAAGCATATTACTTAGCATAGGAAGATCTATATACATTTGGCAAATGTCTAAGTTTTCACCTTAGAGTGTTTGTTGCTTGATAAGTCTTTTCAATAAATATTTAGCTTGAGTTTTTTCTTTAATCTCCTTTCTTTATAGAGTAAAATGACCTCTGTCAGAAAATGTTTTCTCACTTGTTATGGTAGATTTATACCACTTTTCTATCACTAATCCTTCACTATATATATATATATATATCCTTCAAGGAAAAAATTATTCTTTTTATTGGGGAGATTTATTTTCATCTATGTATGGATGATGGCAATTGGGATAATTATTTTATTTCTTCCACAGTAGCATTGTCCAAATGAAGTGTAATAAGTGACATTATATTTAAATATCTCTAAGATCCAATGAAAGAGGAGGTGAGAAAACCCCTGATTTTACTCTCATCTTGGAAACTGATTGTTGTGCAATCATATAAAGTTCTTATTCAGGGAGACGCACTCACAAAAAAAAAAACCACAATATGAGAACTCAGCAGGAAGACCACTATCTCCTAAAAAAGAGAAAAGCCTAGCAACAAACCAAACTTGAGGACATTATTTAATCCATGCAAACTGTTTCGTCGGCCATTGCAAACTAATACATTGGATAAAGTATTCAAAGTCAAAAGTTGTGACAGGCACAAGTGCCCAAAAGATGTCAACATTTTAAGTCTGTTAAACATGATTCACATCCTCTGGAAGGTACAAACAGCCCTCAACAGATACCAAGCAAGAGAAATCTGTGTTCAGATACAGAACCACAAAAAAATGAAATTTTTCCACAATCAAAACAAAGAGAAAACGACTGTCCGCTAAAGCTTGTAGAAAAGGTGACAGCTTTTCTCATACTACAGGGCCTCCCATGTCACTATGATTCTTCTGTCAGACTTCTGATCAGCCGGCCTGTGAAGAAACTAATTTGTATTGATTTAAATTGCAAAGCAAATTTGTTACAGCGGCAGGAGAAAAACCAATGAAAAGTTCTCTTTTACCCAACATCTCTAGAATTTGGATTCAGTGTATTTATGATGGGGAGATGTCCTGAAAACTAGGAGCTTCCTGCAGTTTTTTTCTGTTTTTTAAAATAAACTTAACTGGCATCTTTTACAAATGAATCCAGGTGCTCATCATATAGCCTTTCCTCCACGAATAGGTTATAATTCACCATTATCTTGTTGACAAGGCTATGATTCATTTCACACATCACTGTTCATTAAAATAATATGTATCTCAGCCTTTGGTCCAGCCCACCTCAAAGCTCAACTGCTAACAAATTTACGGTCAATTAACTTTTGCAGATGAAAAGAAGTTGAAACTGTACAGTATTTAGGAAATATACATTTAGGAAATTAAGCAACTACAAACTAATTACCATACAATGTTTTAAAAATTATCTTATGTTTTAAATTCTCTTATAAAGTTTTGAGATTTTAGAGAAAAGGCTAGGCATTCAGTTACTTTTAAGATTAAAATTATTTTTTACAAATTATCTTAAAAACGAATTAATCTCTTTTACACTTCAATTTTAAATGCAAAGAGAGGGGCTGGGGATTTAGCTCAGCGGCAAAAGCGCCTACCTGGCAAGCACAAGGTCGTGAGTTCGGTTCCTGGTACCGGAGAAAAACCAAAAAAAAAAAAAAAAACCATAAATGCAAAGAGATTATTTTATATGTTGACTTAATTTCTGCCTTCAATTATTTCACAAGTATATTTCCAATTTTTAAGAGAAAAAAATTCCTGAGGCACTTGTAAAATACTGATTTTTACCTATAATATCACTGTTCTGTTTATTTATTGTTTTTCAGAGCTATTTCCTCTACTTTTGTTTGATAAGAGATCATGTACTGATCCATGATAGGAAGTAGAATCACTTTGCCCACACACATTTCCCTGCCATAATATTTTGCACTTGAAGTGCAGTGCCCACAACACTATTTAGGAGCTTTCTCCAGAAGAATTTTAACTACCTAGACAGCTCACAGTTCACAAATGTAGCTAAAAATAGACCAAAATTTTTTTTGTCCTCAGAGAAGTCAATGACATAGTCTACACCCGAGAATTCAACAAGAAGATTTAATCTGAATGCATATTTCACAACCATGCAGGGACTACTTATAAATGGGAGAGAATCATAGAAATGAGAACATAGGTACAAAGGATTTTAAAATGTATAGGTTTATGAATGAGTATAAAGGAACATACCGTATCTCAAGAAAATGTCTTTGGGGAAATAAAGGAAAAGATAGGCCAAACGAGGCCAGGGAGAAAGTATTCATTACTGTTTGAGTAAGAAGTGTGATATTCTAAGATATCAGCATATCAAAAAGAGAAGGAAGAATTTTCAACTTAAAGTAAAAACATGGGAAAATTATGCTTAAAATGAACATGGGAAATTTGTAACTGAAAGGAAAAGTACTTCAGTAAAACTATTAAGTCCTACCAGCTGCTCATCAATCCTCAGAAAGTTTCAACTTACGAATTCCACAAATTTTGAATAAGAAATAATGTCTACTAGGAATTTTTTCTTGCCATGATTCTATAAAGTCCAAAATGTTTAATAAGGTTAAGCTTTATACTAGACGCTTGTTGTCCTGATTTTTCTACTTTTCTCTATTTTTAGAAAGAAACATGTTCTTGATGTTTTTAAGATTTCAAAGGGTGTTTTGATTTAATATATTCATTAAAATCAGTAAGTGTAAAAATATGTGTTATAGGTTACATCTAGGATGTCATGTAGCATTTTCAATTGTTTAGAGGTGAGGCTTTTGGAAGGTGATTGGATCATAGGGACACTATACTAATCAGTGGATTGAGCCACTGATAAGTTCACAGCAAAACCTGCTGTTGGAAGCTAGGTCCTAGTTTGAAGAGGTGTCATGGGGTGCATGCTTTCGGAGGGTACATCTCTTTACATAGCTCTTCCCTTCTTTTTCTGTTTTCTGACTGCCATGAAATGAATAGCTTCCTTCCCCCATGAACTTCCATTATGATATTTCTGCCTTGATGTCATTTATCCATGGAATGAATTTCCTGAACCATAAGCCAAATTAACCCTCCCTTCCTTTATGCTGTAGATGTTGAACAATGTGCCCCAGCAATGAGAAAGTTAGTTACTGCAACCTGAAATGAGGTGGCATACCTACCCATTAGCTGTCTATCTATCTATCAATCTATCTATCTATCTATATATCTATCAGCTATCTATCTATCTGTCTCTATATATCTTTAACTACTTATCTATATATTTGTATTAAATCAACAATAAGACCTTGTGTGAAACATATCATGATGGAAATTTTAAAAATTAAGAATCAACTAGTAGTCTGACCATATTAGGACAAAATAAGATCATGCAACCCACCAAGTATCTCATCTGTTAGTCTCACTCAGCCTTGACTGACTACACTGGAGACAGCCTGACCCAGCTCAGTGTGACCACACCCAGCTACACACCCTGTACTTTCTAGCCATAAGAGATGACCAACACTCTTACTTGCTTATTTCAAGGACTTTCTGCTGAGAAATGTGAGATGACCAACATTACCTAGTAGAAATTCACCATACTTTCAAGCTTCTGTACTTCTTGCTTGCAAAACCTATATAAGCCAATTCCAAAGCTAGCTTGGGGTTGATGCTTTGGGAGTGAACCCACATTAGCCCATCTGTGTAATAAAGTTGGGTGCCTTCCAACTCCTTGATGCAGTGTTTTCCATTTGGTTCAGTACTGGTTCAGTAACAATATGAATATGGGTGTCCTATCTGAACAGAACAAGACCTACAGTGACCATCCATGTTGCTTGATGGTAACTAATTTTCCTGACTTGAGTGGCATACTGTAGTTGGAACTGAGACCAATTTTGACTCTGTGAGAAAAGTGTAAAATTTCTTTACATGTATTCTACAAATCAAGTAAAATTTAAAAAGTTTGAATAAAACATCAGTTCGTTTCATAGAAGACAGTATTTTATTCTGCTTTTGCTTTCCATTGCAATCATATCCCTTTCTATGAAGAAGTGCTGAAAGAGTTTTTGAGACTCCAGACCACCATCAGCAAAAATGAAGTTCCACTACTTTCTGGGGCTGGTTCTCTGGCAACTCACTGAAACTCCCATTGCCTCTTGTGTGGGAGGAATGTAAGAGGAGCTGTGCGGACAGTAAACAAGTTGAACTGTAAAGCTTGCAGAGCAATGCAGCTTATAAGATTTTACATAGTAACAGAACATAGATCAACTAATATAATGAATCATAGTAGGTTTGTGCTTGTTTGTTTTTAATGTGGGAAAGCAAAAATGTCAGTATGATAAATCAATGAGATGTTCCTAATAGTGACAAAATTCTTTACCTGGTCAAACATTAGTTAGGTTTCAGAACTCACTCTTACATGCATCTGTAAACTTTGTAAGAAGGGCAGTTGTAGCAAAGAATCCTGCTACACAGACTTTGGAAATTCCTTCCTTAATATCTGACCACTGTTAGTACCTGAACAAATTCCTCAAACCTCCTCCACACCTAGATGTTGTCTGAGCACTCTGGCCTAACTTCAGCAAGATACTACCAGGTCATTTACCCAGGGTCCCTCCTGTACGTGCCTTAATGTTTCCTCTTCATAATTTTCTATCCACTGACCCCTATGCCACACGGTGGCTTTAATTTCCCACTTACCTATGCAGTATATGAAAGTATAGCCTAATTTCATGGCCTTAGTTTAAGACCTTGTTACATTGGTCCTTGTATTTTCCTCAGTGGTCCTGAATAAACAATTCCTTATTATGCTTTAACAAGTGTCAAAGGGTATTTTTTTTTCTTTAATAGTAGCAGTGTAAAGAATTGTACAAAACACTGAAACTAATTCTATTTTGTAATTTAAATACCATCAGGGTTTCCAAAGGATGTTCTGGATGATGGTATTAATATCAGAGAGTGTATGAGACTCAAAATAAGCTCAACAATACTGTCCAAGTTTTGAGAAAGGACAATTTGAACTCGGTAGCATTTAGAATGATAAACATATAATCCAAATTACATTTGCAGTACTTGTTTATAAATGTAAACCTACATTTGTTATTTCAGGTAAAAGGCAATAGAATTGTTCAAGGATGCATTTAGGATAATGGATGCAAAAAAGGAATGTAAAGTTTCAAAGACACTGAAAATTAGTATTCTATGTCTAAAATATTTCTAAGGATCTCAAAAACAATTCTTTATGGAGATTAAAACTAATGCCATGTTTGCTCACTCCATAGCCTTTTTCTCATTTGAATTTTTTCTATTTCCTTGTTAACCACATAAAAATGTTGAAAGAAATAGACTTAAACAATAACTATTATCTCTGATTGGGTAGGTGAACTCAGACTGCTGTATCACGTGGACTCCTTTCAATACTGTTTCACAACTGAGATCGTATTGCAAGAATCTTGTCTCCTCGGACTGAACCCTCCACAGGACTGTGTGAAGGGTCATTTTTCCTTTACATGCTTTTTAAAATAAAACTAAAATGAGTTTTTCTGCTATGTATGTAATGTGTGATTTATATTTTTATTAATACACATTTGTGATTAATGAATACTTTCACCTTGGGAAGCTCATGTACATATGGCGTCGGCCTCCTTTTGCCTTTCTCTTCCGCTCCCGATGCTCTCCTACTTGGCATTCTTAGATCCCTCTCTGATTTGCAAAAGGCCTAGGTCCCCCTCTCCTCTTTGTGTGCTATGTTACTGTGTTTCTTTCATTCTAAAAGTAATTAATTTATGAAACATAATTTAATTACAATGATACTTCCCATGAACACTTATAAACATAAATCTCAAAAATATATATGTGTACATATACATATTTAGTATACATATAGAGTTACTAGCACGAGGAAATACTGTGATAGGATATACTCTTATATCCATAATATGTAACCTTATGTGATGTTGTAGGCATTTCCTCATCTAATCTTCAGTTTCCTCTAACCACTGATTCATTATCGTAGTTTGCCCTTTCTCGACTATAACGTATGTTTTGTGCTGCCATAGGAAAATATTTCTTCTTTGCTTACTTGTGTGACTCACACAAGAGTTCTTTTTAGTGAAAAATCTACTTACATATCAAGCACATAATCATGTTTATTAAAATGAAGTTTTGAGAGTGAATATTTATGAAAACACATAATGAAAGTCAAGTATGACTCTGTTTGGGGGTGTTGTTAATGAATTACCAATATATTTAAAAAATCAAACACTATTTAAGTTTTGATTGTTGAGAAATATAATTTTAATTCATACATATCATGAGTGTCTCAGTAAAATGAGACATAGAATAAATTCTCAAATATCTGCAATTTTTAATCCCACTTTACTTATCAAAATATCTTTCATGCACTGAAAGTAGAAAAACTGAAAAATTTTTCACAATACAATGACAATTTAGCTTTCAAAATATTGTTTGAATATATAGGAAAATATTTTTCCTATCTTGATTTTGACTTTCACGGAAAGGTCTGGTTATGTGGCAGTGACAAAAATATCACCATGTAATCATGCAAGGAAGGGTGAAAGTCAACTCCTGGTATTTTTTATGGTGAAGCAAAGGAATGTTGTCCCAGAGTCATGTAAATAGATGAAAAAAAAAAAAGCCAAAAAAGTTTGGCTTTAATTCAGCATGTCATAAAAACTTGATCCTTCCTCTGTGTAACATGAATAATGATAATAAGTGGGAAATTTATGAAAAATAATTACTGCACCTTACAGAATAGTTATAAATCATAGAGGCAATACATCAAAATTAAATGTCAGAAAACTAGTTAGCACTTACTGGATTCTTATTGTGTGTCAGTATTTTATAGCACTTTTAGAGATATTAACTTATTTAAACTTTACCCAAGTAATACTGAAGAATTTAAATATGGGCCAAATTTGTGAAAGGTGAAAATGAGTTAAAGGCAGTTTAACTAAATGGCCCATACTTGGAAAATTACTAAATTAGACATAATGTTCAAATTTAAAACCTTCACTCTTACAACAGAAAAATTATAAAAAGTGCTAATTTCATCCTTTATTACCAGTGATGAGAGGTTATTCATACAAAATTAGAGAACAAGACCTACACTCATCTGCATATTCTGTGCATTTCACATAGATTATGATAAAGTGGACAGATAATATTGCCTAGATTTCCTCTGACCTTTTTCATCTAAGAAAGGAGTGTACCTACAAGATGACTGCTTTCTTGAATAACATAAAAGAAGGTTTATGTAAAATCATCTACTTTTGTAACTTGTGAGCACAAAGAAGACTAAGTAATTAAATATACTTAAATATACTTCAAAGTAAATATACTTTGAAAAAATCAAAGTTTTGTGATTCATAAAGAGATGTTTTACCAGACCATGATTTCTACTATATCTAAGTAACAATGTGCTAAACATTATAATTACATTTCGTTTCCCAAGCTATCTCACCAAAGTAAATCTAAAACAGGAGAGCGAAAGTACACCTTTGGTTGGTTGCAGGCATCTCGCATTTCAGTTTATCACATTCTACCAGTGCCCTGCCAGTGTCCCATTTAATAAGCCTATCAGTAGGCACAGAATATACCAGTCCCTGTCATACATTATAAAGTAAGCTTGAGATGACCATTGCATGATTTAAACTTGCTAATCTGAGGAGGGAATTTTATTTTACTATATAGGCCTTCTTCACCATTTTACCATATCAAATGTCACCATATTCACATTTAAGAAAAACAAACAGATTAAATTATTGAAGGTGTGCCTTTCAGATTTCTGAAATTACAACAAACATTAGAAGAGATTATTAATGTTTTCAAGGGAAAATCAGTATGTGCTTAGTGAATATCCAGCCAGATGACTTCAAATCAGCAAGTTTAAATTTCTTTTTAAAAGCTAACATATTTCTTCTTAGTCCATGTTTGTGCTGTGTAATGTTTATATTCGTTGTACAGAATTGCTCCATGCACATACATATTTTAATACCTTGTCTCGGGCCCTTTCTCTTCCTTTCCTTCCTTTCTTCCATCTCATATAAATAAATGATGATTAAACAGCAATATAGGCTGAGTTCAAAAATTTTATTTTGGAAATATTCTTATTACAGTAAAACACACACTGCTAAGAACATTGGACAAGTGTACTAAAAGCGAAGGGCAGGATTTTGAAGGAGATTTATGACCATGTGTTCTTTTCACCTAACTTTTTATTAGTTTAATTTGTTAATACATAGCAAATACATTCATGGGAGAATTGGTACAAATACACATTGCGTCTTGATCCATTTTACACCCCTTTACCTCCTCTCCCTCTGATCATCTCTGTCTGCACATTCCCTTCCCACCTTTCAAAAAAATAATTTTTTGATTCATTGATAGTTTTTATATTTAGTCTCCAATGTATTAGTTATGGTTCATGTTTATCATTTTCCTTGTTTTATTACTATCAGATTTGGATTGTCCCCATCTTTCCAAGGTCTTGCAAGGCATCATTAGGTTAATTGTGATCACTCTATTCTTTTTATGCGTGCAGTTACAGCAGTAAACTTCCCTCTTAGAACTGCTTTTGTAATGTCCCATAGACCTGAGCATGCTGTGCTTCCATTCTCATTTGATTCTAGGAACTTTTTAAAAACAGTCCCCTCAATTCTTCTGTGGTGTATTGTTTACTTAAAAGTGTATTGTTCAGTCTCCATGTGCTGTATTCCTATGGCTTTTTTGCTGTTTACTTTAGCTTCATTTTACAATGACCCAGTGTTATTCAGGAGACTATTTCAGCTTTACCTTGTAGTTATTTAAGTATGGTTTATGGACTAAGATGTGGTCTATTTTGGAATATATTCTGTGTCTTGTTAAAAAATGGGTATTCTGTTATACTGTATGAAATACTTTGTAGATATGCATTAAATCCATTTATTTAAAGATGTGTTTAATTGTGATGTTTCTTTGTTAATTTTTGCCTTGTTAACCTACATAATTGTGAGAGGGAAGTATTCAAGTCCTCCGCTATGACTGCATGAGTATCTAGATATTCTATTTAGTCCAATTTGTTTTGTTTTATGAAGTTGTTTGCCTGGATATTTGGTGCATAGATGTTTACAATTACCTCTTCTTATTAAATTGTTCTATATATCAATATGCAGTACCATTTTTGGCTCTTCTGATTGGTTTTGATTTAAAATCTGCTGTTTCTGAAATAAAGATATATACTGCTGCTTATTTTTTTTTTATTTTAAAGACAATAGTAAAAAAAACAATAGCAAAATACAAACAAAACAAAGCAAGGACATCAAAAATGATATGGGGTTTCAAACCAAATGATAGGGATTAACTGTGGCTGTTATATTGCATATTGTTATCTTCAACAAAGTTGCTCAGATTATCAGATGTAAGAGTAGAATATTGATCAAACCATTAAAGGGAATAAGAAAATTATAATTTAAAAGAACATTAGAGAAAATACATATTTTCACTAGACAGGATGGTAGGAATTCACCAATGGTCATTATACTGCATATTATTGTCTTCATATAAGTTGCCCAGATTACCAGATATAAGCACTCAAAACTGGTCAAAATATAGAAAAAAATTTTAAGCACTAACTGCTCCCCTCAATAAACCACCAGACACCAGTAGGAGAGTTATGCCAGCTATTCATATCCATATATGTATATATATATATAAACATAATATAATTTATATGTATAAATATAATATAAATATACAAATATGAATATACATTTATATATATTTATATATATGTAAAATGGCTTAGTACTTTCCTTTTCCTCTTTTCCACATCCCAGTTGTTCTTCCTTTGAGCAGTTTCTTTTCCTTTCATATTATCTATTGTACATTTTGAGTTTTATTTACTGTTGTGTAAACATCATACTGTCTCCCTGGTGTAAGAACATGAAAGAGTAAATAAAACTGCTGCTTATTTTTCCACTCCAGTTGAATGGAGTATTATTTTCCAGCCCTTCCTCTCCAATCTATGTGCTTTTTTTGGATGAGCTGTATTCCCTATAGATGAAATATGCTTGCATTTTGCTTTTTGATCCAATCTGCCTGCCTGTCTTTTGGGACCATTTTACTGGTAAACTCTCTTATCTGTTTAAGCAAATGTTCTTTGATTTCAATAAACATCTTATGCATTTGCTTATGTTTCTTATTTTGTCTCTTCAAACACTGTGAACAGTTGGTGTTCAAGTTTTTACCTAACGTTTACTCTGCTTCAGTGTCTGAGAGATTAGTTTTGGGGGACTTCAGAGTATAGCAGACCATCCTGTTGTCTTCTGTTCTTATATTTTTTTTCACTGTGGGTTAAAAATCATTTAAGGTGGTGAAGTTCTGTCAGTATTTTGGAAATCTCTTTAGTTAGGTTCTGTTTCCTTGAGATGTGTCTTTAACTTGGTTGTGTTTTGAAGTTTATACCACTCTGCAACCTTTTCCATGTAATATTCGAAGGGGTCTTCTTAGTGGCTAAATTTCCTTGGGAATTTTATCCCCAGCATTAGTCAGAGAGAAAAGGAACTGCAACACATTGATGACACAAAGAAAAACCGAAAATATCAAGCAGTAAAAACCAATTCAATGCCACAACTATTTCACCATTAATAGTATAAAAGAAATCACCAGTAATAATAAAGTAAAAAATCAGCTATTCACATAGCATAAGAATCAATAGCAAGTACAACTATATAATCCTTAACGATATAAAAGAGGTCTGCAACGATAATATATACACAAAGAGAAATCAAATATTGTTACAGAGTAAATGTCTACTAAAAGCAACACTGTATCACCATTAGTAATACCCAAGAATTCAACATTAATAACATAGTTGACTAAATAACTAAAAATAACAAATCTTATCGGTAATACTAATGATGAAATCTACTTATACTAGTACTCATAATTTGAACATTCCTGATGTATGTGACTTTGATTCTGTTGATCAGTTTTTTTCAAACTGCATGATTGACCTTATAATTTTTATTAAAAATCTGTCTAAAATATACCAGGCAATTGGAGGTCCATCAAGTAGGGCTTTAGTGGCCTGATGGCAATTTTCAGGATGCTGGAGAAGGAGATGATTTTTGTGAGTCTACACTTAAATCTCCATGCTGGTGACACTGCCCCTGGGTTCTGAACTTCATGGTGCTTTTCTGTGCTTATCTCCCTCTTAGGTGGAGCAGGATGACCACATAGGTTGCAGTTAAGTAATATCACTTCCCCTTAATGAAGGCTAGAAACAGCTGGAGTTTGTTGTTTCTTTTCCCCACATAAGTTAGCTCTGATAAAAAGCCAGTGTGTAGGCTCTGGTGAAATATTTTCTCATGAGGAAAGTCTTTCTTAAAAAGCACCAAACTTCTAATGCTTTGAAAATAGTTCCCCTTTCTTTTCCCCTACTATAATATAAAGTATTTCATGTTTGTTTGTTGTGTTTTGTTTGCTTTTCCCTTTATATTCCTTGTGAGAATCCATGGAAAGTTCTGGACACAAAATCAGGGTTGAGAGCATCTAAGACCAGGTCCAAATGAGGTGCTTAACTGTCTGTCATTCCTGCCTACCCTGAGGCTCCAGCAGGTCATACATTACAAAGCAGGTTTTCTTAATTGGACTTGGGTTCCCATAGAGGTTTATGCTTGTAAATTTCTTTTTTGGTAAATTGTGGTTCTCTGTATCTGTCTGCCTAACCCTACAATCTCAGGAGCAAAATTCCTTGTGTTACAACTTGTCTGACAAAATATAGGGTTTCTAAAAAAAATTTTGAGTTTCAACTTTACACTTGTTAAGACAGAATGATGGGGGCTGGGAATTTAGTTCAGCGGCAAAGCGCTTGCCTGGCAAGCACAAGGTCTTGAGTTCAATTCCTGGTACTGGAAGAAAAACAAAAATAAATAAAATTTAAAAAGAAAAAAAAAGACAGAATGATGACTTCTAAACTCTTTTCATGCCAGAGAATTCTATGTTTTTTTTAAGTACCAGGAAACCAATCATTATTATTTAGAATGGACCGAACTTATTTTTAAATAAAAATTTATAGTTTCATGTAACTATTTGTTAAAAGAAATTACATTAACACATAAAATGAATGAGAACAACACTGCTACAAACACTTAGAAATCAGTTTTCTAATTAATGAATTGTCAAACATGGAAAAAATCATTTTCTCCTAGTTTACACTATTTTACTTATATGTACATACATTTCTACATATGTTAATTATAATAATATAATATAAAATATAAACATCACATATAGTGCATTTATAAATCATATACACATACATTGTATAGGCACTTTTTATGATATTAGAATTTATTTTTATATTATGATATGATATTAAGACAATCATGTCAAAGTAAAGTGAAACAATATCTGATTTTTCTGTAAAAATCATATTTTCAGTTTACCAGATTGCAATTACACATTATATTATTTGCATTCAGAGATATGAAGAATTCTGTATTATCCTAAACCCAGCCATCTATGAGTGAAAGGAAACAGACGGATGAATTGACAAGTAGGCAATTAGCTCATTTTGGAGGAGGCAGGTGGAGTACTTGCCCTTTAGCAGGGTCTCAGCTGTTTTCCTAGGCTGCAGGTACAGAAAAAAAGATGATCATTAATTCTCATTTACCCTTTTCTCAATTCCCTTCCTGTAAAGATCACTATACTTTCTGAAATATGTATGAATATATTTGGTATTTATAAATGCCAATATAATATTCTGAAACAATAAATGCATACAAATATACTCAGGAAAGCTATTTGAGATATCATAAGCACAAGTTAAATATTGTTTATCTTTTAAAGGCATTTTAGACTTTTTTTCCTACCATTCTCAACATACTAGTGGAACCTGGAGATGACATTTTCTGGAAGTAAGGACTGCACCAATAAAAGAGGAGCTGTCTGTGTTGCAGCATTTCTCTTAAAGAAGTAATTATATCCTGTTCCTTATTATCATGATGAGATTAAAACATGTTATCAGTTAATCTCTGTGCCACTATAAAATTGAACTAACCCTCACTATTATATTTGTGGAAATTCCCTCTACATTATGTTATCAGTTATTTTAAATCAATAGTGAATATTCAAAACAGATTTTATTATTTTAAAAAAGTCTGTATTTTACATAATCATCATTATATGATTTTTTTGTTATTTACTAATTTATGGGTTTTTAATTGAATAACATTCAGCATAGTAAAATGTAATATCAACTGGCAACTATTTGTCATTTTAGCATTATTTCATTTAACCCCAAAATCTGATGTAATTGCAGATCAACCTATTCTTTGGGCATGAGCAATTCCACGGGCCCATATGACAGAAATGATAATTCACTAACATTTTACTGTCGATATAAATCCTATGCTTTAGTCCTACCCTCCCTTTTTGGCTAACAATTACCTCTACTTGTACTTTTAATCATACTTGGCATCTGATTTGATGAATAATGGCAGGCATCTCAGGAAAATATAGAATATGTGATATGTCAACAAAATAAAGGAAAAGTTGAAAAGAAATTGAGCAATATCAACATTTTGGGGGCATAAAATGGAGTGAATAAGGCAGTTTCCTGGCATGGCTCAGTGCATTTGTATGGCAAGATATTGATATTCATACCAGAGGACCAATTATTTTGCTTTACAAAAATATCTTACCTACACGATTTTGCTCAAATTTGCAACAATCTCCAAAAGAACCCCATAGTCCAAAAGCAAAGGAAAATGTATAAAAATGAGACACTTAGAAAAACTTTGTCTAAACTATGCTTTTGGCTTTTCTGTTTCCCTTTGGCAGCTCTTTAAAGGAGAGGCTGTCTATTTTTGCTCAAGTTTTCAGAGGGTTCAGTCCATGTTTGGTTTGTTACATTGCTTTTAGGTCAGCGGCAAGCCAGAAACATTATGGTGGAAGATGCAGCCATAAAAAGCAGAGAAGAGACAGCAAGTGAAGGGAGAGTGAAGCAAGTGAAGAACCTCTCCCTACCGTGAAGGGAGAGGAAGAACTCTGGCATATTTTAAGGAATTTATATCTATATGTTTATTTTCCACGCTTTTATCTCTAACAGTGTCAGTGCTGGAAGCAGACCACGGAAGTGTGTCTGAGAACACCGGCATCCATTATATATCCACCAGTTCCTCTCATCTACTGTCTGCTTGCTACGTGGCAGTCACTGTTACGGACTATTTATGACTATTCTCACGTTTTCCTCATCATGTAGGACTGTAGGATGCAGATACTTTATCTCCACTTTATAAAGAGACTATGTTTTAGAAAAATTAAAAACACCATGGCCTTATGCAAATAATCAATAGTACAGCACTCTAAAGTTACAGACTGTTATAATGATCACATTTTCTTTGTGCTGGATAAAGTACTCTTGAAGGATAATGTACACAGCTGAAAGTAATAGTGAATAATACTATGAATTTTCAGAATATATATATATATGCATACATATATTTACATATATATGTAAAGTTAAAGAAAACAGAGTATTTGACATAACTATTTCTCCAACTATCTAGCCACAATCTGAATGGGAAACAGTAAAAACTAAAAGTACTGCTCTGGCTAATGTTTCCAGAGCTATATTGAATGGGAGTGTTGATAGTGAACACCCTTGTCTTAGTCCTGATTTTAGGGTGACACCTTTCAGTTTTGAGTATTTAATATGATGTTGGTTATTGGCTTGTCATAAATGACTTTTATCAGACTGAGATAAAGACCATCTATTCTGTAGGGTGTTTATCATGAGTGAGTGTTGGACTTTGTTACATGCTTCTCCTACATCTATTGAGATGATCATATGATACTGTCCTTGGCTCTGTTGATATAATGTATTATTGATTTGCATATGTTGAATCCTCCCTGCACCCCTGGGTGATTCCTACTTGGTCATCATGTATAATCTTCTTAATGATTTGCTGCATTCTGTTTGCCAGTGTCTTATTGAAGATTTTTGCATCTATGTTCATTAGGGAGTTTAACCTGTAGTTCTCTTTCGTGGTTTGTTCCTTCTCTGGTTTCAGTTTTAGGGTAACACTTGCTTCCAGGAAGGAGTTAGGGAGTGTTGCTTCCCTTTCAATTTCATTAAAGAGTTTGAGGACTAGTGGCATTAGATCTTCTCTAAATTTCTTGCAGGAAAAGAATGATTATTATTGAGAAAACTGCCAATAGTAAATTTTGGCTGGGCTGTGGAGAAAAAGGAACACTTTTTCCCTGTTGGTGGGAGTGTAGACTGATACAACCACTGTGGAAATTCTGTAAAAAATAGGATTAGAAGTCCCATTTGACCCAGCTATTCCCCTTACTGGTATCTTTCAAAAATAATTAAGAGCATTATACCACAGCAATATATACCCAATCACGTTTATAGCAGCACATTTGTTTGTTTTTGTTGTTTTATTTTTTTTCCAGTACAGGGAATCAAACTGACGACCTCGCACTTGCCAGGCAGGCACTGTGCAGCTGAGCTAAAACCCCAGCCCCTATGGCAGCACATTTGTAATAGCTAAATCTTGGAAACAACTCAAATGCACGTCAACTGATGAATTGATTAAAAAGATGTAGGATTTTTGTGGAGTATTATTCAGCCATAAAGAAGAATAAACTTGAGATATTTATAGCAAAACAGACTGTGAGATCATAATCATAAGTGAAATAAATCAGACACACATGTAAAGACTGTATTATCTCTCAGATGTAATAAAGTATAAATAAGAAGCAAAATGTACAATAGAATTTGTAAAATTGGAAAAAAATTTTCAAAAAGAAGGGGGAACTAGAGAGTGGGAGGGGAAAGGAAGGAAGAGGAAAAAATGTGATAAGAAGGATAAAATGGAAACACAGCTATGTGAGTAAGGAGGGGAAGAAGAGTTGAAAGGAGGGGAGGGGAATGGAGTGGAGAAAAAAAGGATCAAGTTGCATCACATACAGGTACAAGTTCCCTATAATGAATGTCATCATTATGTATACTTAAATTGTACCAATAAACTTCAGTACATTTAAAAAAACTGGAAAAAAATAAGATTATGCCCATATGAAATAAAAACAAAACCTAACACTGTACTTTGTATCCATAACCTCAAGAATAAAAACAATCCAAACGTGTATTCATTGTTTGAAAACTATTTCAAATAAAAATGCAAAAATGAGTCCTATATGAATGAGATAATATGCTATATAATTACTTAATACACTATAGCAAATTATTAGTATTTACTATTGAGAGAGGTCTGAAATAACATGAGATTCAACTATCATAGATAACAAAATTTTACACATAACAAGATAACAGAAATGATACACCCTGGGTAGTGTAGGTGTTGCTGTAGCAGAAAAGGAAGATACTTGTATACCACTTATGAAAAACTGGAAATGTTTACTAACAATATAAGAGGTGTTTGTGGTAAAATAAGATGTTTTAAGACTCTGGATTCATGAAAGAACAGACTCCTTATTTGTTTAAGGAGTCATTCCTTTAGGTAGTATGAATTTTATTATAATTCTCACTTAGTGGCAAAGGACTATTACAAAATCTTTAAAAGAAAAAAAAAGGCAAAAAGGGTGACTGCAGGTTGTAGGGCAGTGATTGGGGTTAGAATAGTCTTGAAGAAGCTGATATCATAGGTTTGTATCTAAGAAACTGCAGGTAAAATAACCGGGCATGTGGGAAATTCAGAAGAGTCTTGTAGAATGAGAAAAAATGTATAAAAAATTTCCAGGAATATGTCAAAAAGGCACTGAAAAAAATAGACACAAGGAAGAAAGTAATTTTCTTTTTTTTTTTTTTGGTTTTTCTCTGCTACCGGGAATCGAACTCATGACCTCGCTCTTTCCAAGGAGGCGCTGTGCCACTGAGCTAAATCCCCAGCCCTTGAAAGTAATTTTCCTATAAATATTTTCAGTAGTTTGTATGTATAAAGACAGTGTCTGAGGAGATGGACTTTGAGAGAAAGACTTGGAACAGGAAAGAATAACATTGTGAGGGAACAATAGAGAAAGGCGTTAATTACTAGTCAAATGTCAGATGTGGCTTGCCACAAAATTCTGGAGCATTTAAGTCAAATCAACAGAATACAAAAATTTTATAAGGAATATCAAGAAAGTTCTTTGACCTTAATATTAAACAAGTGATTACTGGGTGAAATGACATTTAAAGTGAAGATTCTAATATTTTAAAATCTATGGAGAAATTAATAATTTGACTCTTCGGTGAGAATTTGGTGAATATGTCAAAAGAGTTTCCGAATCAGGAGACATTCAGAACTAAGGTGCAAAGTAGATGCAAATGTCTCAGGGAGAAAGGAGTCAGATGTGATTATTGTAATCCTCACAGCATTGTCCTGACTAGTGTTCTGGGCTGTTCGTGGAAGGACTGAAGCGGTAAAAGGAAGTTACAAAAGATGATGACGTTCTTGTGTTGAGAAAGGTATTCTCATGTTAGGCAAAAGAATAAACTGGCGAAAAGTGATATATGATAAAATTTCCCATATTCACAGAAAAATGAAGCTGTTTGGGACTTTGTCTCTTTGGTGAGTTCATCGCAATGTAGCCGTAAGAAATCAATTATGCATGTTGAGAACGTGGGTGTAGAGGAAATATTAACTGAAATTACCCTCAAAATCATATTAATGATATACACTTTAGATCTAAATGACTTTAAAATTTTATGCCTGAATGGAAAAGACAGTATTCTTATGTGACATATAGATAGATAAGTGATGATAGCACAGTGCTTAGAGCAAGGTCTTTTGCTTCAGAGGACTTACTGATCACTATTATTGTCGATTTTCTTGCATATGACTATATCCACTCAGTTTTGTACTATGCTATTAACCTATATCACAAATGCCACTCACAAGAATCTCTGACATAAGAATAAAACAATATACAGACTACCCAAAGTAGATCAGAAATTAAGAAGTTTGACTCTGAAATTATCAACACACCCTCTTCTTTCAAAACAGAGAAAGCTAGAAAAGAAATTTAGAAGGCTGCTAACTGCAAATGGAGCAGCAGGATTTCATTATCCCCAGACCTTTCTTTTTCCTTTCTCCCACTTGATGTACTTTACAGCACTGTGGCTCATTCATCTGTACACATGATTTTTATTTTTATACAATGTACATGGCATTAGTTCTCTGTCTCTTATTGTCTGATCCGTTTTTCATCCTCAGTTTTAACATTTTACTTTCTCCGTAAGGTGGTTCCTAAATGGATGTAGTCCTTTCTCTACAGTGTTTTTACAATTGCTGTTAACATCCTCTGCTGAAGTACTCTCAAAAATAACTTCTATATCGACAAGCCTCAAATTTTCTCATCCACTTTACACATTTTCCTTCCACTCTAGATACTTATTTTCAGATGTCAGCTTGTAGTTCTATCTCCAGGGTTCAAGCTAACCTTGGCCATCCTGTCAATCAACAAATTACTCACTTCCCCCCCTTTGATAATAATAATAACAGCTTTTGAGTCTGCAGCCATCTCCTGATAAAATGTTAGCATATTATTTTTATTTGTGTCATATACACATTATTTATAGTATATATAAATTATATAATTTCCTTTACTGATGCTTGTTTTGGAAATAGCTGCTTCCTGGCATATTCACACAAATTTCTGCAATATATTCCTAAATGATTTCTCTGCTTCAAATTTTAGATATCCAGTTCATCCTTTTTTTAAATTTTAAAAATAAAAGGGAGAAAACATTAACAGACAGACAAACTTTTACAAAATAGCAAAAGAGGAGTACAAACAATACAGTTACAAACAAAATGGTAGGAAATTAACAATGCTTGTTGTATTACATATTGATATCTTCAAAGTGGTTTCTCATGAAAACAGATAGAGACATGCAATATTAATCAGTCAAGGACTCATTAACAGTTTCTTTCAGCAAAGAAATAGAAGACAGTAGATCAACTATGTTAACTATCCTGTATCCACATACATACAAATTTTCTCCTTCTTTCCCTTCTCTTTTCCCACATCCCAGTTGCCCTTTACCCTTGAGCATTTTCCTACCATTTCACAATGTCTATCATACCTCCCCGAGTTTTTATTAACTCTTTCAGGTTTTTCTAGTCCATTCTTTATCTGTCACTTAAATTTTTGTACTAAATCAAAAATCTGACCATTGCACATTCCAATCAAATGTCTTTTGTTTAACCTTACAGGCTACCGCATATACTTACAGGTTTTATTTTGCAATTTTTCAGGCTTTTCAAATCCTGTGTACATTTTCCTTTTCCAGACTTAATATTCATAAACGCAAATCCAACCAGACAGAAACCTTTCATCCGTTTTTTCAATAAGCTTTCCATGTTCAAAAAGTTCTTTGATCTTGAAACATAATGATCTGACCATTTGGTCTCAAATTTAGAGATTACTTCACAAAGACATGTATACATTGTCATGTCCCAAAAGTCATTACTTTCCCTTCAGTGTTAATCCGCGGAAGATTTCTGCTTGTTTACCAGCAAGGTGAGGTTCCTCCTTCTCTGCAGGCAGCCTATGCGGGCGGCCTCACCACTGAAAGGCCACAGGGGCAAGCCCAAGGCTCACAAAACAGGACGATAGACTGAAACAGAGGAATGGGGTTAGCACCCTGGGGAGTGTCTTTAGTAGAAGAACCTGGCTTTCTATTTAATGATTTTGAGAGTGGAATAAGGAATGTTAGGATGAGTTCCTCATGAACTGTTTATTCAGAGGCAGCGGCAGCGTTACAAATGCGGACTACCCCAGCTTTGATGCACAGAGACAACAAGAATTACTTGGTAACTGGGTATCTGCACTTATAAACACAACTGACAAAGAGGGTGAAGAATATGATTGGCCGTAAAGTAGGATTCACTCAGATAAGGGGAATCTGTATGATATGACAGTGGAATGTACAATATTTTCTGTGAATTTTATTGTCTGTCTCTCTCTGCCACACCCCGTGCTTGACTACTTAGAAGAATCTATTGTCTTCTTCAGTCCAAGCTGACCTTCATTTCGGTTACAGTGTTCAGTTTGGTTCCCTGTGTTTATAGTGTTTTCTGTGTTTCTTGTGTGTAGGGACATTACTTTGCACAGTTTTCGACAGAAATGATGTAACAAGTTGGTCAAAGCAGTTCTTGGTTTCAGTACTGAGTTATGCGGGCTCTAGTTCAGGTCCCACTACTTTGTAATATTTGTTTAATGGTCTCACATATCTGGACTGCTTACTCTGAAATAAAATAAGAATACTAGTACAACATCTCATAGGACTTATAGTGAGTAATGAAAGTAAGCCATCTTATGAGGTGCACAGTGATTAGCCTTTAATTTCTTAAAAAACATGTCATTATATTGCAATATTCCTCTAGTTCTCAGAACAGTCTATATATAACAGAGATTATAATCACTGAGTAATAAAAGAGAAAAGTATACCCTATTACTCAATATCATATTTTATTGTGATACTTTCATATAGAGCACCATTTCTTTAAATTTTTCAAATCAAGTTGTAAACATTTATGTTGAAATATTTGTGAATGTTTCTTTAGTGGGAGAGACTTTTCAGAAGTAGAATGATTAATTCAAATCATGTATGTATCTATTTAGCCCACATGAAAATATATTGCTGTGGAGTATATTTGGGTTGGTTTTGTTTTTGATGAGTATGGTCCAAATTTGTTGAGAAAATTAATGACTAATAGAAATGTACAGTTAAAAATTTGATACTATTTTTAAAAGATTTGAGTACCTAAATAATCTACTCATGAAGATGTCTGTAATTATTATACTAGAATTGTGGCAGAACTATTGATAGGTATGTAACAGTTACTCAATATTCTTGAATTAAATAATTGGAAAATTGTTACCATTGCCTTTATTCAAAATGTTAAGGATGACATCACAAAGATGAAAACCATAGACAATCTTCAGTAAAAATTGTGCCAATAAACCAAAATATACCACATACTTTTATTGTATCTAAATGATTCACAATATTCAAAATAAATTAATTTTATAATTAAAGAGGGGAGAAAGTGAGAGCTCAATAGAGTGATAAGGGACAAGTGCATTGTCACCTTGGCAGGAACTTGATGGGTATGCTCTGTTGCATGCTTATCTGAGATTATACTGTATGTGAAATGTATATTTCTTGCAAAGCCTACATTTTACCTCATTTATTAATCTCATTAAAACAAAACCTATTGTAGGAGACAGAGATTTGCTTCTATTTTATATTCTTGAACTGTATAGAAATATAAAGAGAAAACTGAAATGAACTTCCCACCTATTAATATTCATGTTGACACTTCAGAATGGAATTTTATGCTTGAAAATTAAAATTAATTTATGTCCATCACAACTGAAAGATATATTGGAAACAAAATAAACAAAATAAACCCAGTTGGGAAAAGTGTACATTGTCTAATTTTGGTGATATAATGAAATCATTTGCTTTTTTAAGTAAGACAGTACTTCAGATTAAGAGTTCTTGAGTATGAATGCTTCACCTTTAATATCTACAACCATGTCTACTACATTCACCAAATCAAAGATATCATCATCACTTTTGACATACATGATTGTTTTATGTACTACTGTGCAAATGTACAGAGAACCTAAATAAATGACTAATAGGATGTCAAATGTTCAAAGATACATATTGAGTTCAGAGAGCTTAAAATATAAAAAGGACATATCTGAGAATATCTATGAGTGAAATATGATAGTGACAGGGGGAACATAGGAGTTCTAGAAGTGTTACATAAAAGGGCAAGAAGGGTGGGATAAGAGTGTTCAAAGAAATCATGGTATTTTGAGAGGGTTTCATGACAATGTGTCTTTTACTGTATTTCTTAAAATTTATATCTCACCATATGTTTTATCATATCTTGTATGATACCTACCAGATTGGCTGAGGAGTGAATCCTCTAACTAGAAAACTTCATGCCTAGAAACAACTTTGTTCCTAGGTAACTGCTGGACAACGAAATTAGTAGAGAGCTAAAAAATTTTGTGATAGCACACATGCCCATTCAATAAATTCAGTGTCATGGTTTGGGGTTTTGCAAGTGGAATGATATAATATAGGACACATATTTTATAAGATTATATATAATAGTCACCCCAAGAATCATGTACAAAAGAGTGCAAGAAATCTGTCCACACTAAAGAGCAAAGAATCCAGCTGAGGGCCTGGATCCCACAACAATGGCCTGCATTAGTCCAACTGAAGACCTACAGCCCATAACAATGACTCTGATGAGTTCAGCTGGAGGCCTAGAGCCCATTCAATGTTTCATGCAGGCCTGTTTTATGGATCTGTGCTGGGAAGACACAAAGGTTAGCAGTGGAAGCTAGAAAGTCTGTGCCAGTGGGCTGAAGGGTCTGTGCTAGCAGGTTGAGGGATATGAACTGAAGCTAGGTAGCAAAGCTCAAAGTAAGAACCACAGCTCCCCTGAAAAGTACCAGCAACAGTGAGGTCCCAATCAACAGTGAAGTCCCGAGCAACAGTGAGGTCCCGAGCTCCTCCAATGAGGAGGAAAGCCAAGTTCCCATAAGGAAAACCAATACAACAAACTTCTTCACGAGAATGAACAGGGCACCATCTTCCCCTCCAGAGCCAGGAAGCAATGCTCAATGTGAGGATCAGAGTTTCCCCCATGAACCATAGCCATTTTCAGTGACAAAGGGTCCAAAGCTTCTCTGCTGATGAGAACAACCAAGTTCATCAGGAAAGCCAGAATGACAAGCTCCTCCAGCAGAATAGCCCAAGAGAGCCAACAGCTCTCTAACAGCTTCCCAACAGCCTCACTACTTCTTCCTCTCCAGTTCTACCTCTTATGCTGCCAGCAACAACGCTCAGGTGGGCCTCCCACACCCAGCACCATGCTGGTTAAGTTCAGCTGGGGGTTAGAAAAAGGAGTTGACCACCAGTTGTCAGTCCACCACACTCAGCTACTATTCTTAGTCATAACAGAAAAGATTGATGAAAAGATGAATCTCTACTTAGCTTAAAGCAGTTATAAAGTTTGGAAGTATTATTCCTTCCTAACATATAAGACATAACAAAGTTTTATTCATGATGCTTTAAGTATAGAACATTACCAGCATTTTATCACACTTTCATGAAGACACAACTGTCACTAGATCCCTCTATCTTTACCACTTGGTAGTAGGAACAAGGCATATTTTGTCTGCATTATGTGGTCCTTTTCTAGTCATGGAAATTTTTCAAAGCATTGTGGTTAACATTAATCTTACCTATGTATTTGATACAAATTACATAGACAATGTAATTCAGTAATACTGGAATCATAATTATTTCAACATAAAATAAACTCTCTGTTTTTCATGTAGGTGATGGTTCCAGTCTTCCAGCCATCACAGGAAATATGGTACAGCTTCTTTACAGTGTTTCTGTAAAATAATCTTTGAAATATTCTAAGAATTCCTTCCTTAGAATGCAGGAATTTATCAGGAAAGCATGTTTGTAATCCTCTCTATTTCTTCACATTTGGTTTATGTTTCTGTTAATGGGTGGTACCTAATATTTAATTGGACCTGAACCTCCCAGCTTCCTGAGCAATGGGACTCACTGTCATTCTTGAGTAATTATTCTTCTATACATCACCAATTCCAATTTTCAAGGAGGCTCTTCATATGATGTCTGTCAAGTGTAATCAATTGTTTGAAATAAAGCAAGTTGCATAAAAAGATATACTATAAATGAAAAATAGCATTGGCCATAAAAAGCCAATATTAAACACATTGTATTTCTGAATAGAAACAACATTGCTTGTTTAATAATTTCCTCTTTTTCTTACTTTTTCTAAATATAGAAGACATCTTAGTACAACATTCCGAATTACTTAAGAGTGTATAGGGTCACATACCTTTCTAATGATAGGATCAAGGGCCAATCTCAGTATAACTTTGTGTTCACAAAGCAAATTGTTTGAAGTGTGGCTAATTTCCCATAGCTCCTTAGTTTACTGAATTAATTTATCCAAATCATAAAAGCAAAATGTGTTTAAATTCCTAGGTGGCATCTTTTGTTCTTCCACTCATGTCATTTACAACTGTATTGCTTGCTTTCATAGCAGAGAGCCTTCTCACTGATGACTACTTTTAAGCATTTGTACAGTAAGTTATAATGAGAATATATACTGAAAAAATCAGTTAAAGAAATACAGGAGAATAACAAAGTGCATACTTAGAAAGGGTTTCACATGAATATCACAAAAGCTGTCTCTGAGTTTTATGAAAAATAATGTAAATAAAGAACAGGAGAATTTAGCTTCATCTTTTAGCAAGGGGACATCAACGTTTTTCTGAAGATTAGAATCACAAAACTATTTTAATTGAACTGCTCTGTGCAGAATCAGTTTACAACAGGAAACAAAGAACAGTAAATTAAAATGAATTTTTAAGAATGATTCCTGTATTATGTGGCTTGGGGAGGTAACTATTAAAAATAAAAAGAAATGGGAAGAAATAGCAGAGTAAATAAACAAATATAGATTTTTCTAAGTATCTTGAAGCTCAAAGTATTCATTCTTTTATCTTGAAATTTATATTGAGACTAGAAAGTATTATTTTATAATGAATCATTTTATTATATATTTGAATAGAGTATTCTGTTAATTTATAATGTGTATGTGTTAGTGTATTACAAATAAAATTGTAAAAAATAGAATTTACAGTCAATTCAAAATAAAATTAACACATTGACCAAAGAATTGTGTAATGTAGAAATGGGAAAGTTATTGTTGTATGAAGTCAATTCATTGAGTTTCAGCTACATGTAGAGTAGTGAAAAGTTGAGTTCTAAAACTAGAAAAAAATGTTGATTTTGGATATTTTAATATAGTGATTCTTAATTCTTAAGAAACATGATAAACTTAACTTGGACCCATCAAAATGTAGACTGATGCATACATACTAAAACTGCAGCTAAAAATGAACAAGCAAAAGGCAGAGTATTGCCTGCAAAGAATATATCACATAAAAGTGAGTTACATTAAAATGTCTTTTTAAAAATGAATCTGAAGGAAACGAAAAGTGTTTACTGTTTTACTAAATGCAATTGACAAAAGTATGATAAAAACTCCTTTCAAAATTTTAGTATAGCATTATGTGGATCTGTAGAAAAACCTGCCCAATACTTATACTGGTACTGGTCCTTTAATTCATTTCAAACCATTTGAGTTCTTAAATAATATCTTTTGTGAACAATTTTTTCATAATTTGCTTCGTAGTCACTCATTAAATATGAGTTATGCATAAATGAATGACTTTATTGAACTCATCCATCTAATTATAAAAATATTTTGAATTTTAAGGAAAATAAAAGTATACATTAAATATCACCATTTTTCAGTGTTTTTGATATTAATCTATTTGACCCCATCTGACAAAACAATTTGCTTATATGGAAGCACTGTTTTTATCATCTCCATGAAGGACTTTTTCATTTTTTCAGGTTTTAAAACAAATCTCTATTCATACACATGAAATTAACCTCGTTTAAAGTCAGTTTTCCAAATAAACTTGAGTGATCTTGTAATTGGGCTTATTCTGCAACTGGCAATTAAATTCACAATCTGTGCAGGAATTAAGGTTAATATGAATCTTTTAGTTTTCTTGTTACCTAATTTCTCATTCAGTTTTGTTTTTACAACATTTTCATTTCCTCTGATAAAATTAATAAAATTTAGGCATGGCTGCACATTTGTACTTTGATAGACTAATTAATTTTGAACTTTAAAGTATGAAAGTAAATGAACATTTTTTATTATACAATAAGTAACTATAGTTTTATTGTAAGTCATGTTGGTCTTTAATAGTAGAATTTTTACACTGTGATATTTTTAATCAAAGAGGAATTAGATTGCTAGGCAAGCTGGCAATCAGCTATTTTAAAATAATTCCTGAATATTCAAAAGAATATTGCTTTCAGTGTATATATCAGCATCCCATGATATGCTCCACAAGTTCAATTGGCTTCAATGTTCAAAATTTTTGTTGCCAAGAAAACCAGAAATGAATCGAATAGATCTAAATTAAAGATAATTTGTTATAACTTCACAAGTATCTGATGGACTGAAATGGCTCCAAAGCAATGGTCATCACTAGCAATGTTCTCTGTTACAGTGCCTATGTATCAATACTTTTTACTTTAAGCTAAATCAATACCATATTAGAGGTTTTCAGTAATAAATAGATGGTGTATGACATATTTTATTTTATCAAATAAGTATCATTTCCATTTAAATTGCTTTTACATGCCTCAATGTAATTGTGATGTTTTTAAAAAATTTACAAAGTCACTAGACTGGTTGATCACTAGCATGTCCATCAATGTGCAATGTATAAGAAATATAAGGAATCATAAGAAACAATTGGCTAATATTTTTGATCCTTCTATGGAAATATTTTGGTGAAAACATTTACTTTGTCAATTACATGAAATCAGCTTTTATAAATGCATGCAACTGTTTATAAAACTCAGTGTGAAATTTATCATGTCATAGATAATTTTAAGCAAGGCTTATGATGTTGAGAAAACCTAGAGTACCATTTTCTTAACTTATTTCATTACTGAATGGTTTTTTGCTTTTGTTTTTATAAAAATACATTTAGAAGAATTTCTCCCAGAGAAAAAAGCCCCTGTATTAACTTTGACATTCCAAATATTGCATGTTTAAAATTGAAAGAATTGTAGGAATGTAAAATCTAGAATAAGTGTTCTGATTCTAATTTTTATTATTTTTTACGTTCATTTTGACCAAGAAAAGCAATCCAACACTCATTAGGTGAAAATAAATGTAACTGTAGTGTAACTACATGATACATACCTGTAATTCTAGCTCCTTGAGTGACTCAGGAGGACATATTGGAAGTTCGAAGCCAGCAGGACAATTTTGTAAGAGTCTCTGAAAAAAAAAAAAAAAAGGAGAAAGAAGGAAGAAAGGAAGGGAGCAAGGAAGAAGAAAAGGGCCTGGGATATAGTTCCACCATAGATTGACCAGCCTTCAATTCCGGTACTGGGGGACAAAAATCAAACAAACATATGGTCAAATAACTGGGTAATTTTACTCAAACAAAGTATAGACTTTCTGTCACTATTGTTTGCAAGGGAGATTTTTTGTTACCCAGAACACTCTGCAAAGAGGTCATACATGTGATAGCTGTCTTACTTTTCTCATTGTTGGGACAAAACACCAGGTACTTATAAACTAAAGGAGGAAATATTTATTTTGATCCAGAGTTTATAGAGTTTTCACTCCAAAGTTAGCTGGCTCCAAGGAAGGGGCAGCATGGCACAGGGGAATGGAAGAGGAGTAGCTCCTCAAGAACTAGCAGATAGGAATCAAAGATGGCTAACAGAGGACCCAGGGAGCCCGATGAACCCTTTCAGACCAACTTCCTCCCACTAGACTCTACCTCTTAGCAGCAACTCAGCTATAAATACCCATAATCTAAATGCCTTTTGAAAGCCCTGCCTATGAGCTCATGAGTCTCTTGGAAGACATCTAGGTATAAACTATAATGATTTCCATGTAGTAAATTATTTTAAATAATAGAATAAGTATTCTTTAAACATTATTCTTTCTGTAAATGTTTTGGTTTCTCTTCCAGTACCAGGAATCGAACTCACGACCTTGAGCTTGCCAGGCAGGTGCTCTGCCACTGAGCTAAATCTCCAGCCCCTGTAAATGTTAAAAAGGATAGTTTTGACTGAAACAATTTTCTGCTATCCTCTGTTTTTGTACTGTTTTATGTATCGTTTTCACTTTCAGTCTGGATTTTGTTTCTTATCTCTGGGGATACAGTAAGACTAACATTGGTGAAGATGGAAATAAGAAAACACACAATAATAGGGCATATTTCTAATCACTTCTAAAAATTTAGGTTCTCACCTCAATGGAAGTACAATTTTTGACTGAATCACAACACAACTTTTAGCTAAGTGTTGTGCTAAAAAATTTGTGTAATATATTACACATAATAATGTGCATTTTCAGTTTTATTTTTGGACTGGTACTATCATGGACTGATCAGGCCTGTTACCTCCCAAATAAGTGGACAGCAAAAGCTTAAATAAAAGAGACCAGTGGTGTGATGTTAGGGCTCCAGGAGGATCAAAACCCTCTAGCAGAATTTGAGATTCTCTGAGGGCTGAGACAAAGAATTCCGCCCAGCCTGTATTTATTTGGTTTCTAAACAAAGGAAGGGGATACAGAGGAAAGCTCAGGAAACTGAGCAGAACCTTGTGAGTTAGTTCAAAGACTTCTCCAAGTAGTAAATCATGCTGATTAGGAGACTATCTTATTTCCAGGTTGACATTCACTGCAGGAGTCAGAGGCCTGCAATTACAGTCTCTATTTAGTTAGTTGGGGTAGGAGCCAGGCATCCTCATCTGTAGGCTTATCTTGTCCTTTGAGGTGTCATGGCATCACAGGTCACTGCTGGCCTCAAAATCAAAGAGATCCTCCTACCTCAGCTGCCCAAGTGCTGAGATTATTGAGATTACAGGTGTGCACCACCACACCCACGGACTGGTACATTGTACTACTCCATTTTCAATGCTCAGATATGATATCATGGTGCTGATGGAACATAAAGTATATGTATGGGTGCTAGAGACAGGAGTAGAGGGATGTCACTGTGACCAAGATTGGACGTAATATGTTCCATGTTATTTTTCTTCATCTTTGCATTGCAGACAGAAGGTATGTATCAGACTATGAGCCTATTAAGAATCCCAGGCCTGTCCTTTGGTCTGTGATTTTATTAATTGACTACACAGAAAATTCCCATTCATAATTACAGTTCCTTGTGCAAGCATGTTACCTATCTTAATTCATTCACTCAGCACCTACCTACTTGCATCCACTGTTATTCAAGAAATTTCGCATTAGGCAATACAGGAGAATATAATATAACTAGAAGAACTGGAGCTTCTTTTTCACCTAAGATATTGAGTGTTGCACAGTGTAATACATCCAAAAGGTAATGATTCATAAAATATCAATATTAATTGAGAAATATGGCAAAGTGAAGATTTATTTTATCTTAATTTCAAGTATTTAAGGGACTGAGAGTCAGATCATTTATAGTGCTTCTTTATGGTGACATTATTTTAATGGTGTCATTTGAATCCATTTCAGTATAATACAGTAATTCTTAAATGATAAATTATACTATTTAAAAATTCAATTGAGACATTGGTTAGA
>NW_004955407.1:21222223-21224769 GCF_000276665.1 Chinchilla lanigera
GACCTTGCGCTTGCCAGGCAGGCGCTTTGCCCCTGAGCTAAATCCCCAGCCCCTGTATTTTATATTGATATTCTGTATTAAATTAATTATTTGTAAACTGAACAGCTCTTCTAATTTGTTAAAATATCATGAATTGAGTGTAAAACAAATGTTATATGTTGTACTTTTAGATCCACTTAACTTTCAGGATCGAGTAACCATATAAAGAAGGCATGGCTTCAAAAGATAAAGAGTGATGAGTTCACTTACATAGCTATCTATAGCCTTAGTTCCAAACCAATATGCATGCATGCTGGGTTTTTCCTAACTTATCACATATTTGTAAGACTAATTGCCCTAGAAGAGAAAATGGTAAGTGGCAGTTTGTATTTGAAATATTTGCCAAATCTTTTTCTTTCTTCACTTTTATTTATAAACAAAACAAAATGAGAAGTGAAAGGGAAACTTTTTGAGCAGATATAACACTAAAGTATAATAAAGTTGTCTCCCTTCACGTTTTTTAAAGCAATGTATGTTTTTATTGCAAGCTAAGGTCAAAATGGATTAAGAATATTATGCCCAGAAAGAATTTGTTAAGACTACAAATTTTGTTTTGCTTTGTCTTGCTTTATTTCGTTTTGTGTTTTTGAGACAAGGTCTCACCATGAAGTGCAGACTGGCGTTGAACTCGCTTCTGTAACCCAGGCTGGTCTCAAAGGAGGCTCATGATGACCCTCCTGTCTCAGCTTCCCTAATGCTGGGATTGCAGGCGTGCACCACCACACTCAGCAGAAGAGTCTACAAATTGTCATCAGATGGAATAATGTGTAAAGAATCAGAGAAGAGGACATAGAGATTTCTCTGCGTAACCAAATTTTAATGTGTTCTTGCTCTCGTGACACGGAAGAATAAGTAGTCACACAGCAATATAAGGTTTACTAGAGCTATCTTTAATATTAAAACTTGCAGACATGAAAATCCGTGGCATGCATGCTGCTAAATAAATGAAATGAGCTCAAAGATCCTGAAATGAGACTGGTGGAAACAGAGGGCGATGCTTCGTATGTGGGGTTTTAGGAAACACCAGAAACCATGTTCTCTACTGTTAGCAGGGCCAGCTTACCAAAGCAACAAGACGGTTCAGACATGTCAGTCCAGCCAGACCTCTTTTGCCAGCGCAAAGTAGGGGTTGAGTTTGGAGAGGAAACTTGTTGCCCTGGTATGTCTGACATGGCTCCTTGCCAGAGCATTAGTTATGAGTGAATTGTGACTGGGGTCCAAGCTTTGAGGTTGACAATAGTTGTTTGTTTGCATTTAAATTCTGGATTTGAAAGTACTCTGTCCTCTCTAGATTCCTGTCCTTTGGGGGATCAAATTTGTTCACACTTACTTGTCACCTGCATATCAGAAGTAACCTTAAACACTAGGTGGTTGGAAAGGACAAGTATTGATAAGCTAGACTTATCATTATGCTCACTTACCCCCTTTGAAATGCTTTTGTGTGTCTCAGTGACAACTCATTCCTAAACTCCAGGAATCTACTTATTTTTATTTCCTCAGTATTTGAATTTTAGAAGAATTTTATTTTGGTGTAATGGGAGATATGAACTGTGATTAATGGACTCATTTTTAAGTAATGGCATTAACAAATACCTTTTGATCTTCTAAAGCAATTCATTTAACCAAGCTTTTCCATATCTAAACACATTTTTACTCAAAAGCATATAAATATTGTTTGGTCAGCTTTAATATTTTCTGTTTTAGGTAAGGGAAAATAATTGTGTGAGTTAACACACATACATGTATAGATATATATTTGTGTAAAGTAATATATACATAAAATACTTCTGTAAGCAACATCAAATCTTACTATCTTTGCTTTTGTTATAGAGAATTTTTGTGGTCCTTGAGAATGGAGAATTTACTTCCCTTTACATTCAACAGTTATCTGAAGATTTTGCAATGGTAGAAATATAAATACTGCTCTTTTCCACCCTCTTTTTTCACCTCAAGATACTTCTGTCATGTTCATAATTGGTTTACTATGTTCACATTGTCAACAGAACTCTGTGCTTTCCAGCATTTAACACCTGTGAAGAACTGTGACTTTGCTGCAAGCAACAGATATAATTGGTTGCAAAAAAGCTTTGAATCACTATCGCGTGTGTTGGACTAAACAAAAAAAGGCTCGGTTCAAAGAAATCTGAATCTCTACAGTTTCATACTTTCAAAAATTCTGGCTTACTATATGTACTTTCAAATTCCGAGGAGACTTTAATGGCTTTTGGATATATATTTTTAGCTATGTCCAGTATTTTCTATAAATTTATTTTCATGTTGATTAGAAATGTTGGTACATCATATTTTTGTTTGTGAAGTATATACAATATGTTGCATCGTTTGATTTTTCCAAGCAGTATTTCAGGCTTCTTAAGTGTGTACCTCTATGTCATCTCCATGGAGGAGCCCCGGGTAATCATGACTATGGAGGAACAAGAAAACAGCCTGTTGCTAGACACAGGTGCAAGTCTCTCGGTCCTTCTTTTCAATCCTGGCCTTCCTTCCAG
>NW_004955407.1:21225462-21235310 GCF_000276665.1 Chinchilla lanigera
ATTTTTTTTTGGTTCCATGAATCAAACTCAGGACCTTGTTCTTGCCAGGCAGGCACTTGTGTCACTGAGCTATATTCTCAGCCTAGAGGGTGATAATGTCATTTAAGTTTTGGGTTGAAGATGTCCCAGTGCAGCGTTGATTGTAACATATGGACAGTGTGACATTTGGAGATGAGTGAGAGGTGATCATATAAATAAATCAAGGAAAGTTTTTGATCAGCCAGGATAGAAAGTGGTACTTATTATTTTTATTTTTATTTGTGCTCTTAAAACACATAGCTTTTTTTTCCTACAGAGCACAGAGCTAGTAGAAAATAACTACTAGTGATGAAATACTATAACAACGGCCTACTTTCAGATACTGGTATATAGCAATTGAGTGAACACACATTGCCAGATGAAGAGATTATTTCCAAAAAAATAAGGTAGATTGTTACAAATTCAGATATTCCATTCTGTTTTTTTCTTTAGTGTGAAGATCTGAAAGCAAACCATTGATTCATAAATTACCAAAATCTTTAAAAATGTCCAGTTTTTAAAGCCATTCATTTTATCCACATTATTTATCACTGCTATATTCTTTTTTATTTTATCAGTGTTTATGATCATAAAATATGTTCATCCAAAAGTTAATATTTACATACATAATATATATTTTATTTCCTTATCTTTTTTCTCCTCTTATATATTCACATACCTACTTTCAGTCCTTTTTTTCCCTTTATAGGAGAATTGAGCATACCAAAGAATGTTTCCGAAAAACTTAGGTAAGATATTTTGGTTCACAAATGCTTTTATTTGCAAACAATTTGGTTAACAAACAGCAGCGTTTGGCAATTCTTTATTTTTATTTGCAAATGCTGCATCAAGTGACAAACATGACAGTGGCCATCTTTACCACACACACATAAACATGGCCATTGTTTCCAAGTGCTACAAAAAATTCAGTCTGTGAACTTTATATATATATATATATATATATATATATAGTGATTTTTTCTGAACATACAGATGTGTGTGTGTGTGTATATATATATATATACACACACAATCTTTGTATGATTTACTGGCCCACAGATATGAGTTGTGTGTGTGTGTGTGTGTGTGTGTGTGTGTGTGTGTTATTGACCTGTATTTTTATGAAAATCAGTCAGCAGAGTATAAAAATGCCTATGAGAATGGAAATAAAGGTTATCATGACTGGTCAAATCTTTATCACTAGCACAAAATATGTCCCATTCTAATAAGAATTCATGGAAAATATCACCATGAGAACATATAACATTATCCTGTAATTTAAGTAATTCTCAAAATCCTCTGATTTATAATTTCTCAAAAGCTTCACATACTGTCTTTTAAAGTAAATATATATCTTTTGTATGTGTTTGTTTACTTTCACGACTCATATGATTGTTTTAGCAATTCTAGACTCTAAATATTCACTAACCTCACTTTTTTACATTTTTGAATTATGTAGGTATTAATATGCTCTAATATTTTAAAATTTTCATAAAATTTACTTCAACTAAATTCAACAGGATGAAATTTGGTTCTTCCCGTGCTAGCTATTTATTGCTGCAAATGACTCCAAAGTTAATTATTGAAAAGAACATTTGTTTTTCAACTAATTACTGTGATCAAGAATTTGAGACTGACTTAACTGGGTGACTTAGATTCTTAATGTGGTTTCAGTCAGGATGTTACCTAGGGGTGCAGTCATCAGAGGGCTTGACTGAGGTTGGCACCAGAAAGTCACACTCCTAAGGCTATCAGCAGTAGAATTCAGTACCTTGCAGGAAAGTTCTGACCGGGGGCTTCTTGAATGACCTTTTCCTAACAGAAAACACAGTAGATCATAGAAGAGTGGAAGAAATGCAATTTATTACTATTAACCTAATTTCAAATGCTACAAACATACTTTCACTTCTACTTTTCTTGTTTTCATTAAATTGCAGCCCAGGTAGGTAGGCTCCACCAGTTGAAGAGTAAAATATCAAATACATTTTTGAGCATGTTCTAAAACTACCATGTTGCCTATGTTCTCAACAGAGATCAGTGATGTCTGTTTTAAAGCATCATCAACTGTGACAGAAATAGAGGGGAAAAATGGTGACAAAAGAGATAGATCCTGTTAGGGCCCCATAAAGCCTTAATGCAATCGTAGGTGGAACTTTTCATAGGTAGCTAATCTGTGAATATGGACTAAGAGTGTGTGTTAATCAAATTGATTTTGGATAATTCTGGGTGTGAATAATGGAACCTCCAACCTATGTATGGGTTCTACCAATCAATAGGCTTATACCCTGGATGGAATATAAGGAACCAAAAAAGGGCAGGATTTTGCTTACTGACACCTGCCTATCATGCCATAGACTGTTTCTCCTGTGCTGTGTCTCTCTGCTATATCACAGAAAAAAGAAGAGAATGTCCCAAAATCCAGTAATAGAATTATATAGTTATATAACGTAATTATATAATCCTTGCATAGAAGAAAAACCAAGGAAGAAAGTAGGTAGGCAGCACAGGTGAAAATAAACCAATTGTGTGAGAGATGAATTAATTGGTTCTTAGAAGAAATCCGATGGCCTGGCACAGACCCGGTGTGGTCTTCTCCTGGGATCTGGGTTAATCTTCCCTGGTTGATGAGATTCCTGAAGAGTTGTTATGGATGGATCTGGGGATTGCCCTCCAAATGGTTCTTTTGTATGGCATTTGATTATATCGTGTGGGCATTTTGCACATCAGTAGATCTTTAAATTGTGAACGTTAAGGATTTTACCTCAGCGAGAGAATATGACTAATTTTGGTACCAGAGAAGTGGGTCATTCATACGATTATAACTTCTAAAGGTTTAGGAGCCCTTATAATTGTTTCACAGGAGAAATTTGAAAATATTTAGATATGCTGCCAAGAAAATCCCTAGAATGCTGTAAGCCAGGCTTCTTAGGTTTTTAGTCAGAGCTCAGAATATCAAAATGTGGATAAAAAATTAAGATGGTAAAGGCCAGGCTGGGAAAGTTTCACCTGGGAACAAGATCTCCATTAATCATTAGACTCAAAGTATCAGTTCAGTAGAAAAAATATGAGGATATCTCAGAAACACACAAGACCCCACCTTTCACATGACTTGTGTGGAAATCTGTAACTTTCAAAGAAGAATCGAGCCCCAGAGAACTATACTCTGGAAGCATCACCTAAGGAATTAGTTTCCTGATAAGCTATTCACTGTTCAGCCATCCAGGGACAGAGTCCTCTGCAGCCATGATCCAAATGGAGTGAGCTAGGGCTTCAATTGTTAGATGATCTTGGCATCATTTCTGCAGTGCTTGGTTTTGAAAAATACAGAATATCAGAGTTGTGGGATAAAAGAGGCCAGAACCCAGATTTCAGAAGGAGGCCTGGGTGACCAGGCAGTGTTTCCTGGAGAGAACAATGTAAGCCAAAAGTGGATTGGCAATCCTAGCTGTTTGGAGAAACATGGAAGATAGAAGTTCTGTGGAAGAAAACTGCAGGCACTGCCCAGAGCCACTTCAAGGGAGAGGCCATGAGGGATACAACTGACAGTACATGGCAGTGAGCAGCCCAAGCTCTTTGGAGCTTATAGCTCACCACAATCTGCCTGAAGTGCTGGACTTGTAGCTATAGGATTTAATGTTTTCCCCACTGGTTTTTGATCTAGCTTTTTCATAGTTATTTCTATTCCTTTTTCCCCAATTTTGGAATGAGCATGTTCATGGTGTACCACTGTATGTCAGAATTATTTAACTTTTCTTGATTTGTATAGAAACTCACAGCTAAGAATTTGCCTGGAGTTCCACAGGAAATTTTGTATTTGGACTTTTCAGTGATGCTGTAACTCTTAAAATTTTGGTAACACATAGACATGGACTAAATGGATTTTATACAAAGTAATGGGTATCTTTACAGGGAAGAATGCTATTTTTGCTTCTGGAGTATGCCTCCAAAACCTTGTGCAACTGGATCATGGGAGCACTGTGTTCACCAGTAGATTCATTCATTGATGAGTTCATGACTGAGTGTGCTCTTGGGAGATGCATTTTAGTCCCAAGGGGTGGGTCATTGGAGCACCACCCAGAAGAGTATAACCCTCCCTAGTTCCGCCCTTTGCCTCTGTTTCCCATCAGGCATCATGTGAACATATGTTCCTTTATGATGTCTCTCTGCCATCCTGCTTCTGCCAACCATGGATTGTAATTATGAGCCAAAATAGACATTTTTTCCCTTCATTTGTGTATTTTGGGTATTGTGCCTCAACAGTGAGAAAATGACTAAGATAAGAGGGGATTCATGGCAACTGAATTCCCTTTGCAGGGCCTGTCTCTTGCCAGAGGAGGACAGTGCAGAGAAAGCCGGTCCTCATATCCGGTGTTCCTCAAGGGCACTAGGTGTGAAGTGATGAGCATATCAAAGTGGCATATTTTAGTATGAATACATTTTAAAGTCTAGGAAAGTTATTGCTCTGAAGAAGATCAGTTTATTATTTTGGATACATATTTCATCTTCCCCACTGCCTCCAACTATGTACATCATGGTCTGTGATGATGGAGGTAGGGAAATTTATCTATTTTTGCTTCTATAATGCTAAAATCACAATGCTTATTTCCAGTCTACTCAACCTACCTGATAGTTCACATCATGGATTTCTAAGCCAGAAGTTCTCTAAATATACTGGGAAATCAATAATGCCAGGGCCAGTCATATAGATCTCCTCCTCACCTCTAAAAAAAATCTACTATCAAATAGTGATTAATATTATGATTTACATAGCTTGATTAATGGCATCAAATAAACTTCTATAATTTTGTATATTATATTCTGCATTCTGGGCTGCAGCTATGTACTGGATTACCCTCTTCCTTGCACACGTTTACATCAATAACAATTTATTAAGTGAATGTTTATAATCCCCTATTTTTGGCCTTGCTTAGTTGTAGCAAATACTCTTTCCTACAGGTTGTGGTCAAAGAGGAACTTTGTGGGGCTGTCCCTAAGAGAAAGAAATTTAATTCAACTGCAAGTTGCTCAGTGAGCTGAAAATCTCCATAAAGAACATAGTCAGAAGATATGAATATATTTATTTCTTGAAGATATTAAACAGGACTGCCCTCTTCCTGTGTTTTTTTTTTATAGATGACTGAACCACTTTAAATATACCAAAGACTGATCATGTTGCCCAAAACATAGCACTATGGTGTAGGCTTGTATCTGTATACACCTAGCTATTGTGACTGTATCTAGCTGTTTCACTTCAATATCAAATAGTGAGTTTTTTCATTTTCCAGAGAAATTCCCTCTGCATCACACTTGACCTCATCCCATCTCTCTCTCTCATTATCCCTTCTATTCACTTCTACATTCATCAACCTCTCATCCTCCACTTGCTTCAAAACTTTCCTTAAGTTCTGGTTCACATTCAGCAAGGAGAATAACACATTTTCCCCTTCTATTAGTATATGCAATGATATAAACTTTTGAAGGTGATTTTTGCTCCTATTTTCATCATGAATGTATATCTTTTGTCATTTTAGTTGATATTTTGAAATGCAACAACTTGTTCAGTATTACAGTTATATAAAAATTTTCCCTGTTATGGTTTAGGTTGTAAATTGGTACGATTCTCCATGAGTTACCCAGAATTACAAAGATGAAAGGAATCTAAAAGTTGTTTTTCCTGCTTTCAAATTCTATATAATCTAATCACAACGACAGAGCTATTTTGGCTCATTTACTGTGATCAGTTCATAATCTGTATCCCTAAGTTTACCACCCTAAAGCCTTCTCATCAGCTCTCAGTTAACTACTAAATTCTGATCATTCACTTTAGTAATGAATCCGCAGATCCATCAGACACAGATCTTTGAACCATTTCTCTCATGAATAACTCATGTCTCTTCTTTCTTTAAACTATTCAATGTTTGCTCTCGTGGTCCTGGTTCAACATGTCATTGAGCATGTAAACCAGGGCCTTCCTGCTAGGACCTGTTGACATTATCTAATCTGTACGTTTTCACTAAACACAAGCTTACACTCTATCTTCTAAAATCATCCATAATTTCTAGAGCATCATCATTTCATCAGACTAAAATAACTTTCTCTGTTTTTCTTTTCTGTTTCTTACTGAGCTTTTTAAGTAATGCAAACAACTTATCTTCTCCATCATGAAAACTTCCTTGACTTCTTTCTTGTCCACTTGCTGCATCTTGCTATATCAGACAACTTTAATCAATATTCTCTTTGCTTTCAAATGCTATCTGTATTATTTTATCATACTTATATTTGAATATTCCCTTCTCTTTTAGAATGGGTATGTTTTAAAGAAGTGAAGTAAGTGCTGTTCTTTATTTATTGATTTAATACTTGCTTTTAGAATGATAATAGTGAAGAACTGATCTTAAAAATTAAAAAAAAAATAACAGGTCTTTGTCTTTTGCAGTATCAGAAAGGAAGGATATATTCTGACTTCCAATTAGATAATAATGTATATTGCATCTTATTTTTGTCTTGTTTCTAGTTAGAACAAACTCCAATAGATCAATGCTATTAATCACATTTATATTTTTGCTTGAAATGCCATTTCTTACCTTCTATTGAATACTCCAACTCAAGTTGCATACCATGTTTTACAGAAATCCCTATACGAGAAAGTTTTATTGTAATATGTTCCATCAGAAATAATGCCATTTAGAATTTATTCCTTGCCTGCGCTTCACCAATTACTTTTCTTAGGATTCCTGGAGCATTCATCATTTTAAGCAGTAAGCAAGATACCTACCAGAAGTTAAGAATGGAATTATGATATATCAGCTTCAGTGTTTGCTCCACCACTGGATAGAATATAATACTTGTAGAAAAGAGTACACTAATCTGTGGTTAAGCCATGTTTCCATGAGAAGATCAGTATCTCACTTCAGATAAAGACTCCCTATTTTGCCAAGCTTCAGTTTGTTGCAGAATGAATGCCTAGAATAAAGAATGTTTTAATGAAGGGCAAATAAATGTTGAGTTGAGAATAAAACATAGATATATGAATTGCATTCAGCATTGCTGACCTGGAAAAAGGCTGAATTAGGACTGCAGTGTTTCTGTCAAATTTGGGAGACATAAACTCTCTCATCTCTCTCAGATGTTGAGTTAAATGAAGAATTTTGGTTTATTTCACATAGGTCTTTCCCTCACATGACTGTGAAGGTAAAATTTACCTTTGTTTCTAGATTGCAAATGCAGATTTATGGCTCAGGACATCAGTGAAGTGTATGAATGTGCATGATAATAAGCACAAATATGTGTTGGTAGACTATGATTTAATATGTTAACTGTCTTACAATAGGTCAGTTCAATATTCAGATTGTCATTTTCTAACATTGATGAGAAAATTTGTTGGTAGATTATTTAGCTTTTTCTAACATTTCCTTTTTCCCTTTGATTACTTTGTTCAGTCTAGGATAAACCTTAGGTAGAAGCTGAACTTGAAATAATGACAGTGTTAGTGTTCTCTACTTGTAAGTTGTAGTGTACTGAATCACTTACTAATATTTCCACCACTAAGAAATGAGACTTCTGGACCTTTGAGCCTCCTCATTATTCCTATATTTTTATTCTGTTTGCTTTTTGGTGTGCAATCACCCATGACATGCTATATTTCATTATTTTAGAATAGGATTCATCAAATATGTCATGTCCCAGGAGGTCATGGAGTAACACGGAAGACAGGAATACTCTTAGGAAATGAAGCAAAAATCAGATCAGGCAGTTGCTAGAGAATTGAATATGTCAGTACAATTATCCATTGTAACAAAAAATAAGCTATGCATGTATCTGTCCGGACTTTTTTCTCTTTTCATTGTGTGGAGGGTCGTTTTTTGCCTCATTTTCTCTTTGGGGGTCATTATTTTCATGAGCACATTATGTGCCAAATGTATGTCTAATGGAGAGAGGAAAAGATGATTGTATTCAGAGTATATCATCTGCACAGTGTTAAGAATTGAATCCTTTAGCACAATATCCCATAATACTTGCAGTGTTTTCAACAGAGAAGAAATAAAATGACCAATATTAAAAGCATAAATTGTACAAATGATTTCCCAAAATAAATGAGCAGCTTTCTTTTGCGTTTCAATGACAAGTGTTGCATTTTATTCTTCACAGCTTCTTATAGTAAAAGTCTAAAGAAGCCAAAGAAATACTGATATTTCATTAGCTAAAATTGGAACCTTATAAACTTATATCACTGAAAATGCAATTATAAGCAATATTTTTTGCAAATTATGATTCAATATTAGAAAATACCTATGGTACATCTATGGACAAATGTAATTCAAAGAAGACAAAAGAATAAATCTAATAATAGGAGTCATAGCACAAATCAAAGAGAGCAAAAATTTACCCTGGATAGTATGCTTATTTATAAAAAATGCCATCATTACTGCTTTCAGCTTGCCCTGCTCTCCTGTTTGCCCGTACTGTTTATTTTTATTCTTGTTGTATACTCTTCAAATACATATTATTCTGCTTTTGTATGATTGCTTCCTTTATTGTGCTGAGTGATCTTTAAGTCCCAAGGAATAAAACTGGTCAAGTTTTAATTGCATAGAAAAGTATATGATGTTCAACCAGACAATAAAATATTTAAATTTTTAAAAATGTATTAGAATAAAAGCCATATTACTATTAATCCTTCTCAGAATATTCCACCTCCCTTATAGTACAGGTATCCTATTGTTCTTGATACTGTGTGAAATGGTTCTGGAAATACTTCTCTGTGAGTATGTTTAGTTGCATAGTTATGGATGCTTTATGTTCTGAATCAATTCAAAATGTTTAAATTTCATCGTTCCTTTGACTTTAAGGATTAGTCAAAAGTTACATGTACCAGATCCAGTGATTAAGGTGGAGAAAGACAAGTGATAATGTTTTTCTTTGACCAAAATTACTACAAATGTTTTGAATCAATTCAGGATTTTGAGACAGCCATGAAAAGACACTTGCAATAGAGGACTTCCAGAACTGCTTCATAATGTGACAAAAGAGTGGGACAACTGTGTTTGAAGTGAGGCAGAGTACTTCGAGAGGGATTAAGGGAATTATGTCTTTTTCTATGGTGATTTTATTTTTATTCAACTCTTCACCTTATGTTTTGATCACAACTCAGAGATGCAGGATAACTCAGAAATCTATGAACTAAGAGGGCTTGAAGGGCATGAAGCAATGGAATGTATAGAAACCGTATCATCATCACTGTGTTTCTCTGCCTTTTCAAATCCATTTTTACCCCTCTATTTCTCTCCCTCTGCCCCTCTGTGCTTCTGTTGCTTTTCTTGTTGAGACCACTGCCTCCTTTTGCATGTGTGTCTCCATTTGAACAAATTTCTTTGACTTCTGTATCTTTTTCACTCAGTATTTTCTCCCAAATGAAATTAACTCCTTTCTGCACCTATCATCAGAAAGCTGAAAATTTGTGCCTCTACTGCATTAGGTAGCATGTGATTTGTATAGCTTCCTGACCAGACTATGGACTGATTGTGATGGAATGGGATGGGTAGCTTTTCATCAGTTTTGCACTGTTGAGAGAGATGAGGCACAGGAAAACAACTAGTCAGCTTTATTTTAAGATGACTTTGAGATCATTCTGTACACTTAGAAATCAAGGGATGCTTTATTTGTTGTATATTTGATTCCTAGTCACACTCATCCATTTCAAATTCAAGAAATAAAGTGAATATTGACTTCATTTTGAGCACGGTGATCACTACTTTCTTATCCTCACATTTATTTGAGACTGTTAAATTGGAAACCACTGAAGAGTAAAGGGCTTCTGGGATGTGGGAAAA
>NW_004955407.1:21235566-21265431 GCF_000276665.1 Chinchilla lanigera
TTATCTTTAAAATAAAAAATAAATAAATAAATAAATTGAATTTAACTTTAACATAAAACCAAATTTATTATGTTCTTGATACTTTTTTCAAAAATAAATTATACACACACCTAGAATGTGCTTACTCAAAGTGATTTTTTTAAAACAATTTGGTAGCATTTTAATATCACATATAATCTTCACTTTGAGAATAAAGCTCCTAGTTTTCATACTGCAGTTTAACAGTTACTGTTTACAGCTACTTGGCCTTCCTTTTCTCAGCATTCTAAATACTAAAGCGATGCTCCATCTAAATGCCTAAGGTGCTAATTGTTAAATAATCTTTCTTTACTGAACCCAGAACAACTGGTGACATTCAGATTATAAGACATAAGGCGATGATTAACTTGCAAAAACATAGTGTGTTTCTCTGAGCAACTATAGGAAGTAGGTCCAGAATTGTGAGGTTGATTGTGATGTTTTAGGTAAATAAACAGATATGTAAGCTGCATAACAAAAATGCCAATCAGTAGGCAGCCTTCCTTCATATTATCCCATAGCACATGTTTTCTTCCCCATAAAAGCTATTTTTGAGCATCAAAATTCCACAAGATTGTTTTTTGGGGGATGATAGGTCTTCCTTATCTTTCTGTGACTTGAAAAAGCATGATTTCCTTCACACTCAATCTCCTCTCCCAAGTATTAGCTGCAAAGTGACAGCAGACATGGTTGGGTCCAATAACATAGTTAGTAATGGAGTGTTTTCAATATGTAATTTCTGCCTTATAGAAAGCATCCACTAGGGATAAGATGCATCAGACTGTCCAATTACTTAGCTCTCCTCTACCCTACTTCACTTGAAATGCATCTCTGACTAGTTACATGGAGATCTAGCACTTGGAACCAAGATACTTAGCTATTAAAAAGTTACACTGACATCTTCACAATTATGTAAGCACAGCATTGTTTAAGAGTTTCAAATAAATCATCTACTACCTACTTCCCAGGACTTAATAAAGATGAGCAAAGTAACCAATTATCAAAACTTTAAAAGAAATTAAAGTTTTCTGCCTATATCTTTTGAGCATCAGAAGATTTTAATTCAATGCATAATTCCTAATTCTTTATACATCAGCCATGAAAATAATTTTATTATCAAATATAATTGCTAAAAATCAGATCTCTTATCTATAGTTGAAAATAGAATTGATACCAATAACTTTGCTATGTATAAAGTACTAAAATTTTATATTTCTCTTCATATTAATGCACTTTCTATTACTTCCATAGCTTTTAACAATCAGAAAAATGTTAATGTTACTTCTTCTAATGAATGATTATAATACAATAACCTGGACACTGGGAAGATAAAATGAGACATTAGGGACAAAAGAGAAATTCTTCAAACTTATTTTACCACCTATGCTTACTTTTCTATGAAAGAACTTTCTTTCTAAAGCTGTTAGAATTTCTTGTTGAGGAGGGGATATGCTAAATTTTATAGCATTTTATTTATATTTGCTTTCAAATATTTTAGAATTGTTTATATACCTATAAAAATATAGTTTATGTATGCACATTTAGCTGTTCTTTCTAATTGTACCACACAAATCCTAAACTTTCTCTGGAAATTAAATTCTGATTTATTTCCACTATTTCTTTTATTCGGGGATCCTTTTTAAATTATGTTCTTCCTTCCGCATTCACATTTTTCTTTTTCACCACTTGATTGTTTTCCCATACATTTAGTGGTTATTTTAAAACGTATTCCTTATGAAACAAGTTTCTGTCGCCTTCTCTTCTCACTGGAGCATTTGCACTAGGTGAGCGCCCTTATTCCCAGCACTCTGTACCATTCTGTGCCAGTCCCTGTAAAATACACCTACCAGTTAGAGCAGCTGAATGAGCTCCAAATCTACATATCCACAAGGCTTCTGCAGAAGCCAAAGCTCCAGAAAAACAAACCAAGTGTTTTCATATTCTTTCTAACTTGCTTTTATTCATAGTATAAATCTGTGTTGGATACAATTCCTTGGGCATGGATTTCAGGATATAAATTTTCATGGAAGAAATTTCAGAGATATCTAAACGTAGCTCCTCTAGGAAAGCAAGAAAAGTGGGATTAGCAGAAAAAGGAGTTGACCTGTACTAAAAGTATAACATGGGTTTTATGTGACCTGCAACTTTACAACCCGATTCTTAGTTTCTCAAGACAGCGTCTCTGGGTGCTATAGTTTGAATATATAACACTGCCCTTGCAGGTAGGAAGTTGCACTATTTAATACATGTGCCAAAAGCTTTTGAGGGTGCAACATTGATTTATTTTGCTGGCTATCTGAACATCGAGCTTGATAAATAGGAATTCATGCTACTGGGATCACGCATAGCTATGGTCTCTGCTGCGTGGGTCTTCTGTTATAAATCATTGTATTAATACTCTGTGATAGCAGTTTGCTGACGCTCATTGGCTACATCATTCCATCCACTTTGTTTAATTCTTCCATTGCGAATGCTCGCTAGTTTTTGTTAACTTGATTTCAACGGACTTGATAGTTTGATCCCATTTTCAAAGGTCCATGCACATCCAATTTCTTAAACATTTCCTTATCCCCTGCCTCCTTGGAAAAAAAAAAAAATTTCCTGTTCTCTGAACCAAAAAGAAGCCACCAAGGGTGCTACTGTTGAATAACAGGAGAATTAAGCTCAAGAAAATGCCTGTACCACATAAACAACTGATAATGATTGTACTGAGAGGGACTGCAAAGACCATGTTAAAAAGAAAACAAAACTATTTCCATCTTTTAATTTTAAACAGAAAAGAATGAAAAAAAATAAAGATACAAACAAAACAGCACAAAAACAACGAACATGATACAGAATTTCAAAACAAGTTGACAGGAAATTAACAATGGTTATTATATTACATGTTGTTATCCTCAAAGTGGTTACTCAGGTAACCAGACATAGATATGTAAGATTGATTTGTTATTATTTTTTTCTCTTTAAAAATTAAAAACAATCCACTAAACTCATTTGTTAAAATACTTCTGGTAGCACAGCAGAAAAATTGTAACACAGTCTGTTTGTGATGTGTTCTGCCAGGATGTGCCTGCTTTTGTGCAGATTATGCTTGTTCAGCTTGGAAGATATATAAGCCACTGAAATTGGACTTTTAAGAAATCTAACTATATGTATGTTTGTTTGTTTGCTTGAGACAGAATCTCATTCAAATAAAGAGTCACTAAATTGCTGGGCTGGAACTTGCAGTACTCCTGCCTCAGCCTCCCAGAGTGCTGTAATCACAGGCATGCATGACCACTCTCAAATAACTCTGCACCTCTTTAAATACATCATCATCTCTGCCAGTTTTCCTCTTTTGAGCCCATGGTCCTTATCAGCTGGCAATTCTCCTAGTACATAGGAAATATTAAGTGCACAGATCCTAAAAAGGAAGGAGAAATATTAGTGCGATACACCTAGAATTTTACACTGTTCCAGAGAATGTGATCCAATGAGTATCCTGCTTCCTAATACTAAGAGCACACTTGATTCTTTCTGCCATCGTATATTCTAGTCAGTATGTCTATGTCCTAAAGTCTTCTCTTTTAGGAGGACTCCTGTATTAGGTTAAGGTTATGTTAGTTGCCTAATTTAATTTTATATTACTTTTGCACCAAATATTAACAGTCACATTCTGAAAAATCAAGTTTCATGTATGAGTTTTGAGGCTGGGCTTGGTCGCTCATAATTGTAATCCTAGCACGCAAGTGTCTGAGGTAGTAGCATCACTGTGAGTTCCCAGCCAGCCTAGGCTACACACTAAAGTTCAAACCTAGCCTGAACTACATATTGAGTTTTTTTTTAAATTTGAGAGGACACAACATATAGTCACCTTTGAAACCGGCTGTGATGGATTAACTAATGGCCAACCTAACACACTCAGCTGAACTAAATCAGCATGGTGCTGGGTGCAGAAGTTCCACCAGAGGATTGTTGCCAGCATTTTAAAAAGGGAACTGGAGGGAAGGATGTGTGCTGTTGATTCTCCTGGAGAGCTTGTCTCTCTAGTCTTCCCGATATGAACTCACCTGTTCTCATCTTCAGGGGAGCTCATCCTAGCTATCACTGAGGATGACTGTTGTTCTTTTTAGGGGAGCTCTGGTCCTTACTTCGAGTGTCACTTCCTGGCTCCAGTGCAGATCCCTCAGCCTACTGGCACAGACTCTTCATCCCGCGGGTGCAGACTTTCTAGCTTCCACCACTGACCTTTGGGCCTTCCCAGTGCAGATCCTTGATACAAACTTGCATGAGACATTGTTGTGGGCTCTAGACCTCCCGTTGGACTTATGGAGGACACTGTCATGGCCTCTAGGTCTTCAGATGGACTCGTGCAGGACATTGCCTTGGGATTCTTAGCTGGATTCTTTGGGTCTCTAGTGTGCGGAAAGATCTCTTGCACTCTTTTGCATTTGACTCTTTGGGTGAATACTATAAAATAATCTTATAAATTATAAATCCTATATTAAATCTTTTCCTTTGTAAAATGCTGACTACAACATCTGATGAAATATATTACTTAAACTAAAGACTCTCACTCAAAGAATCTTCCTTAATATAATCTTGTATACATGTAAGTGCCTGGTATTAGCTCTCCTTATTTCTCTTCCCCATTCGTTCAGGTTTAGAAGTGCGAATTGAACGTCATTCTTACTTTGCTTTTCCCTGAGAAGTTAAGTGGCTTTGTCTTAAATTTCCTTTGCTTTATTTACATCATAACACCTAAAAAATATAATACTGAAGATTGAAGCCAGGGGCATTCTACCACTGAACTACATCCCTAGTCCTCTTCTGCTTGTTTCTTTTGCTTGTTTGTTTGTTGAGAGGGAGCACTAAATTCCCCAGCTGCTCCCAACTCAGCTTCCCTCGCTGCTAGGATTACAGGTCTGCGCTATCACCCAGGCAAATTTAATTTTGATGTTGTTTTTACTCATTGTGTCCTCTTTAGGTTAAATACTCCAAAAAAGGAAGAACTGCTGTTTAATTACTGCAGTCTGATGCTCTATCATAGTATTTACCAAGGGTTAGTTACCACAGGCAATTTCCATCATCTTTTTATTGCATTACTAGACACTTGAAATGAGAGTATATTCTTTATTCAACATTTTATCTCACCCAAAAATCCTTTTTAATTAATAAGAAGTATATAGCTCTACCTGATTCAAAGGTATTTAAGAAATTACTTGAAATATTTGTTCAGGTTTTGAAATAACTACAGAAATTTCATAGTTTCAAATATCACATGGAGTATAGTCATTCAGTAATTGATATAGTTTGCATATCCCTTTCAAATTTCCTCTTAAAATTAAATCATCATTTTCATAGTTTTCAGAGGTGGGGTCTTATAGATTTGTTTAGGTCACAGGTACAGCCTTTTGTGAATTAAGTTTATTATCATAAGAGCAAGTGTTATTTATTTGTTAAAAGGTAAGTTTCTTTTTCTGTCTCTCCGTGTCTCTCTCCATCTCTCTGTCTATATCTCTGTCTCTGTCTCTGTCTCTCCCTCTCCTTTCCTTGTGTGTTATGATACAACTAGAAGACTTTGTCACATCTACATCCTTGATCTCCGATTTCCTAGCCTAGAATACCATAAGCCATATAAAAGACTTTCATAAATTAAGCAGTGTGTTGTGTTCCCATGCAGCAGCAGAAAATGGCCTCCTCATCTTTATACATTTTTGATGGTTTGATTGTGCCTTGGATATTAATAATATTGTCCTCAGAACTGGGTTTTAGATGGAAGGTCAAAGAAACTGTTTGATTTCATCAATTTTTTTTAATGTCAATCTGTTAATATTAATCATTGTCCCCAACCAGTGCAATGAACCTTCATAAATTATTCACATTAGGACATATCTGGGCTGTTTTTCTTCATTAAATTTCAATGATATTGAAAGACACATTTGAAAATTATATGGCAAAAGAGTAGCACAGTGCACCTGAAAAGTAATTTATGAGATAAGTTATCCAGGAAGACTGGAAAAAAGAAAGAAATTATATCAGTGAGGACAAATATTTTTGAGAATTCTAAGAAATGGACAACAGAAATTCAGACATAGAAAAGAATTTAGAGAAAAATTCCAATGAAAACACTAACTTCAGAGATGAATATTTGATAAGGAACAAGTTAAATATCATTATCTGGGCCACAGGTATAATAATTATAGCAAACTCTGGTACTTTAAATAAACCTACATTTTTAAAATGAAAAAAAATTGTGTGCTAAATATATGCAGTTCACATATGTATTAATGAGATTATATAAATCTATAGCATACTTTGTAAAATACTCTATTTCCTCCTTATTAATGGATGTGTTCTTTTGTTGGGTATACATTCCATAAAAGTGAGATTTTAACCATGTTCAAAAGAGATCTAGTAGAAATACATAAATTATGTGATTCAAAGAGAAAGGTTTTGTAACAAATTTTTAGTGCCTAGTTTGTAAAAATTTTATTTTCATCTTCTAAGACAGTAAAGAGCATTTAGGTAAAAATAGGAAAAATGCAACCAAATGCGAGTAAACAAGGGTTTGATGCATGTAAATGGAGAAAAGATGCAGGCAGTGTTAATTACAGATAATAACAAAACACATTAAAGCTGTACAATTCTTTACTAATTTTAAGGTACTTCTGACAGAATCCACCTCCCGTTTGAGTCACAGCTTAGTGAAGTACCTGGGGTGAATAGTGTAGTCACGTACACAGCCAGAAACAGAAGCTCTAAGGAAATTACCTCAAGTCAAATTCACCAATGACTTCCACACTGGTCAATTCTCAGTCTTCATCTCACACTAAGGTACAGTGTTAGCCACTGCTCATTACTTATTCCCTTATGCTGGAAACACTGTCCTTATCTTCTAAAACACTACTTATTTCTGGTTATGTTCTTGCTCAACTCCCGCTTCCCGTTCTCAATCCCTTATTTGCATTCTCCTCTTCCTTATGACTTCTTAATATCAAATATTCTTTGTGTTTCCTTAGATTTTCTCAACTCCTTATAGATTTCACTGTGCCTTATCACTAAAAGAACCAACAGTAACTCTCCAATACGTCTTTATCTAAATGGAGGTTTTCATCTATGTTTTGGTTTCATATATTTGGCCCTCTATAAACCATATCCTTCCCAGCATGGCAGAAACTGAATTTCTAGCTGCCTTCTCCCAACATTGTTCACCCATCCCTTTTCTACTATATTTCCATAAGTGCTTATAGTACATATTCTGCATACTGTTAGACACCATTAGCCCAATCCTTCACATTTTGGTCAAAGTCACATTTATCCCTCCTTCTCAGTTATTGCAATAAGCCCTCTTCTATGTTTAGTACCTTTGCTTCCACTTTATATGCCTCCACCCAGATCATTCAGGACATAGTATTGGTGCTGTAATCATTACTCACAGCTATTCTCAATAAACTATTCCCTAGAATGTTCATTTCCTTTCCCTTTTAAACTTTCATTCACATGCTTATCATTTTTCAAGAAACTAGAGCATTCATGTAGTCACTTATTTATTGGCTTATCCAAATCTATTCTGAGCAATTAAAAAACAAATATTTTTACGTTTATTTCAAATTTATATGCCAATATTATATACAGAACATAATATAATAGTGAGTGAATAAGAGGCATGGTTTAAAAATACACTGAATGTTTAAACTTTTAAAAATCGTTATACTAAAAGACATTTTGTCACTGATCTGCCTCAGAATACTCCCACTCATTTTGCACCTACTTATCCCACAATACTTGCGACTTTCAGAAGTCGCATGGTGCCTTACCTGATGAATGCAATGGATAAGGGCTCAACATAAGATTTATAATTCTTTCCTTTTCTTTGGATAACAATAGCACCCACATTCACTATGTTTTTATCATTCTATGTAAAGACAGCAAAAGCAATTCCAGGACTGCTTCAGAAAGTGACAAAAAAGATGGATAAATGTGTTCAAAGTGAGGGAAATTTTGAAGGATCAGTGGCAATGTGTCTTTTACCAGAGCAAATTACTTTTATTTAATTGAACACCATAAATTTTACCATCTTTGTAAATGGCAGAGCGGTTAAATGAAAACGAGGAGAATACTAAAAAAAATAAGTATTTTGGTAACTTAGGAATTATAAATCAACTATACCATAAAAGGTGATAAGGTATTTGTTCATTAATCACCTGCAGTTTTATAGATCAGACAAAATGTGTGACATGAGGTTAGAATAAGCTGTGAATGGTAATTAAAATTTAAAGGCAGGAGTTAAGTGACTGTTAGATAAAAATTGACAAATGTACATATAAAATAGCAATGTGTTATCATACTAAATTATGTACAATGGTATAAATTAAAATGAAAATTAAAATGAAAGTTTAAAAATATAAGAAACAAAAAAAAAATAAAGCAAAAAGATAATGTGGAAATGTACTTATTACTATGTTTTGTCAAGTATAAACTTGTAATTTATTAAGAGGAAACTGTCAAGAAAATAAAGCAACAATAGATAAAAATCAATAGCAAGCACAAAATATCAAAAATAGATAGATTAAAAATTTGTTTTCCATTTGTAAAATGTAGAAGATAAAAATTATCTCATTTTTTAGAAAGATATTAAAATTCCAATTAAAATGTATAAAAGTATAATCTGAATACGTTTTTTCTGTTACTAACTTCATTAATAGAACACCAACCTGCAAAGTCAACTCTGTGTGTGTGTGTGTGTGTGTTCAAAAATGTGAATTAATACTTTTATCGAAAAAGACAAAAGTAAATGCATAGAGTGCAGAAAATTTTGAGAAAAATGTAAAATTATGAAAGCAATTTCATTGTTTTGGTATGATCTTTTTAAAATAAGAACAGATTCTAACTCTTTATGTATCATGAGTTTTTTTATTAAAACAATAATATAAAATCAGAAAATCCAGGTTCAACTATTGAGAGTGATATGAAGTGTCCTTTGTGATGGATATGCTTTAAAGTTCTTTTTAATGATCATTTGCTTTTAACGGTGAGTAAAAGTAAAAAAATACATAAGTTTATGAACTGAAATGTAAGTGCCAGAAATGGTATCATTTTCATTTCACAGGTAAAAGCAACATAGCTGTAGATTTTAAGAATGCTTTGTCTTGCTTTTATCATAAATTAAATTTAACTCTTGCGAATGTTACTAAGACATATTTTTAAAACATTCTCTAATTTATTTTCTAAAGTTTCTTTAAGGAAATATCAACAAATATTCAACTATTTAGGTCTTGGAGAAAATAATGCTTAATGATAAATTTTAGTTTGTGCAGGCAAGATCAGAAAATATCACCTTTATAATGTGAAAAAGTAAAGTCAACTATAAAATAGCGGTGATGAAGATAGGGACTTTGCCAAATGATTTTACTCCTTTTTGACCTGTTCTTATTCATTTAAAATATAGAGGTCAAACGGTATCATTTGGACTCCCATGGGAACCTTGATTAAGATTTAGTTCAACTTGATCAAGAGCCACAAACGACTTCAACAAAATAACAAACTCATTAAAAGTGGAAAAGCAACAATAGAGATTGATACTTGGATAGATATTACTCAGATGAATCACGTTTTCTCTCCATTTTCAGGATTTATGATAAAAATGCCGAGTACACTTCAAATGTAGCATTAGATTGGGAAGAACAGAAATATAGACCAGCAAATGAAAAGAGAGGCTGAAATGATCACAACATGTTGTGGATGTGCACCAATTCTCCACAGTGAATGTCATCAGTGTGTATTGCAAACATATACTACCAGTAGTGAATAAAAAACAAAAAATTGAAAAAAAACTCAATAAAACTTGAATTAACTATCTCCAAAGTACACAGTTAAATAATGTATCTCAAAAAAGTCATGTACACCTGAAACCTTGGAAGGTGACCTTCTTTAGAGAATAGGTCTTTGCAGATGCCTTTAAGACGAAGTCATTGAATTACTGTAGACCTTAGGTTAAAGGACTGGTGTTCTTATAAGAAGAGACCATGTGGAAAGTAATGCAGAGATGGAATTAAGTGCCTACAAGAAAGAATACCAAGGAGTATCAGGAGCCATAAGAGTTAAAAGAAACAAAAAAAGATTGTTCCTCAGAGCTTTCAGAAGAAACATTAATAATGTTAAAACCTTTGTTCCAGATTTTTGGCCTCCATAATTGTGAAAGAACAAATTCCTGTTGTTTTAAGGCATCCAGTTTGTGGCATTGCGCTACAGAAACCCTAAGGAGCTAATGAACACTGTAGATAAAATGAAGATATATAATGATTACAAAAATATCTGTAACAATCATCTAAGCAAAGAAACATAAATTGGACATATTTTGAAACACCCAATTACTAATCTATGTGATCTAGAAGCAAAATGCAGTAATTAGTATTGTGCCTAAGCAATGACATGGTTCCCATGAAAAGAATGAACAATCAAACACAAGGTGATAATCAATAGAACTTAGAAAAGCACAGATGGAAGGATAAATTTCTATCTATATTCTCTATAATTTTAACAATACTAGCAAAGTTGATGTGCCATATATAACAGATAGTTAACATATAGTTAGGCTATGAAACATAGACTGAAAAAAGCATTATGCCATAGTAGAAAGTTATATTTTTAGTGTAAATAAAGCTTTGTAAACACTCATATATTGTAAATATGATTAACATAAAGCATTACTCATTTCTGACACATTCACAACTTTAATGTAGAAATTCAAATTTCAGAGCTAGAATGTTTTATGTAGTACCCTAGTCATCATTAGATATGTCATTAATTTTGGTTAGTTGGTTAGTTTGTTATCAGACAAGAAGTCAAGTGTCTGTTAATCAGCTTCTTTATCAGACAGTGAGAGAATTCTATTTTTCTGGTTAGCCAACGACTTTTCCAGAAATGACACCTATTGCTATTCTGTTGAATTGCAACAATCATCTATTTACTTTAGTTGTCTCCAATTCTCCCTTTTACAAACTTTATTTGACCCTCCTTATATCAGTCCATATTCAACCAAGAGACGCATACCACATTTACACTGCAGCAAAATTTAATACAAGTAACTGCTAACATTATAAACAAAGTAAATACAAAGCCATAAAGAACATTTTAACTTACCTGAGGAAAGAGAAATGAAGTTGGGAGCGTGTTTCTTTTCCAAGGCTGGGGTACACGTCTTCACTGCAAAGTGTGGTAAGCAGTTCCTTGGATGACAGAAACATTCACTGGGCTGCCCCAGATAAAGTCACTCCACAAGGTCCCCTCAGTTTGGAAACACTTCCCCTACTGTGGCAGTTCCTTGACAGAAGGTGCAAAGAAGTAAGCATTTCAGGCATCTGAGTGAATGGTCAGATGTGGGTAGAGTTGTGTACAGCTACTTTCTCATCTTAAGAGGTAAAAGCAACCGTAGGGGAATTGGAGCTTTGGAAACTTGGAGGCTCAGGGAGGAGAATGATCTTCGATGTATAGGGTCTATTTCAGGAGACCCATAGGAACGGAGTCACTATGCTTTTCCCAGAGCTGCAAGTTTGCTAAGAAAGTGCACATTCTGAGCTTAAGCAGAGTTCCTTATCGATTGGTGCAGTAGCAACAAGAAGTAATAAAAATGGCAACAAAACAGTAGAAATGGAGCACTTTGCTACTGTAATGACTTTCCATTGCCCTCTACTGGCAAGAGTTAATATTGTGCTGGCTACTAAACAAAACAAAAAAGAAAGATAACGCAGTTGATGCTGAAAGCAACCGACTGATGGGTAGAACACTCTTCTTTGCTTCTTTTGACATTTTAAAAATTACTGTCCCAAGTTCACATAAGGCTATTATGGTTAGGTCTCATTTACTATTGCCACTGCTATTTTGATAAGTCCCTTATTTAGCAATGATCTTCAGAACTGGCATTTTGCACAAATCTGTAGAGCGTCATTTGCACTGGTAGCTGTGTGAATGGCATAGCTATCCACTGAGCTGAAGATGTGAACAGCGAACAGTTTATGTGATCATGCACAGAGACCTTGATCATTCTCATATATATGGGTATCTTACTTCAGTCATGTAACCTCTTAGTTATTCACTGTGTTCCCTCAAGGATAAATTTCAAATCCCTTAATATTTTATACTATTCCTTCTTTGATCAATATTCAAGGAATACATTAAACTTCATTTTATATTCTCTACCATATGCTATATATACCCTAAATTCAGTTTGTACCAGTTTGCCAACTAGGTTTTGGTGTGTTCTCTACAAAACAAATTGTTCTTAGCTGGCCTTTCAACCATTGAGCTCCACACTGTGGTTTAAACAGTACCCCCTTCATTTATTGAAATGGAAAAAAATATGAAAAGAGAAAGAAAAGGAAAAACAATTTTAAAAATGAAATGGAAACACTCAGCTCCTGACACAAACCACAACGGCTCTACTGTAATTTTGAAAACATGCTTGAATTTATTAGATGCAGGGTCGAGTGATAACAGTGTTAAGACTTTCCTCTTTACACTTGTGATCAGTGTCTATGGGCATCAGTTACAAAATACATTGGACAAACCATGTCAGTTTTAATCCGATAATGAATTAATTTCTAGTAAATGTAAAAAGTAAATTTTTAAAAATATCAGTTAACTTGTACATTTATTTTAAAAAATAATAGGAGATAAGAAAACCTATTAAGCATTTAAGAATGGCTCATTAATTTAAATTATTATTTGTAAAAATTCTCATATGTATATATATTAATATATTCCACATCTACATATGTATAACTTGGTTGAAAAGACCCCTCAAAATCTCAGCTCATTCACCATAGAGAAAATTTTGTGAGGAATCACCTCTTTTAAAAGTGGAAGCCATAGACCTTGATAAGCACTGCAACTGAGGAGCTTTCTAGTGATACGGCCTCAGAAAGCTGGTAGATCAGAGGGAACTCTGCATTCTTCATCCATCAAACATGGATAAGAACTTATTAGTCTGAAGATACAGTGTTTATAAGTGTCATCACAAACATATGTGCAAAAATATTCTCTTTTAATCTTTGTTAGATTTTAATTAAATTCCTCATTCCAGTGATAAAATCTTACTTAAAGCATGTTCCATTTATCATTTCATAACCCAGCACCTCCATTCTGGATGAGTCTATTTAGGAAATAAGTCACTCAAGCAAAGCTTCTACACTGGGTTTGAGGTGCACCGTATCTGATTCCAGTCACAGCCTGGACCTCTTCACTTCTGTCTATCTCATGACCAGTTCCATGTTGAGGCTTCAAGTGCCAATTTGGGGGAAACACTGGATGCCATTCCTCCTGGAGACATTGCCTTTTCATTGATTCTCCAAACAATAGACATGCTATTGCACACCCTTGAGCTCTCTTTTGCCTGTGGCTTCAGGTGCCTTAGTTAATTTTGAGGTCCTTTAGCTATAGTAGGCTGAGGAGAACTCAGGTGTTTTAGCAGCGGTTACTTCAGCTCTTTGGACCCCACCATAGCATGGCTCTCCTTCACATTAAGTGCCATTTGCTTGTGGGCTTCTGGGACCATTTGCTTGTGGGCTATGGCATTAAGCACCTTCTCAGGATTCCATAAGTGACTTCTTCCTGAGTTAATGAATGCACAAAGACCAACTCTGCACACCAGAAAAACAGAGAAAGTAAAAATAAATGTTCAAGCTCCATATACAGAGCAATGCTTATTTTACAAAAATATCTTACCCTTCAAAAAAAAAAAGATAGAAAATTGATATAAGGCACTACAAACAGTGCCCAAAATATTGAAATTGCTTAATAAATACACATTATTGCAAACTTGTAATCTTAACCACAGAGATTAAAAATGAGGCTTCAAAATATAACTGGACAGGGTTGGAAAATTTTCCTTTACATTTGCTATGAACAAAAAATAAATTCAAAACCTAAGAAATATCAGCTTCCAGCAACTAAAATGTTACACTTTTCATAATTATAATTAACAGTATTACAAAGAAAACATTAAATGAAGTACTGTAAAATGATGAAATAGAAAGCAGAAAAAGTTTTTAAAAAAAGCAAAAATAAATGTATGTATTAAAAGAGGTTTTTAAAAATGGAACCTAGATACATTCAATAGTATGCAAGACAGTAAAGCAGAGATAAAAATTAAGAATTAAAGCTAAAGAAAAAATATAAAAATAAAGTACATACATAGAGAGATTTTTTTAAATTCATAAATTCCCCAAAAATGGAAAATTAGAAAACAACATCTAATTTTAAGTCATTATAGTTATAGAATTTTCTATTATGCTGTCCTTTTATTGTAATTCGATATGGTCACCTGCTTTCTACCTTGTTATTGCTGGATTGTGCACATTATCTGACTGCATTTATTATGGCTCTTGCTGATGGAAACATTGTTTTCATTGTCATTAAAATCGGAGACAGGTATATTTTTTACCTGAAGTAGTTGACTTTAATACTTTCAATCATTCAAAATTCACTTACTTTTGCACTTTTTATTGTGTTCATGAAATATTTCCCTATAATCAATCTCTTTCTCTCTCTCTCTCTCTCTCTCTCTCTCTCTCTCTCTCTCTTTCTGTGAATCAGAGCATTTGGGGGAGTCAAACTCCTCAGATTAAGCACTGATACTGTTAAAAACACTGAATTAAATTTTCTTACACATTGCTTGATATCAAGAATTACATCAGAATGGTTCAGTTCTTAAAAATGAAAGCCAGATAGATTATTTTAGTAAATAAACACTTGCAAATTTGACTAATACAAAGTAACAGAAAGACAACTATTTCTCAAAAAAATTACATGCATTCATAAGCTAGCAAAAGTTGTCGGAATTAATACACAAGAACAATCATCTCATCCAATTTTACAACTGTAAGGTGATGTTAACTGGCATCAAGCAACCAAAGGAATAGTCTAATTAGAATAATACATCTCTGTCTCTTAACAAAGCCAGTGAAGAAAGTGCTCATCATTGTACCCACTGTTTCTTTCCAGTTTTACTTTTTATTTTTTCTGATATTATATACAGTATTAAGTTCACAAAAAACTCAATGGAGAGGGACAGAGATTTTCTGTATATCCCTACCTCTGCAAATGCATAGCTTTCCCATGATCAAAAGCCTTCACTAGGGTGGAACATTTCTTATCATTGATGGACCTATATTAACATGTTATTATTCAATTCAGTAGCAATGAGCTTAATTCTTGGGGTGGCATGTTCCTCTACTTTTCTTCATTGCCCAGTGTCTGAAAAACTTGTGGTAGTGCACTAATTTGCAACAGCCAGATGAATCGAATCAGCATGGTGCTGGGTGTGGAAGGCTCACCTGAGGATTGTTGCTAATGGCATAAAAGCAGAACTGAAGAGGAAGATGGATCGCTGTTGATTCTCTTGGAGGAGATTGTCACTCTGTTTCCTTGATATGAACTCAGCTATTCTCATCAGAAGTGGAGCTTGGGTCTTTGCTGTCACTGAGGATGGCTGTAGTCCTTTTTGGGGGAGCTCTGGTCCTTAACCTTGAGCATCACTTCCTGGTTCCAGTGCAGATCCCTCAGCCTACTGGCACAGATTCTTCATCCTGCCAGTGCAGATATTCTGGTTTCCACCACTGACCTCTCAGCCTTCCCAGTTCAGGTCCTTGATATGGACTTTCTAGAGACTTCTTTGGGGGCTCTAGGCCTCCACCTGGTCTCCTGGAGGTTACTACCATGGGGTCTAGGTTTTCAGCTGGACCCATGAAGGACATTGGCATGGGATCCAGGCCTTCAGCTGGATTTCTTGAGTCTCCAGTGTGTGAACAAATCTCCTGCACTCTTTTGCATTTGACTATTTGAGTGCATATTTTAAAATAATCTTTCAAATTATGAGTCTGGTATTAAATCTATTTTGCATACCTTGTATACTCTAAGAGTTGGCTGTTTTTCCATACACAGTTCTTACACTACTCTTTTTGATAATACTTTTTGTCAATTTGAATAATATTAAGTGAAATTTTGGTATATAAAGCTGTTTTGTAAGACTTAAAAAAAAGCACTTTAAAACAACATTGTTAATTCATCAGCCATATATAACCACTTCTATGTGTCTGTTCTGTTGTTATATGTTGTTTTCCAAGGAATTTGGATCAAAAGTGGTAATTTTTAAGATTTTCGATAAAATGCAACAATATGATCCTATTAATATAACTTAGTGCATTTTATCAAACAATGGCTTCAATTCTATCCCATTACATCAACATGTGCATGTTGGCCTGTGTCTATGCAAAACAGTTTTAATTATTACAACTTTAAAATGAGTCTTCAGATGAGGATAGACAAGAATCTACAAATCATCATTCTCTGTATTTCAGTTGATTTTTAATTATTTCAATAGCACTTTATATTGTTCTCTATAAATTTCTTGCACATACATTTTTGTTTTGTTTTGAGATTTATTATATTTGTTAATGAAAATGTATCTATTAATAATTTACTTTTTGTACTGATTAGTTTAGTAATCATATACCTCAATTTCCCTTCAAAAATACAGTCTCAATTCCAACACTTTTGTTTTATTATTGAACTATATATTTATACTTTAATTAATAGATGCATATTTTTAATTGTATATATTTTTCTTCAGGTGAGGTCTGATTCTCATACTTTTGACTGCTGCCTGCTCTCACACCAGGCAGTCCCCCTCCTCTTACAAATTTATGTCATGTAAATATCAATTTCATCATGTTCTGTACATCTTTCTGATTTCTTCCAATAATTTTTATTATCTGTCTCCAATATTACTAGTTAAATATTATTTTTTTCAATTAGTACATGGTTGTATACATAATATTCCTTGGCTCTCACTTTATTAACACGTTCCCTCTGGTTTGAACAACTGATAGTACATGCATGACTGTCCTGTTGGGTAGCTTGTACCACTAGTAGTACAAGTGTGACAGTCACACACGGGACAGTCATGCATGTGGATGAACCTGCTAGGAAGCATGACACACAAATTAAGGAAGGCCACTTTTTAACCTTGTTAATCTCTTTCCCCTTCCTTTTTACCTTCCTCGTACTCTAACTCCCTTTCTCCCCTTTCTGCATTTTCCTTTTTATACTTGAGACACAATCACCCTATGTAGCTGAGGTTGGCCTTGAGCTTTCAGTGATCCTCCTGCTTCAGCCAACCAAGTACTGAGGTTGCAGGCCTGCACCACCATACCTGGCTTCAATTTCATTCTTATTGGTAGTATTAATCCTACCTTGTGTTTATGATATAACATCCACCAAAGTTATTAAATTCTTGTACATAGAATATCTTTATTCTACTTATTTCCCATCTCCTCACTACACACCCCTAATATTTTACTTTAAAAATTCTACATTTAATGACACCTATTACTATTCTTTTCCTTCACCAGAGCCAGTCTATTTTAAATGCTTTGGGAAACTGCCTCCATATTTCTCAGATATTAAAACATCTTAATTTTCTTGTCTTGACCCTCAAGCTCCTCAATATTTGATACAGGATCTGTATTTGTTATTCAGTATTGAATACTGTTTAAATACAGAAAATCAGAAATTTTGTTTCTTCTTAAATAATCTATCTTTGAGTTCCTGTGGGAAAAAGAGGTCCAGAGGTCTGGTTGACGGCAGTGGCGGAGGAGCAAGTCTGAGCAGACTTAGACTCGTCATGTCCTCGGCAGACCAGTGAGTTGCCCCACCTAGGCTGTCCCGCTCTGACCTCTTACTTCCGCACTGCCCCCACCAATAGTACCACATCCAAACCACACCCCTAGCCTGCCTCCATTGCCACGCCTCTAGCCTGCTCTATAAAATGCCTGGTACTTCCACAATAAAGTAGATCTGCACCATCAGCCTGGTCTCCGGTGTCTCTTTCTTCACCGTGCCACCACTTGCCGTGGGCCCAGGTCCCTCGACCCGAGAGGTGCCACCTCAAGTCCCCACCAAATAACGTGCTCCTCTGTAACTTCACTATCTTTTCCACATTGTTCTATCCAAAGGAAGCTTCTCTAGCTACGATTCTTTTGGCAGCAAAGGACCTATTTTATCGCTTTCTACTTTCCTAAACACATTTCTCTCTTAATTCTGGAGGACCAGAATATTGCTTGTTATGGGAAACTTGAACATTCCTTGTTGGCCATTATAGCAGAGCTAGGTCAAAAATCATGGAATTGTCAACTTTTCATCCACCTGATAAAGTCACATGAAACACCATAACACGGAGCTGGATCTACATCTTTAAGGAGGTCCCCGGCCTATAGTTAAGACATTCCAGAAAAGAATAAAGATATGACTCTGAGGGGAAAACTTTGACCAATGAGAGATAGAAACTAGGAAGACAATTAGCACATATCTTTTTTCCTACTTTTCTAAATAACTATTTTGAGGTCTAAATTCATCTTGCAGCCTACTCCAAAATCTTGCAGCCCTTTCCATGTGAAGTGTATGGTCCAACTACTAAGAAGCCACTTATAGAAATGTGTCAATTCTGGGTTCTCTATTAAGGAATAGTCAGCAAAGAATTGTATCAATATACATTGAGGGCATTTTCCTTAACATCAAATTTTGTTTATCTCCAGTGTCTAAATTCTCATCCTCTAACTAAATCATCAGCATTTTTTTTAACTTCAGGTGGAATTAAATAACTGTCACTTTATAGATCTCTATATAACAATTATGTAAATATGCTGTTGGGAACATAATATTAATTTTTTGTGAATAATTGACTAAATATATATTTCATTGTTAGAGTATTCAAAAACTAAAATAAGAGGATCTAGCATACCCACAGATATATCTGTGTACTATTCACTAGCAAATAGGTTAAAATATTACTGTAGTTGATCATCATAACAACACAATGGAGCTGATTTTTTTAAAATTACAACTTTATTGATGAGAGGTGGATAGCTGAGAAGGTCATCATGACCTATATAAGGTTATACAACCTGTGATTAATAGAGTGGGGAATTGTGAGCAAGAAATTTCATGTTCTTCTGCTATTTAGTGGTGTTTTAGAGGCTTATCTTTATTCCTTATGACTCTTGGTTGGAAAGAGATGGCTGAAAATTTTTCATAGATAGTGACACAAAATACTCCCATGGCTTAGAAAAAGTCATTTCCCCCCTCCTGCTGTTCCATACTAGTTAGTATGATATATTAAAAAATGAATCTTTGGAGAAAAAGAGAAATTTCTTGCCATTTACTTGCTGTGTGACCTTGAGCAAGTAACAGAGACACTTTGAGTCACTGTTTTCTTAAATCTAAGGGTAAAATAATAAAAACTACTTCAGGAATTTGTTGCCAAATTCTAATACACAGTATAAATTTTCCATAAATGTTCCTTCTCAGTTCTTTCAGAATGTATTTCTTGGCATTTCTGAAATAAAGGAAAATGTAATTTTGCTCAATGTGAAAAGTTTTCACAGTATTTCAATAAATGACTCTGAATTGTACCACATTTTTTTGCCAAAAATGTATGTTCATGATGATTTAATTTATTGAAATTCTCTGCATTCTCTTAACTCATTTGATCTAATGATCAAATCAGGAAATTATAAAACTACTGCACTGAGGAGTGATTATTCAAAGTTGTGAACCGTAATGGTTACTTTTTGAAGCTCAGACACATTTCTGAAACTCTGTAGGAAAGTGGATAGAATGTGATCAGATAGAAATTGTAAGAGCTATGGGAGCACGAAATGAATATCTAGTAAAGTGGGAAATCAAAGTCTTTCAGTGATGCTTTCCACCTTCCTGTACCTTATTTTATTTTGTCCTTTAGTATTGGTTTAAAAATCTGCTGACTGTGAAGTATAGCTGCTGCCTAAAACACAATATAAAACGCTTTCTACTTTTATGATCTTCTGTAGCATTCATTATTTCTCTCACTCATCTGTTATCTTGGCATATTTTTAATGTATCACATGACATTTTGCTCTCTTAGTCTTAAAGTTTGATTTCTGTATGGTATGTGCACAAAAGATTATAATTAATCGTGGTTACAAAACATGTTTCCCATTCTTTGTTATACACATTTTTGTTATACACACAACAGTTCAGGTTGATGTGTTCACAAGAGTATCTAATGCATAAATGTAAGTCTAATTCTCCATTCATATTACTGTTTAGGTGCATTCTTCTTTTTAAACGTTTAAATAATTATTCTCTCATATAGAACACATGAGTAATTCTTTTTAAGAAGAATCAGGTATGAATAACTTAAAATACTTTCCTGTTTTTGTGAAGACAAAATTTGGGGAGACTTTGCAAAGAAGGAAGATCTAGAAATAGGATCTGACTTTTTTTTTGAGGGGGGTCTGGGTTTTAACACAGAGAATATAGATGATTCTTATCATTAAGCCTTGGAAGTGTGCCTTTGGTGTCTAATAGGTAATACTTTGTTTCCCATTAACACATTTATTTTCACTCTCAGCTTCACTGCCTACATCCAACCTGCTTTTAGTCCCATGTGGCCAGTATTTACTTCTATTAATTTTTTCACAGTATTATCACCAAATGTGGCCTATCTTTCCTTTATCTTTTTCTTCTCTCCAAGTCTTACAAATAATACAAGTCCTAATTAATGTTTCCCTGTGAACAGCCTTTGCAATTATTGCATATTTTAATAATTTACAACAGCCAGGGATTTAGTTCAGTGGCACAGCACCTGCCTGAGGTCTTGAGTTTGATTCCCAGTACCAAAAAAAAAATAGTAATAATTTACAACAATGTGTGTATTCAATCACCTTCAATGCACTTACCATTTCTTGGCACTATGCAGATCCCCAGATATAAATCAGTTACCAAACCAGGCACAAATATTTACCTGCAAGTAAATGAAGAAGGGAAGGAAGTTACATTCAAAGGGGGAACAGAAAAAAAATATAGAGTAGAAAAAATAGTGGTTTGCAGTATGGACAAAAATACAATAAGAAAAATTACAAGCAGAGTTTATGACAGGGAAAAAATGTTAATTTAAATTAGTATAAATATTTTGGAAATTATTCTGAAACCTCCTCTGAAAACTAAATATGAATTACCATATGATTCAGCAATACCTCTACTGAGATGTATGCAAGTAACTTTTTTACATCCAATACTTCCATCTCTATGATTATGGCAGCACTATTCACAGTAACTAAAATATGAAATCCATGCAGATATTCCTAAGTGGGTGAATTGATGAAGAAAATGGTAGACTGACAGAATAGGCTATTATTAACCTATAAAAGGAATCAAATCCTATCATTTGCAACAATATTGATAGATGTGGAGCTCATTCTGTATGTTGGAAAATTTACCAATACAGAGAATGGGAACAATTACCTAAGAGACTACACTGCTCGATAATTTTAGAGATTTCAGTTCGCAATTGGATGGCTCAAGGCAAAAATGTCAAGATGCAAGAGCATGGCAGAAAATAGTTCCTCGACTCATGGCATCTGAAAAGCAGAGAGCACGGCCAGAGCCCAAGAGGTAGAAGCCTGTGGACAGATACAGGTCTCAAGCATAGAGACCCATGGACCAATTTCTCCAACTAGACCCCTTCCCCTAGTAGGTCATTCAGCCATAGGGTGAATCCATTGATAAGTCTGATTTCCTCACAACACAATCATCTCTTTAGGACTTCCTTAGTCTAGTCAAACTGACCAGCAATATTAACTGGTACATTGAGTGTGACAAGCCAGACATATGAAGACATGTACAACATAATGTTTTCACTGTCTTGAGGTAACCAGTAAGTCAAACTTGTTAGAAGAATGAAATGTAAGAGTGATTCCTAGAAAGCGAAAAAAATAAGAGAGGAAAGGACAGAAAGATCAACAAGGGATACCAGAAAGAAATTGAGGCACCACTTTTGTTCCTTCTTCAGCACAGTATGGTATCACTGATTACAGTGTGTTACTACCTGCTCTCCATGAGGATGTAATCATTATGCACTGCACACATGCTCAAGAAAAAAAGGTTTAAAAAGATAAAAAGTGATTCAAATGCATAACAAAAAACCTATGCTCTATTTAAAAATGATTATAAAAAAATAAAATATTTCCAACAAATACAAATAGGTGATGGTTAGAAAAAATGGAATTTTTTCTTGATTTGGTTATTACACATTTATACACTTGTTGAAGTACCCTAATGTACTCATAGAGATGCAAAAATTTACAAAGTAAATTTGTCATCCTCCAACATTTCATTTATCAGTTAAATTTTCTGCATCTAACATCATCTGATATGAATCTTATACGCTATTTCAGTTCCATTTGAATGTAAATTCTTTGCAAATAAACACTGCGATAACACTTGGAAAATATACAAGTATATATTTCTACTCTACTGAAAGGGAACTTTTTACTTGTAGATTATGTTGCTAAATAATAAAATAAATTATTCTCAGCACAATCACCGTTAAAGCAATCTTCCTTGACAATGTTCAAAATCTTAGGTAAAGCAAATTTATAAGATGAGTCAGTACTTTATATTACCTAAAACTTTTCTGACAGAAAAGTCTGGGCATACTTATTTTAAAGATTTATTTCTTTCCATCAAATGGTAATGATGCTTGAGTTAATCCATGTTGTTTCTGTTATAAGCAGTTTGCTTAAAATGTAGACAACTAGAGAATTCACAAAAAGCACTGTGGCAATAGAAAACCAATTCTTAGCTAAGAAGGGCTCCTCAATTTAAATACGCTATACACTAACATTAAGAGTTCTGTCCCTGTGAGTCACTGTGGAAAATCAACCATAAAAATGAATTTTCTCTTTTGCTTCAGAAGTACTGATATTAAATATTATTTTCATAGGGGAAAAGAATATCTTTGTAGGTTTACTGATATGCCCCCACAAAACATCATAAGATGCAAAAAGCTTTGAGGTAATCAGAAGTATGAAATGGAAAATGATTTAATAATGTAAACTGAACTTTATTTACCAATGAACTTACTCAAATTGTTCCATCAATACATCCACCCACATTTGACAGAAAGACTGATTTTTAAAAACTGGCAAACCAATTTTGAATAGTTTGACAAGAATTAGGGTCTTCAACGGAGAAAGTTTAAGTAAGATATATAACCCGATATTTCAATTGATAACAATTCATATTATCACAAATAATAACAAAAAAGTTAAACTTCTAGCTATTTTGTGTTCTTTTTCTTCAGCTATTTGGGTTCCACAGATGTGTACGTCTTTGTTTTGTGCCTATCAGTTTTGAAAAAGACATGCAACATAGAATTTTCTAGTAACATTTAAAGTGGATACTCAGAAACATCTTTCTTCAGTTGGAGATAATTTTGTCATAAACATACAAAGAAAGAGAATTTGGAAAAAAGTTATTTGTCTCCACAAATTCCTTTTTTCAAAACAGCAGCCTAGTGAAAATTTTTCCTATCTTCTAAAACAAAAGTGTTTGTAAGTTAGGATAGTCTAAGATATTCAAATATTTTCCCTTGCATGCGTAAATGTTAGAAGATACATAGATACAGATACTTATCTCCTGCTATTACTTCCAAGAGAACTAATATTTCGTTCTCCAAGTTACAAAATATAACATTTAAATTATCATTTCTCAGGAATTATAAAATTAAGCCTGAAATGCATAGTACTTCAAAAGGTGTACTCTACAAAAGCACTCACTAAGTGGAAAATTCAAGCTGAATTTTACCTTGTGCTTCTTTCCAAGTTGGGAAATCCAGAATTAGGCTATTTCCCACCCAGAAGGAAAAAAACACTTTTTACTTTACATGAAACTCCTTAGGCACTAATGTGCTCCTCTATACCATATATAGTTTTAAAACTGAGGGTGCAGATGAAATAATAAATATCTTTTGCAATTATATTACAATGTGAAGTAATATGATTGAAATCTTTCATATCTTCACTCCAAATTTGTATTGTGCTTTAGTTTTCTACGCCTGTACTTACAGAAAATATTATAAGCAGTTTGAGAATATAAGGAGGATTCCATGAATTTTAAAACAACTTGTGCTTACCCAAGTCCTCCTGGACTTTTCTTACTAAAGAGTAAGTTGTATTTCCTCTAGTCAAATTTTGTATGCTTTTACCTACATTACTCTTCATGATTTTCTTACTAAAGAGTAAGTTGTAGCTTAGTGGGGAGTCGGTAGCATCTACCCCAGAGCTAAATGCTGTAAATATTTTATGTTATTCTGAAGGATCTCTGATTAAGGGATTAGAAAATCTACAAACATGCAGAAAGTCTCATTTATTTGGTGATTTCATTCACACTGGATTTTCTTTCCATTTTGGTTTAATTAATAAAAGCAATATAATTGACAAATATCTGTATTTATGGAGTGCAGTGTGATATTTTAATACATGCATACAGAGTGATTACACTAAGCTAACACATCATCACCCTAAGTTTTTATCAAGTATGAGAGAAGAAAACTTTTAAAATCTACTCACGTTTTTCTGGTAATAATGATTAAACTTTTAGTCATACATGCTAGACAACTGCTCTAACGTTGAGCTACAAATCCAGACCTTTATGTATTTATTCTTGATTTCAAATTTTGAGGCAGTTTCACTAAGTTGTCCACACTGGGCTCAAACTCACTGGCCCTATGCCTCTGTTTCCATAGTGCCAGGTATTACAGGTTTATGCCAGGATGCCTGGAATCAATTTCCAATTATACTGTACATTATTCTTAACTACAGTCACTGGCTATACAGTACATACCCAGTATTTATTTCCTCTAGTCAAATTTTGTATGCTTTTACCTACATTACTCTTCTGCCTCCAGCTCAATTTCCCAGCTCCGAGTAACCAACACTTTTCTCTCTGCTTTTATAAGGTTGGCTATTTTAGAGTACTTAGCATAATGTCCCCTAGATTAACTCATGACATCAGAAATGACAGGATTTTTTTTTCCTGAAATGTTACACTCTTTAGTGTTGGTTAAAAACATATTGCAGTTTGTTTATCCCTTTATCTGTTGCTTGACATTTGCTTTAATTCTCCATCCTACCTCTTATAAATAATGCTACAATGAACAAGAAATGGCAGATGTCCTGACTTACTGATTTCGCTTCTTTTAGACATGTACCCAAAGTCAAAACACTAGACCATATGGTAGTTCTACTTGGTATTTTTTGAGAAACTACCATATTGTTTTTGATAATGATCCCGCAAAGAATAAAAATTACCTTTTTTGGGATAAACACTCATTTTCTGTTGGCTTCTGATATTAACCATTCTAACAAGTGATACTAATTATGGTTTTAATTTGCATGTAAGGGTGAATAGTGATGTTGAACACATTGTATATCCCTGTCAGCCACTTGTATATCTTTTGAAGAATGTTGATTCAGGTTTTTTGTCTACATTTGAATTTTTTTCTTTTTCTTAATATTGAGACTTTGTTTTCTTGTATTTTATATGTTCCTTTTTTATCAGATATGATTTACAAATATTTTATTGTGCTTTATGTCTTCATTCTTTAATTCTTTTTCCATGCAGAAAGGTTTTACTTTGATATAATTCCATTTGACTTTTTTCTTTTGTCTCCTTAAGAACCAGGGTCATGAACACACTAGCCAAGCGCTCTATCGTTGAGCTGTATTCCCAGCCCCTACTGCTATGGTTTGAATCCAAATGTCTGCCCAGAGCCTCATGCAGAGGTAACTGGATCTAGGGTGTGATGTTGTGATCAAGGATGTGACACTAGGATTGATTCATGTTGCAATGCTAGGGTTAAAGCCTGCCCAACCCTGGGTGTGAATGCTACCCACCCTAAGGAACAGAAAGAGGGTCATTGCTTGCTACTTACTGCTTGTTGTCATGCTGCCCTCTGTCTTCTGCTTGTCATGAACAGTTTCTCCTCCGCAATACCCCTTGCTATGCCACCGTATCTAGGAAGTCTAACTATGAACTGAAACTTCCACAAACTACAATAACTCTTTCTTCCTTTGACTTTAGCTGTTGTGTATTTTGTCTTAGCAATGCAAAAAGTAATTACAACAACTACTTTTCCTAGTTTTCATTTTAATATTAAGGTTGTATCCTGAAACTCTTTGGCAAGACAAATGACAGATAGATTTTTCCCTAGGTTTTCATCTATTAGTTTTATACATTAGATTATATGTTTAATCTATTTTATGTTGACTTTTCAACAAAGTTTAAGAATTCAGTTTCGCCCTTCTCCCTGCAGATATTGTTTTCCCAATGCCATCTATTAAAGATACAATCCTTTCCTCATTGTATTCTTGGTACCTTTGTTGAAGATTTGACCGTTATGCATGGATAGTGCAGGGATCTCTGAGTCTATTAGTCAACAGACCCATTTTTGTAACATTCTTCAGGTCAAGCTTTGTCAAGTTTGAAAGTCTAAAAATTTGCTTACCTTTATTCCCCTGGAATGAAATCAAATTTCTCACTAGTTATCACCATTTCTGTCCAAAAACAGCCCCTTGCTGTGTAAAGTCTGTACTTTTTACCGCTGTTGATAGATTTTAAGACACCTGTCCTCTTCCTCTTTTGACCCAAGGCTGGATAGGCTGATAGCCTACTTATTCTCTCCTTTGAACCAAAGCAAATTTCAAACCACACAACTCTGTGCACAAAACCTCTTGCTCCAGCCCTGCAAGCTCCAAGCCATCCTCCTTCCCTCATCTCTCAAACTGCATCTGAACCAGACTAGGAAGCCTTCTGTGTTGATGTCTCACAGTCTCATTACACACATAGCAAGCTTTAATGCTCCCTTTCAGTCTGTGAGTGTCCTCCTTAGTCTTTCATCGAACAAAATTTTGCATTTGTTCCATTCTATTTCTGAAGCATGGGCAAAGCATCTTCTCATACAAGGTTTATATGAAATATCTCATCTTCTGGAAGTTATTTTATGAAAAATCTTTGAAAATATCAATAAATATGTCTGAAACATAGTCTGTACAAATTTGCTATATCATGGCTTATAAGTTTACTTGCTTATAATCTATATGAGTGTAATGGAAGATATAGATTTTATTTCTCATATTTACCACTGTTTGTCCATTGCTCAAATAAAGCATCAATTCAGTATTCACTGACCTGTTGGATAAAACATGAATAAATGAAATAGTCTGTTGACAAAACTGGAAATAATACCTTTTTTGTGACTCACTGAAAATAAGTTTCTATTTTTTCTAAAGAAATAAGGACTGGGTATTTATAAGGCCTGAGTTACGGAAAACGTCTCCATCTGTCTCTGTCTGTCTTGTCTTCCTGTGCTGCAGAGGGAGCTCATCCTCTCATTCCCTTCCGTCCTTCTTTACAGATGTCTGTCAAATGAGGAGTAGCTGTTCACCCTCCTTAAACTGTTAGCTACTTCTCTTTTTGCATTACTGAAGTAGATATTTAACTGCTCTATCTTACTATGACAGCCCTCTGATCTCCCCATTCATCATTTTACTCCAAATCCAATTGTTTAGATATATCCAGTTATTTATGTCTAAATAATTGGATACTCTAAATCTAATCATTTATTCTACGTATATGAAAATCTCTAATAGTTCACTATGTTGACAGTTTGTTCCACTTGCTGCACATTTGACTAAGTCTCATCCTCACACTGGGACCAATCAAACAAAATTATTTTTACTTCTGATAATGAAACTAAAATCTTTGTTCTTTCACTATGTCAAATTATTACTAAAAATTCCTGTTAATGTTATTTCTTCTTGAATAAACCCTGTTACTCCCCAGGATGACTTATTTGGTTTCTCTATTTTTATTAGATATCTTAATCAAAACCATTGCTTTCATCTTATCTTTCAGAAATATTTTTTATTTTAAACATAAAAGAATGAAAACATATTAACAAACACACAGACATTTACAAAATAACACAAAAATAATACAAGCAATACAGAATTTCAGACAAGGTAATAGGAAATTAACAATGGTGGTTGTATTACATATTGATATCTCCAAATTGATTACTTAGATAAACAAATATAGGCATATAAGATTGATCAAACAATTAAACATTCACTCTTCCTTTCAATAAAGTAATAGAAATCAGTAGTACAACTACCTTAGCTATGTTGAATATATGCATAACTATATTTTGTCCCTTCCTTCTTTTCTCCTTTCCCTCATCCCAGTTTTTCTTTCCTTTTGAGTTGTTTCTTTCCCTTTCACAATATCTATTGTACCTGTTAGATTTTATTCACTCGTTCAGGTTCATACACTAATGAGGCAATACAGTTGCAAATATTTTCTTACTATTCTGTATCACTGTTAATTTGAGAGGGAACAGATTATATCACGTATCACTTAAATGTTATAACAATAATTATTGTATGCCACTTAGGTAATAAATGAGAATGGGATGCAAAGTTAACTATTAATATGTATATATTGATGAGTAAGAGACAATCAAAATGTGCAGTGTGAGATGGACTGACACTTCAGACAAGAAAGAATAGATAATGTAATAAAATGAGTAGAGAGCCAGACAAGTACAATACCATGTTCATAAAGGGAACACACTGTGTTGTTGGGTCAGACAAATGGGGGAAAAGTGGCCCAAGACATTTTAATATAAGCTAAAAACTTATGAAAATATGATTCATATACTTTGAGAGCAAATGAAGTGTAACATCCCTCTGGTGTCATCCAGTGGCATCTGGGACTAGCTTAGTCTAACCTGTAACTTTCATCTGCTGAGAGGTCTACTTTAGCTAGATAATTTCATTTGATTATTCAAAAGTAAAAATTTCAATATCAGAAAAGTCATAGTTAATGATTTGATATTTGCTGTTGATAATACAAGACATAGGAGTTCCAGAATGGCATGGTGGCCCTCCTAAACTTAAACTTCCACTCAGAATTTTCCAAACAATATTTACTTCATTAAGTTTGAGAAATTAAAATTAAGAGTCTATAAAGTAATGTAAAAGTCTTTACTTAGATCAGAGCTTATATAATGTTGAGGAAAAAAGAGAGCAGAGTATTTGTGCATAATTATAGACAAGAACAACAAACATGGCCTGCACCAAAACCATAATTTATGTTATGAAGACTGTTCAGTAGTAAATGGAGCCTCACGGCTATGAAATACAAGATTCTACAAGTAAGTTTCTTTATCTAATTTGATCAGAAGCATGGAACAACTTCAGATGCTCCCACTGCACTCATTGTTCTCTCTACCAGCTCTGGCACAATGGCCAATCTGAGAGCTATTTTACATAGAATACAATGGGTGCTAGTAAATAGATTTGGTTGAAAGATTAATACTTCAACTCAAAATCCTTGATCCTGTTTAAAATTGTCAAAAGAGAAAGAGATCCTGAATTCATGCCCGCAAGTCTATGTGTCAGTATTCTTTGTTTAAACTTGTTCAATTTCCATGTATGCTTGCAAAGGCAATACACCAGTCATGCATTTTGGAATTCAACATAAACTTTTTATTTGATTTCTTATACTTGGAACTGGCTTCAAAGTGTAATGTTTATATTTTAGAGTATGTTGTATCTAATGATGTCAGAGTTTTTTGTTGTCCTCACTAACTCTTAGATGTGACAATCCACTTTCCATTCTAGCAGACAAAAAATTACAGTGTGGTGACATGAAAACATTTCATTTTTTCCTCTTAAATATTAAAAATTGTTCCTTAATTCAATACAAATAAAATTTTGACATATAATAATTTCTTCTAAGAAGATAAGATACCATAGTTCCAAAAGATCTTGAATTGTATCTTAAGCTCTATTTAAATAACTTATTTGTCCTATGCATATTCAATTTATCCAATTCATATTAGATATTACCTTATGATGATGAACATAAATTATATTAGCACATACTATGAATGCATGAGACTAGTATATATATATATATATATAT
>NW_004955407.1:21265531-21271214 GCF_000276665.1 Chinchilla lanigera
CAAGGTCGTGAGTTCGGTTCCCGGTACTGGAGAAAAAAAAAAAAAAAAAAAAAAAAAAAAGTGCAATCCTATATATAAAAGCAGATTCATTTTTTTAATAAATTGATGTACCTTTGGGAAATTCTACTCCTGCTCTGTAAAATATTTTAAAAACACTAATATCAAAGGTAAATAAAGATTTAATAAAACACTATTTGTAAGTATAATGTATACATTGGAAATAACTATAACCATCAAGTTAGCATATGCATATACACATGCATATGAAGCACACACATGTGTAAAACATATAGTTACTAAATATGTGGCTGACTTCAGAAATTTATATGTGCAAAATCCAATGCAATGTCAGAGTATTGCTGCTTTTGTTCAAAGTCATTTATAAGCTTTCAAAACACAAGAGAGTTACAACTTTGCTTTTAGGTTCTGACATATGAGGAATTTCATTAAGTTTTTTGAAATACGTGCTAAAAATATCAAGATTCCTCCAACTTATGCATCTGAAGGTTGAGAATAAGTAATTTTGGTTGGAACCCATTATGAATTATTGCAAATTTCAGAAATCCCTGGCTAACATAAATAATGTGTATTCTTTAAAATATTTTTTCACTAAGAAAAATGATTTTCTTATGGGATTTCAAGACTTGTATATTTCTTAGGTCAAAGGCAATAAACTACAGCCTTACCCATAAAAGCAGGAAAAGACTAAATATTTTAATTAGTAGTAGCCATGGGTTAGACTCACGACTCTGTAGTAATAAGGATGGAGTCATTCTTAAATTTATCTTGGTATTTAGTGTTTTTATTATTGTTCTTCAAAATCACTCAACACCAGATGCAAACACAATACAGTTACCTAAATTACCTCCACTTCATCCCAGTGGGTAGATCCTAGTCATGTTACCTATTGTCAAGATAGTGCTCACTGGAACATTTGTTTTTCCACTCCAAGATGTATTAGTGTTTCCACAAGGGAACAGATAAATGTATGGCAGAAGAACTTCCTTCCTTAGCTGAGTGTTGAATATAATCTGAAATATAGGCTCACTGTAAAAGTCTGTTAAAAATTAACACTGCTTCAGTGGAAATTGAATCTCTATGTGTATGAATTTCCATACCTAGAATTATATCATGCTTATAAGTTGATGACAATTTGGATTCTATAGTAAATTGCTTTTACTTAAGTTATTTTAGTCCAAACAATATGTGTTTGTGTGTTTATGGCAGTTGGTATGAATTAAAAATACAGGCATATATAAAAGTGATATAGATATAAGATGTACAATCATTCATCTAAATTTAAACAAATATTGCATGTTGGATGTATACTACATGAAAAATGAAACAGAATGGGAAGAACTCATAGAAAATAAAATTGTTGTTTTCGTCTTATTATACACTATAAAATATTGAATCAAAACTCATAAAACAGGCTCTTCTTGCATTTAATTTAAGCATTGCAGAATTGTAATATTTTACATTTTAAGAAATTTTATTCTAAAGAGAATAAAAAAGAACAATAGCAAAATAACAACAACATGGGCAGAAACAAAGCAAAGGAATAGAAATAGCTTAAAGGAAGGAACAATGAATGAATGAGGGAAAGTAGAAAAAGAAAGAAAGAAGGAAGGGTAAAGAGATAGATGATAGACATATCATAGTTAGATGATTGATAGATGATAAAGAGATGTGGATAGCTGGGATAACTGTACTATTGTTAATTATTTTACGTATTTTTTAAAACTCTTTTTCTACTTTATTCCTTATGATCATCTGCATCTTTTAAAAAAGATGTTTTGATCTTGTAAGGAAATTTGTTTCCTTGCTGTGGATTCTTTAAAACATCATGAAGATGTAAAAGATTCCCCATAGGGACTTCTGATAAACTTTTTCAGGTAATATTTTGGTTTTGGATATTTCTTTTAGATTCTCTTATATCTTTCATTTTAATGAAAGACAGAAATGAAGTGCATCAAATAGATGGGGAAAGAAATATTATGAGAACAATCCATCATTATATCTAGTCGTATTTTCCAACACCCTCACATTAACAAATGGATCGCTATCAGCAGTCATTACTACAAGTTAAAGGACTGCATCACAAGGCAACCAGAATGAGTACAGATATTTAATTATATTTCATTCTTCTTAATTTTGCTCCTGACTTATAGTTCATTAAATGCTAAATGAATAACTAAATGTTTAGATAGCTGAAGAAAAATATTCTTTAAATGAGCTCTGCACAAAACTGTTGATATATTTTTAAAGGAGAAAGTGGTAGAAAGTACTATAAAATACAGTCACTGAAATGATTTTGTGTGAGTGTGAGATCAATAAAATCTAAGGCAAGTATAGGCATATTTTCTGCTCATATTATTTTCCATCTCCTACATAAATGGGAACCCTAATTCAAGCTCTGGACAGAGAAAAAATGACTGTGCATAGAGAAATGATGATTAACATTCATAATTTTCAAAATCTGTAATCACTCTTCACTGATCTATGGACATCATTGATATTTTATCAGTTTACAACTTATTGTAATTGTGTTGGTTTTAAAGCAACAAACAACTCACAAGACATGAAGTAATTGTTTTAGGATATTAATGCATCTTGGAAATCTTACTGTGCAAAGCACAGCTGAGCTGCTCAGTGAATGGATCAGGAGACAGCTCTTTTCTTCTCTTCACTCTGAGCCACAAGGTCTTTACCTTTTGTGATCGCTTTTCAGTTGAACCATCACGTTCCTCTCCTCTGAAAAAAATTGTGCCTTATTCTTCTGTGAATATGCATTGTACGTTGCTTAAGAAATCCTATTGCCTTGTAGGTGTTCTACCATTTCAATATGCTCTTCCCCTTCAAATTCTCAGTTATTTCTTTGGACACTGATAGTTGGCTCATTTGGAATGTAGTGTCAATTTGCTTCTCAATATCTTTCCTTGCTATAGAGATTAAAACTCTAAAATTAAAATTCACCACTTTGTTTTATATAAAGATCACAATATAGCATATTTCTGTCCAATGAAACACAATGTGAAATCTTGCAGTTATTTTATGGAAAGAGTTGGCTTTGGAAACAAGCATCAGAGAAGGTTAATTTTATGTCAGTTTGGCCAGGCTAAAGAATGCCCAGATAATTATTCAAACATTTGTTGAGTGTCTTTGAAAACATATTGACAGACATCAGCATTTGGATTGGCAGACTGCATAAAGGTTACCCTCTCCCAAGTAAGCAGTTGTCTTCGTGAGCTGGGTATCATCCTCTTGACACTATACATCAAGGATCTTGGTTTGCAGACGCCAGAGATTGTGTCAGTGCTCCACACGGCTATCTCCTCACCCTAGTGTCAGCCTCAGGCTTTCAAACCCTGATTGAGAACCACACTATGGTCTCTATTGGTTCTCAGACTCTGAATGATTCATACCGCTGATTTTCCTGGTTCAGTTTCCTGGTTCAGCTTGCAAATGTTAGGCTGATCAGAGGACTGTCATACTTACCTTCAGTAACCACGTTAGTGTACTACTATAATAATGCATGCATTATATATCAAACACATATTATATAATAAATAGTGCCTATTGGTACTGTTCCTCTATAAACCTCAAATATAGATGCTCCTTGGCTTATGGTAGGATTACATACAAATAAATTCATTGTAAATTGAAAGTATCATAAATTAAACATTGATTTAATAGACCGAATCTAGTAAACACCATAGTTTAGCCACAGAGTGCACTGTAAAGGATTTATTTTTTACCCATGTGATCTCATGGCTCAGAGAGAGTTGTAAGACACTGCTTCTGCCCGGCATTGTGAGAGTTTTCTGCAGCATATCCCTAGCCCAGGAAAAGGTCAATGACATACTTGGAGCATGCTTCCTGCTGAATACACATTGCTTTCACGTCATCATAAAGTTGAAACATCATAATTCAAACCAATGTAATTTGGGGACCACCTGCCCAGATCATTTCTTTCTTTTTGTTCTTATCTGAAATGAAAACACATGTGGTGGTAGAAAGAAAGCTATGACAGATATCTCTACAGGGTTTATCCTTGAAGTTTGAGTCAAGAGTTCCTTCATAATGCAGTCACAGTCGGATTCATTCACCATGTTGAACTTTCAATTCAAGCTCTGGGCAGAAAAAAAAAATGCTTGTGAGTAGAGAAGAAATGATGACTAACATTCAAAAGTTTCAAAATCTGTAAACACTCTTCACTGATCTCTGTAGACGTCATTTATATTTTATCAGCTTACAAGTTATTTTATCCATCTTTTGACATTGAAAATACTATATTACTGAAAATGTCTATTTTTAAAGAAATGTATCACATTAAATATCATAATCATTGATAGTAAATAATATCAAATACAAAATTTCATATCTAAATTTAAGCACTGAACATTGCAATGTGTCATTCCCACAGGTGAAATAAGTCACCACAATTCTCAGCACTGTGAAAATTTTCTTGAAGAAATATAATTTACTCATCTAGAAAAGTAGGTCTTTCATAATTCTAACATTTACTGAGAACTGAAATAATTCATTCTTTTTTTTTTTTGGTTTTTCTCCGGTACCGGGAACCGAACTCACAACCTTGCACTTGCCAGGCAGGCGCTTTTTGCCGCTGAGCTAAATCCCCAGCCCCCATTCATTTTATTTTTGACTTTGTTCAACAATTGAAGGAGTCCAGCTTGTTAACAGAAACAAAATATATCACTAATAATAGTAACATATATTATAAATATTATAATAATGATATGGCTTCTTACTTTAATCCAGCCTATGTCATATCAAAAAGTATTTGTAGAAATAATACTTTCAAACTGACTTCCTAGGACTTGCCAACTCTTAAATGTAGAACTGGTAAGAGGAAACAAGAGCAAGACATTCTAAGTAAATGTGAACCTGAGTAATAGACACATATCGCTGTGATATGATGTCTTTAATTCTTCTGGGAAAATACCTACAATGGGAATAGCTGGGATAAATGGAACTTCCAATCCTAGTTTTGCGGGTAACCTCCAAATTGATTTCCACAGTGGTTTCACCAATCTACACTCCCACCAGCAGTGGAGTAGTGTTCCTTTCTCCCCACAGCCTCTCCAGCATTTGTTACTGGTTTATTTCATGATGATAGCCATTCTTACTGGGACAAGATGGGATCTCAGTGTTGTTTTAATTTGCATTTCTTGAATGACTAAAGACGTTTAACCTTTTTTCATGTATTTATTCACCATTAGTATCTCTTCATTAGAGAAGTGTGTATTCATCTCAGATGCCCATTTTTGGATTGGGTCTTTGAATTTGGGAGGCCTAATTTTTTTTAATTCTTTATATGTCCTAGATAGAAGTCCTTTGTCTGAGGGGCAGTTGGCTAAAACTTTTTCCCAACTCGTGGGTTTTCTTTTTACTTTATTAGCGATTTCTTTAGATGTGCAAAAACTTTTCAGTAAGATGAGATCCCAGTTCTTGATTCTTTGAAGTATTTTTCATGTACTTTGGTTTGTTTTTTCATGAACTTTCTGCCTACCCCAATGTCTTCAAGATTTTTACCTACTTTCTCTCCCAATACATTTAGTGTTTCTGTTTCAATATTTAGATCTTAGAAAAAAGAAAGAAGGAAGGAAAAACATAAATATATATATGAATAGCTGTGATGACTCTATTGCTGTTGTCTGAT
>NW_004955407.1:21271491-21277437 GCF_000276665.1 Chinchilla lanigera
TGGTATGCTGCTACTGTTCTATTTTTCTGTTTGTTTGTTTCTCATGTACTACTCTCTTTAAAACAATAAAAAATAAAAAAATAAAAAAATAAAAATAAATGTGAACCTGTGGCCTGAAATTTTTCAGTGTATTAAAGACGTATTGAGTACAAGTACCACCGGGACTGAAAGTTACATTTGCAAAAAAATGTATTAGAATGTTAGGTTGATGCTCGACAGTAAAAACATTTGAAGATCACGCTGAAGAGAATTAATTCACTCCCTGTTGAACACTAGAGACGTTGAAATTTGCAAAAGGCATAAATGAATCAAACTTTTAGAAGAAGGCTAGCGTAGTCAGTTGCTTGTTTGTTCCCAGACTCATACGGTGCTCCACGCTGTACTCCTTGCCGTAAAGTTTGGAACTGTACTTGTTTTCTCAGCGCCTACTGAAGCATGAGGAGCGAAGATGGGATGGGAAGAAAACGTAAATACCAGGTGTTCCTCACACTTTTCTTCCTAGCACACAGTAGCTCCGGCAGAAATCACACCTCGCTGTCTCCTGTCCCCATTCTTCCACAGCTGGAGAATTTCATGCTCCCAGCTGCAGATTTGCCAGTGACCTTTCACTGTCCTGGAAGACCTCTCTCAAGGAGACACCACCACCACCTTCTCCCTGTTTTCCTTTACTTTCAACTGGAATTATTGAAACCGAGTTATTTTCATTTTACGTTTTCCTCTTATACACTCTTGCAGCTAATTTTCCATTTTAAGTTCCCTCTACTGAAGCCTGGCATCATTTTGTTTTACTGGCTGTAATTTCAGAAATGAAAGAAAACAGACACTATTTTCCAACCCTCCTTTGGGATGGTTTTGGATGAGTAGTATAATAATGAACTTCTTACTTAAAATTATGTTCATGAGGATATCAAAGTTAAATTAGAACACTCACTCATGGGAAATTTAGGAAAATATTTATTTCTTTTTAGCCAGTATCTCCACCAAAGCTACTACATAGGTTCACTTCTTATTTTCTTAACACCTGGTGTTATTTGGGATGTGTCAACACAAACAAGTAAAACAAGACTATGTTATTGCTTCTCTTTATTCTCTGCACTTCTTTCTTTCCCATATTGATGCTACTTTTGGAAAGGTTGTTTATAACTTGAAACTTTAAAGTCATTAAAAATTTAATGGCTCAATGGTTAAAACAGACAGGTATTTCAACCTCACCTCGTTTTGTTTTCAAGACAAAAGTGTTTATCTTGGTTGCAATGCAGGTGTATGATAAACACATCAGTTGTGACAACAGGTTCTATGCCCATCTTCTAAGTAATTATTTTCCCCACTATATTTATAAAGCTAATTTAGTAACTTTCCCACAGAGAAATCAGGTGAAGTTGATAGACAACAGGAAGAAAGTAACTTGTTCAAACTTAAATAATGAAATCTATTTGAAGTAGTATTTGAATTAATTGTGTTATTTTAGCTTTTAACAAATTGATTAAATAGAAGCTCATACATAAATATTAGACCAGTAGAAATATTTAAATTAAGTTATATTTAAAAATCATATTTGATTTTGCTAAAAGTTAGTTATTTTACTTAGAAATATTTTAAGTTCCTTTGAAGTAAATACAATTCCTTTCTCAAGCAGTATTATATCTTTCTTTTTCTTTCCTTTATATGCAAATAAAGAAGTTCAAATATCAAATCAACAGAGAATTTGGTTAGATAGAAATATAGACAGATAAATAAACATGTTTTCATTAAATTTTATCTATTATATGTCAAAGCATATTTTTGAAATTACCTTCTTAATCATCTCCTAAGACAATATTAATACCACAGAAAAAATAGTATATTGTAAATTTTAAAAAGATTCCTTTAGATTTCTGAATTTGTCAGTTAAATTTGAATATTCCCTTTGAGATAAAAAATGCTTAAATGTTCCAAACCCTCTCAAACCTTTCCCTGATACATGTCTACCACATATGACTGTTATTTGCTTAGGAAGTTTTTCACACACAGGACTTACATGAACTCAGAATTTCTACATAACTATGACAGTGTCAAATCACCTCAGGTCTAATGTCAAGTTTCTCTTTTCAGTATTTTTTTTTTTTTTTTTCCGGTACCGGGAATCAAACTAACGACCTCGCGCTTGCCAGGCAGGCGCTGTGACACTGAGCTAAATCCCCAGCCCCTCTTTTCAGTATTAATAATACAATATTGTTAATACTATAATCCAGTATTATTAATATAATATTATTGATAATATAATTGTTTTAAAAATGTAACAATAATGTTCCAACTTTCAGGGGGGCTTAACAAAATATATAAATGGAAAAAGAAGTAAAGTTTGGGTCACAGAATTTTACTACAAAAGTAGGACTGTCTTACCTGCCTTAATAAATAAGTAATCACAATAAGCTATCCACCCACAATAGAGAAACACTCAATTTACTTATTATAAATACCTTATGTTCTATAAATATCAAAACTCACAAATTGTTATGTACACACTTGTATTAGTACCTATCATTTACACTTCCCTAGCCTTATACAATTTAGAGAAATGTTGGTTCCCTTTCCATATCTGTTTACACTTCTTAAATTTTAAATTCAAAATACAAATAGTGAGCTCTTTCACCTTCCACACAGATTATGAAAATTGGCTCCTTTCAATTTAAATATAATAATCCATTTTATATGGAGCACAATATGACAGTAAAAAATGTGAACATTAATTCAGTGATCAATATTTCCAATATTAATAATATTAATAGACTATTTAAATGGTAGAATAACATTGCTTTTAAACCCCCTTTCCACAAATGATAGTCATATTGCAATTAAAACGTATCTGGAAAAAGCGAGTAGCTGTTTTTAAAAATAAGAATTTTTTAAGGTTCTTTAGAAGTACATAAGGGCCCCAATGGATACATATAAACTACCAGCTGCCAGGACACTATGATTGATAAGATTCTAAGTGTTAATACTCCCCAAAAATAGCAGACAATTTTTGTTCATTTATCCATGTCTGCAATTATTTTGTTATGTTTTTTGTTCTTCTATGTCTGCAATTAAATAGTGCTTGATCCAAACCAGATACTCAAAGCTTTAAATTATTGTATAGCATAATTCTCTCAATTTCTTTTCATAGCAGCATCTATAACTGTCATGAGTCAATACCAGGGTCTTCGTGGTGCCATAGCACCAGTTGATTTCTATATTTTTACTTAGAATAGGCTCTCACTGATTTCCTGAATGATTAAGAAATGAATGTATTAACATGGTAATCGTCACTAACAATTACATCAGAGGAAGAAAAATGCTCTAAAAGCCACTTAGTGATTTGAGGACAAATAAATGCTTAGCAAAATTATTTTAAATTACTAAGTTCAGTGTTTTTCACATAGCAGAAAACCATTGTTCTCATATGCATCTCACACCATAGCATTAGAAAATCAAGCCTCATACAGTCACAATTCTCTGAGGGGCTTGAAAAACTGAGATAGAAGATTTTACCAGAAAACAAATCAACTTTCTCTTTTAAAAACAGGAACTTGTTATATTGTGGCCTATTTCTTTTGCGTATCTGCCTTGCAGCATGATCAGTCAACTCTCTGTGTTAGTGGTACTGTATTTGTGAATATGTTGTCTCCGTAACAGTTCTTTGAAACTCTAAAATCAAAAATACCTGCAGCGTTTTGTGGTCATTCACAGATAGGTGCCTAAGCGTCCTTCCCACACACATTCTTTAACTTCCTGTTTCAGTTCACTTCAGTGCTCAGATGAGCACATCTTTGGGGCTATAATTTGTACCTTGATTTTTAATTTTCTGGTGATTCTGACTACTAAAATGCTCTTCAGACTGCACAAGAATATTGTTTAGTTTCCTTAAGTGCAAGAATCTGATGCTCTTTCCAGAGAAACTATGTGTGTTTAGGTAAATTCATTCAGGTATCAGTTAGATTAATAGATTATTAATGTATTTTAAGTAATGTGTCAGCTTAAAGAAACACATGTCAAAAACAGTTATGTATTGAGTGACTGAACCCAACCTGCGTTTCTCTTAGAAGTATTCACTAGTTCACTGTTCAAGGTGATTTTGTAGAGCATAAAATCTGGAAAGTAATGGAGACTGACTATTTTCTGTATATCATTTTGTAGTTGCTTTGGAATTAATTTGAGATATCATTTTACCTACGTTTATACACAAATACACACATATATAGTAACTATAAGCATAGGAATGTATTCCATATTTTTATGATAGTAGTGTATTTATTAAGTATAACAGATCATTAGGTACATCTTAGTTTTATAATTTATTGCATTTCTTACAGTTGTGACTATTGTCATTGTTAGATTATAATATTTTAAAGAACACTCCTAGTCAATTCCAAATGAATAATGTTAGTGCAAAGATGCAGCACAGGAAATTATTTTACTACAGAGACCTAGTGAGTCTTTAATAAACAAAAGGGCAAAAGATCTCAGACTAAATGAATAAATAAAGAGAGAGAAATAAGAGGCTATTCTTGATCATGTGAAACAGTAATAAAAAAAAAAAATTGGCCAGTGAATCAGGACATTTAACTAACCACAGTACTTCAAGGAAGATATCTGTGAAAATCCAATCCACATGATCTAGTTAACTACTTCAAAAATTTACTGTAAGGTTTTATGTAATTAGTTAACTGCCTCATTTCACATGTGAACATGATGTTTTTTAAACTAAATGGATAAAAACAGCAAATTTATTCATAGAAATTTCAATAGAAAGTCTATTATTAATGTAAATAATATATTGATAATTTAATTTGATATTAATTCTTATAGCTCATAGTGTCCAATAAGCTTAAACTTGGAGGTAATGGATCTAACGTCATTTTATATTTAATTCACACAAAAAAGATTTAATTCATACGCACACATTAACATTCCCAAATTTTATACTCTGGGTCTAATTGCTACCATGCATTCACCTTTTTGTATCTTTGAATTTATGCTCGAAGGCCTTTGAGTATCTCCTAAAACTCATTGCTCTGATGTGTAGAAGTCAGCTCACAATAATGATGTAGTTCAAAAAAAAAAAAAAAAAACAACTTGAAGCATCCGGTATGAAGTTTCCCTTTCTGTAAAAAAAAAAGTTCTTTATAGGCAATAAAACTGAACAAGGATATAGAAAATTACTTTCAAATCATTGTCACTCTACTGTACTCAAGTAAATATAGCCACTGTAAGTATACAATATTTCATGAAAAATTTACACTCTCTACCTGACTTTGTTCAAGAATTTCAAAACCATATAAAGTATCTCTTGTATTTGCATAAAAACATTGATTTAAATGATTATTTTCTGGTAAATATTTCCTTCCAAACATTAATATATAGAACTCTATTCATTGTAATGTTTGAGGAATTGAACTGTAAATTCCACTAAGGTCCTGCTTCTCATGAAAGTTATTGTGACTGAGTGTAATCCCTACTCTCATTCTGCACTGCAGTTACCCTGGCTACTGGCAAACTCCATCCCCTCCCAGGAAAATTGAAAATCCTCTCTTCAGCTGATGTTGAATGATACTTCATCATTAACCATTGTTAGCTAAAGGACAATTGGTCCATATAAAATAAATTACATTAGTTCACAACCATGATTAAAATTCCCAGTGATTTTTATGTCCTTGGATGAAAATCTAAAGCCCTTTTCTTTCTTTTTATTTTTAAAGAGAAAATAAAAATAAAACAGTTTTAAAACAGGCTAAAAGGAGAGTAACAATAATTAATACATTGTGTATTATTAACTTCATAGTAGTTACTCAGAGTACAAGATATAGACCTGAAATATTGTCCAAACAATTTTAGCATAAACCTTACTTATCAGTGAACTAAGATAAACTAGCTTTATAACTATAACTATCATGCATATATATGTATATAAATATATATATATACTTT
>NW_004955407.1:21277537-21294893 GCF_000276665.1 Chinchilla lanigera
ATATATACTTTTGTTCATTTTCTTTTTCTTCCTTCTCTTTCTTTCCTCTTTCCCCCATCATAGTTTCTTCCCAATCGTTTCTTGAACCATTTGAACTGTTTCTTCCCAATCCACGTTATCTATTGCACATGGTAGATCTTATTTACTCATTCAGTTTCTCACACTAGTGAGACAATCTGATGTTTACACATACAGGTCTGATTTATTTCACTTATGAGAATTGTCTTTAGTTGCATCCATTTATCTATTAAAGTCTCAAGTTCATCCATCTTCATTGCTGAGTAGAACTCCACAATATATATTTAAAAAACACCTCTCCAAAGCCCTTTTCTAGAGAATACTACATGAGTTGTTTCTCAGTATAGTTCAATCACCTGTTTGCAGCTTATTCACTCTTTTCCTTTTATCTAGAAACACTGACCTTTCTGTTAACTTTAGAGTCAAGCACCTCTATTTTTAAAATAAATGTAATCCTCACTCACTTAACAGTCCAATGTTTGTTAACAGTGTGATCTCTTTCATATAGTGGTTGTCTTTTTATCTTTTAGTTTAGTAATAGTCTATGCCAATTATTGAGAGCAAGAATTTTGATAGCATGTTGTTTCAGGACAGACTCTCACAACCTATTTACCTATTTTTTTTCTTCAATTTAGATATAATCAGGACTTTATCTTTAAAACCAAACATTTTATAGACCTTTATCTAACACAATACTTCAGCATTTGCATGTTAAGGCCTGCTGCAAGAACAAGATCAGTCTTCATGTTTATTTGATCTCACAGAAATGAGAGGAAGGTTATTCATTCCAGTGAGTTATTGCATGATATGTCTTCCTTTAATGGCTTCATAGGGCAAATGAAGCAATATTTTAGAGATACCTTATATTTTAAAACCAATATACATCAGTAACCAGATGAAAATTAACAAATATAGCTTCTTATACCATAGAATAATGTATCTGATTTTTTACATTCCACTTTTATGAAAGCTATCATAATCTCAACGTATATGGTTGAAATGCAAGCACAATATCAAAAGGAGCAGGGCCTGGTACATTATGGAAATAATATGAGATACCATTGACTGACCCATTCTTAGCTTTTCATTAGACAAGATTTGTTTTTTTAGGCAATAGTGATTTTCTCCACATACTGCTCAACACACAATAAAAAGAGATCAAGGCTACAGCATGAATCCAAGGTCAAAGGCCTGGAAGCTCACTGGAGGGTCAGTTGTTTGAGTCTTGGCTGGAAGGCTGAAAGACACCATAAGCTGAGGTCTGAAGGTCATGGCAGCAAAAGACACAGCTCTAAAGCACTGTGGAGGTCTTAACAAACACGGGCTAACTTCTTCCTTTTTTTTCCCTTTCATTACATCTAGGCTAAAGCATATTGATCAGTGCCACAATCCAGGTAGTCTTCTGCCCTGAGTTTGCTGGCCAACATGGCAGTCATCTCTGAAAACACCTCACAATTGCATAGGAAGATGGTACCTTTCATTTTTAGTATCGGATATCTGTATATTCATATAGTAGAGGGAGCAATATCAGATGTTTAAACATGCAAATAAGTCAGCTTATTCTATTCTTATGCTATATTAATTCTATTTTTACTTGTTTCCCATACACTTCACTATAAGTGAAAACATTCACTTGACACCTAATGTCTGTAAAGACAGACTACTACTTAAGTGAACTGTAAATGTCCCAATTTCCTTTAAATTTATTGTTGCTTTCTTAAAAATCAGTAGTATATATTCTTTAATAAATAAAATTTTGCCCTGTTAAGTGCAAGGTTGTAAGTTTGATTACTGGTACCAAAAAATAAAATAAAATAAAATTAAATTAAATTAAATTAAATTAAAGTAGTTAAAGTTTTATACTGTTTAATATTTATAACATGTGGATATACATTTCTAAACAATTATTGGGACCTATGTTCATTGCTATGGTTCAAGAATAAATTATAAAATACTAACCCAGCACACAATGACTTTTGGGTCAATAATAAACAATATATTTGATAATGATAATAAATGACTGTGTTACTGTCCCATATTCATTGTAGATAATTTCAATCATTATTTTAGATAATATTTATTCTACTTAGATAAAACAACAAAAGTTAAGTGAAAATATCTTCTGGTACATCTTTCAGGAGTTACTCTTAAAGGATACAATGTCATGATGAGAGGTGGTAGTTCCATACATGCTGTTGTCTGAAGAACTTTCAGTAGGGCAACAGTAGTAGAGATGGAAGCCAAGGATAGTGATGATCCTGACCATGGGTAGGTCCCAGCTCAGGCATATGTGTGTGTTTCAGTTTCCTTTTTGGTGTGTGTATGTATTAGGTATTGTATGTGTGCGCATGTGTGTGTGTGTGTGTGTGTGTGTGTGTGTGTGTATTAGCTTTTAACAACAAACAAAAGGTTTTAAAGAAAAAAATTAAATTAGGAGTAGAATTAAAACTTGTCAAATGGAGATATAATGAAGTATTTTTGTACAACTATGCAATATTTGTGATTTAGGCTACAAGTTATTCCAAAAGATCAACACAGCTAAAACCCCAATTTAAAAAATGTATAATGTGTCACAGTAAGCTACAATTAATTTATTACTGAAGAAGGACAAAAATCAAAGGAACTGAGCTTGGCCTGGTGTCCTGTGTAGAAAGTCGCAAGTAGTGTACTATGGTCTCCACGTCCTCATTCACTGACTACTTGTTAAGTCAGCAGAGTAATTTCCAGTCTTGTAAGCGCCATTCCTGGGAAGTACTCTAGGGGGTTGTATTGTTGTTAAATCTTTTATATTATATTTTTATTGAACTCTTTCAATGTTCATATATGTCTTCCAATTCCTTGTAATATTCAGAACAGTAACATGGTAAACAGATTTTTAGGCTCCACCATATAGTTTAGGTGCGTAGTAGACTACATATGACTGTAAATCATGATGTGTCAACCTCACTGGATTAAAAATCCTTAGCAGATTAATAAAACACTGTCCAGAGTTTGTCTGTGGGGTGTTTGCAGAGATGACAGCCATGTTGGCCAGCAAACTCAGGGCAGAAGACTGCCTGGTTGTGACACTGATAGATATGTTGTAGCTTAGAAGGAACGAAAGGGCAAAAAAGGAAGAAGCTAGCCTGTGTTTGTTAAGACCTCCACACTGCTTTAGAGGCATCTTCTGCTGCCATGCCCTTCAGACCTCAACCTCTGGTGTCTTCAGCCTTCCAGCCGAAGCTCACACATTTGACTCTCCAGTGAGCTTCCAGGCCTTTGACCTTGGTCTCACGTTGTAGCCTTGATCTCTTTTTCTCAGTGGTACCTGGTTTCTTGGGCCAAGCAGCTATTGCATCCCCCAGCACTCTAACATGCAGATGGTCACTGTGGACTTTCTATCGTCTGGACATTTAACCCACCCAGTAAATCCCTTTACACAAGTTTACATACATTTACTACTGATTCTGTTCCTCCGAAGAACCCTAACCCATACATATAGTGCCTAGGTTTTCATAAGTGCACTCATTGACGTTCGCACAGGAGCAAAACTACCTAAGGATACATTTTTCTCTGAATGTGTCCCCCTTGTGAAATGACACATGACTATAGTAAGAAGCAAAACCTGAGGCCGTCAAGAACACCATAAACAAGATTGTTGGGAAATTCAATGAAAGCCTCCTTTTGGGCAATCCAAACATGGATTATTTAAAAATCTAGTAGAGTAGTCAGAATGAAAGGTGACTAAGTAGAAGTCAGGAAGTATGACCAGCCATGAACCTAGAGTGAGAAAGCAGGAAGAACAGCTGTTGGTAAAGAGAAAGGAAGAGAGTGAAAAGGGCAGAAGGGACAGAGAAGCCACAGTGGTAAAAAATGCAACTACTAGAATAACTTCGGAAACACTGCTGCTGCAGAATACTAGAGCTGCTTTCCATCTTAGTGGTGAGCATCCTTTTGTCACTTTTTTTGATGTTAGGTTGCAGGGATTTTATTATTTTATCTATTTTATTAGTATACCTAAAAAAAATGTAATTGCTCTTTCCTTTCCAACTGCATCACTTCACCCTTCCTTCCTATAGCCTGTCTCATGCTTCTACTATCTCAACTTTGCTACTTGTTTTGACATTCATTTTCTCAAAATCCCCTGATCTGGATTCTCATCATAGACGTGATATACAACTTGATGACAGCATTCCAAAACAAATGACATTGAAACCAGATCTAGGCCCTTTCATGTTTCATATTCCTTCTTTAAACACAATCATTTATGATAGACATATTTAATCATCAAAATTTTAAATGGCATTTCAGTTTTCATAAGTTCTGCTCAAGTAGTTCAGACCCACCTATTAATTACATTAGCACAGAGGTAAAAAGCATAAAAGACAAATAGTTAAGTTTGAGTGACAACAATTTTTAAAGCTGTTATTCCATGTTGTGAAGGTAAAAACTTTTAGAATTCCCAATCATAAAAAGTATGTTCCAAATTCTATTTAGTGTTTGTGATCCACTGTATACAAAGGATTGAAATTCAGACAGAAATTTTCATTCTTAGGAAGTAGGAGGAACTTATTAATGATTTCCTTAAGAAAAAAGAGTTTTGCCAGGTTAGAGGCACTTGCCTGTAATTCTAGCATGCAAGAGTGAGGCAGGAGAATTGCCATGTACTTCAGGCTAGTGTGGGCTGCATGTTGAGTTCAAGGCCAGCCTGATTACACAGTGAGACCTTGTGTCAAAAAGAAATAAATAAAAATAAATAAATAAGTAAATCAATAAAAAATATCTTTCTATTATTTGACTAATACTAATAGAAAAATCATTGCAGAGGTTTAAATATCTTACTTTAAAAGACCTGGAGTTTAAATTCTGAAGATACACAATTTAAAATCAGCAATTGCCTTCAAACTTTACCACTTTGATCTCACACAGTCCTGTAGTATGATCAACAATAAAGTGAATGTCCAAATTAAAAATTATAACAGTGAGGGACATGTTGTCATGAATCCCCCTTGTGACATTCTACTTTGATTTGAATATACTTATTCCACCATTTTTTCTACTTTCTGAAGCAGTGCTGAAAGTTCTCTTTTTGTGATCCTCTTTAGTTTTGCTGTTGTGGCTTTATCTCTGTCTTACAGTGTTTCAAAATATTTATCTTTCACGGCCGTTTTGACTTTGGTAAAGAGCAGAAGTAGAATTGTGTGAGATCTGGTGAGTAAGGTAGATGTGATAACTGATTGTGTCAAATTGGGTAAGAAACGCCCAAAGAAATTGAATCAGCATAGTAGTGAATGCCGGTGGGGGCATTTACAGAAGGCAGAAGACTCATCTTGAGTGTGAGTGGCAACTCATAGGCTTGTCTCCTGAATGGAATAAAAGGGAAGCAGATGTCTCATGTCTGTTTCTTTGGAGGAGCTTGTCTTCATCCGCACCTTGGACATCATCTTCTTTCTCCCAGTGCAGACTCTAGCCTTCCAGTACAGATTATTTAGCTGCCTGAAATGGGCTCCACCAGGCACTACACAGAACCCCAGGCCTTCAGCTGCATTCTCTGGGTCTCCAGCACACAGACAGCCCTTTGTACTCTTCCAGCCCTGACTTCACGGGTGGCACTTGTAAGTATTGTAATATTCTTGCGATATTGCACTACATTGAAATTATGTTTCCCTTGTCCTACTCAGGTGTTGTTCTAGGAATATTGCAATTCTTATATATTTGTATATCTTACATTAAATGTGTTCCTCTAGTAAGCACTGACTAATACACACCATGTTATTTTTATTTCACAACTTGCCATAAATGATAGATCCATGAGATTTGATTAAAAATTACATTCATTTTTTAAGTTAAAAACCTTTTCACAGAAAAAGACATAGTATCAGGTGCAAGTCTCTCGGTTCTTCTTTTCAATCCTGGCCTTCCTTCCAGCCCTCATACCTCAGTGAAAGGAGTCACTGGTGAGGAGGTAGTATGCTATTTTTGACAACCCTTAGGCTGTAACTACTTATTAGATCCTTCTTGCATATCTCTGTCTTCCTGAGAAACCACTTTGAAGATACCACCATGTACTACAGCAGCCATTGATACTTTCCTACTAATCTATCTATAACTGTGTAAAGTTTGTAATGTTCCTATCCTTTTTTTTTTTTGGTTTTTCTCCGGTACCGGGAACCGAACTCACGACCTTGCGCTTGCCAGGCAGGCGCTTTTGCCGCTGAGCTAAATCCCCAGCCCCTTGTTCCTATCCTATTTCATAAATGGATGTATGTTTATTATTATGTGTTTCCTACAACAACCATTGAGAATAGTTAATGATTTTTCAATAGGTCACTCATGTATAGCTCTATTTATTTTCTTTAGAAGCCACTTTGAAGATACCAAAGTATAGTACAACAACTCTTGATAATCTCCTACCTCTTTTGTCTCTAACTCACTATTATTTGTCTATCTGTTTTCCTGAGAAACTATTTTGTAGATAACAATATGTAAAACGATAACCATTGATAATTTCCTACTATTTTGTCTGTAATTTGTTAAGTCCCCCCAATAATAAGGTAACCCTCCTTTAACCCTTAAAAAAAAAAAAAAGAAAAAGACATAGTCATTAATCGTCCTCAACATACTCCCCATTGCTTCAAAAATACTCTATGTAGAGTCCTCAGCAATACTTCCTTTATTGTAACAAGATTTTCCTAATTTAATTTTTAAAATGTAATTATTTACTGTGTATTTGGATCACCTTTGTAGTCCATTCATTGATTTGCTTGTATAGACTTCTATGAGCAGATTCTTTACAGTTACTTAATATCAAGATAGAAGTATTGATATCTTAAAATTGACCTTATTTTTCTTCAGAGTAAATTTATGTAAATAAGATGAGTTAAAGACAGACTCCCTCACCGCAGTGTTGCTCTATCCCACAATGCACTCACAGACAGTTTAGAACTATTATGCGATGCAGGGCGATGATCCTGAGCAGGCCAGGTAGCAAGCCTCTGGAGTGTAAGAGGGCAGGAATAATGAGCCGTAGCCACTATGAAGTAGTGACCTGGGTTGTCCAGAGGCTAGAACCATGTGTCAAGGTGTACTTCTTAATTTGCCCAGGGAGGAGAATCCAATCTGCAAAAGGAAGATCTATCTCGCTATTTTCCAAAAGTTTGCTAAGTAATATGCTTAATGATATTGTAAGGTTGATAGTGCCAAAACTAGTTTGCACAAATCAACCAAGACAAAATGATTGGCCAGGTACAGAATTATTTTTTTCATTTGTACCCTCAAAAAAGGTTAAAAACAAAAAAGCTTATTTTCTTTACTTCCCACTCTGAAAATTGGTGGAAGTTTTTGTAAAAAGAACAAAGCTATTCATTTCATTCTGTAGAATATTTCACTGCCAACCCCTAGAACAACACCTGAGTAGGAAAAGGGAAACATAATTTAAATGTAGTGCAATATTGCAAATACTGCATAGTATATATTTATCTCATTTGAAACAATTCAATTAAAATAATTATTTGAGTAATGTGAGAAATGTAAAATCTAGCTTCTTAAGCTTTGCAACTTATGTATTTTTTATAAAATCTTTTGTGAATGGTTCTATTATAAGCATACATCTTTGGCAATGAGGATTTTAAGATTACAAACCAATATTTTTGAATTAAGAAAGCAGACTAACAAATCAGAAATTGCATTTTAATTTAGAGTTTGTCCTTCATTTACTACTAATGAAAGTTTCACTGAATTATCTGTTTAAAGGTCACAATGCTAATTAGGAGTTTCTCATCAGTGACAATTTGGATATGTGGAAACTGATGACATTAGCTTTTTATCTTCTTGAATGAACTTATTTTGTACTCTATCTTCTGAAAGTTCTAATAACAATGCAGACAGTTTCTAACGTTTAATATTTTCCCCTTCAACTCAATGCATACAGTATTTTAAAGAATAAGCACATCAGACAGACTTTTCTATAATTCTTTTACCACTCCATAATATTTACTTTCATTAGTAAATTTTTCACTTAACTTTTTAAACTACAAATAAAGTATTACATCTTAGTAGTTTCTACAATAATTTCTCTTTGGATTGATATGTTTAAAAATTCCTGATCTCTGGGGGCTGGGGATTTAGCTCAGCGGCAAAAGCTCCTGCCTGGCAAGCGCAAGGTCGTGAGTTCGGTTCCTGGTACCGGAAAAAAACAAAACAAAACAAAAAAAAAATTTCTTGATCTCATAATTTGACTTTTCTAGATTCAGGGAGAGTTAATAATTTCACTTTATCAATTATATCATACTTGTTATATAATTTCAAAATTCATGGCATACAAAATAAAATTTTGTTTCTAATAATATAAAGGAACTTGAAAATATGTCCATTCAAGTATTATCATTCTATAGACACAAATACAACATCTTACAAAAATTAAAGTATATTTTAAGAATCTTTGTCTGATTTAAATAATAAGCATCGTAACATTCTTACCTATTGAAGAAAGTGTGAATGGGTTTATGTACGTGTGTGTGTGCAGTCAGATTCCTTTCATTTTAAAATAGAACTAAGCTGGAAAACACATACGCAATGACCCCCTCTTGGTGGTAATGTCAGAGCATGTTCCAGGAGAATAATGTAAGTTAATTAAGATCAAACTTCAAAGCCTTTGTCAGACTTAAGGGAAATCAATAAGGTTTTTAGCAGATTTCAGAAAAATCTCCTTACAATGGCTTGTGGCCCCGTGAACTCATCATAAACAAGATGTGTGTAATACTCCTCATGTACTGGCCATCATAGCTTATGAACAGGGCACAGTCGTGTCTGTTGTTTGCCCTAACGCTTGTAAGGCTAACTACGGTACTGCATATTCTAAGCCCTGGAAACAACTCCAGTTCAAATTTCTACGAATAGTTCCCACATAACTGCACTGCCTTCCCACCATCACAAAGTCAGGGAATTGTTAAGTTGAACCGTAGATAAGTCAGGGACTGTCCAATACATATGAAACTTTGGAAGAGAAAATTTGTAACTACTCCATGCAGCCTGAGGGAGGATTCAAAGTATACTTCACCCTTTGTCATCTCTTGCCTTTGGATCTCCCATAGTGGGACCCAATATTGAAAGCCAACTCGATGCCCAAGGACATGGAACCTTTGGATACTTTTTGTGGAAGTCAGTGTCTGAATTACAAAGCATTATAGAGAAGTGGATAATTTAAACATGGTAAAGGGGGGTAGGAAATACCTACTTTGTATTTCAGCATATAGTAGGTTTATGGATTAAAAGCCTCACTAAAGAAAGATGTCAGTTGTTTTAACCTGTAATCACAAACCAATAAACATCCCAGTCAAATGTTTAGTACCTGAAAATGTAACTTAATTTAATATAATTTCCTTACATATTTTATATGTTCTTAGAGCTACTAGTCTGATCTTTAATCCTTATATATGATAAATGACTTTACAAATTTTGATAAGTAAATGAACCCAATGCTGGAAAAATAAAAGAAGATGGAAGGAAGGGGGAGAAAAGGAATTGAATGTACTATGTACATGCAACAGTTCCAGTCAGTGAATGTAATCATTATGTATGACAAACATGTACTAACAAAGTGAAAAGAAGCTTGTAGAAAGCTACAATCTGATTTCTGCATTTCCTAGAGAAGACAAACTAGAATAACCTTACAGGGTGCATTCATCAGTTGAAATACTTAAATGTTCTTCATTCATGAGTATACCCATTTATAATTAATAAAAAATCACAGTCAAAATAACCACAAACCTTTCCCATTTACCACATCCTTTAAGTAATATGAAGAGTGAAAATATCTTTTTCAAATTTCTAAGAACCAATTAATATTAAACACAATTTTTCTTTTAGTAGTACAATTTTAATTTGAGAAAACTAAAGGAGAATATAAAAACATTACTTTTTATTTCATTTTCTCTGCTTTTTTCTTTAGCAAAACGACGTATTACAAATATACATGCAAAACTAGATACAAATATACATAGTCTTAAACACACTTTAAGCTGGAAATAATTTTAAACTGTGAAAGAAAGGGAACAAATTATATAAATGGAGGAGAAAGTTCTATCTATGAGGTTACATCATGTCTGCTTCTTTCTTTAACTTCAAACACTCTGTAGGCAGATCATAGAAATGAAATTCTAGGTATTTTACTGAAAATTTGTATAATTATATAAATTTTATGATTTATTGTAACATCATTATCATGTGGATTTTTGTTTAAATATCCATTCATCTGTGATTATCATCTTGGAAAATGGACTAATTTTCTTGTCGGTGAGAAAGCAAGCTACAGTGGGAATTTAGAATTGCCACATTCAATTTGATCCCCCTAGGAGTCATAGAGTATAAGTCACACCTCATTGTCTTTCCTTGAATCAAAGGAGTTGAATATCATAATTCCACAAGAAATAACCTTAGTTACAGGCTACAGGGCTTGGAGCATGTTACTTAGCACCAGTTAATGTGTGAGGTTATGAAGTGAGTTGGTTCCAGTGTTAGTGATTAAATCTCTACTGGTGTCAACTGTAAACAGCAAAAATCAAGAGCTAGGATATGAGTGCAGAGCGAGTAAAGAGATCAGAGGCTTTCGGGGTATGTTGCAATCATGTCATCTTCTGGTTCTAATATAACTGACATTTTTTTGTACCCATCAAACGGTCTAGTTTCAGATATGAGTGGTCAAAACACTGAGATCATTGATAAATAAATAGTAAAGCCAATCAAATGTTCTGGTAATGCTATGGGCAGCTGAGTTAGATAGAAATATTATAGACCTTCAGACAGGGCCAGGCCCTCAAAAGAGCCCACATGAAAGACAAGATAAGATACCTTGTGTGGGCCAGACCTCAAGACAAAAGGACTAAACAAATGCACCCACATATCTTCCTAGGTGTAAACATCAGGAATTGATATTCTAAATAGTAGCTATCACCTTCAAAAAGCCAGAAAGAGTCCTGAGCCCAACCCCCTACAGGAAAAGCCCCTGTTCTGTATTCATACCCGATTGCTACCTGACTCCCTTCCCCATTTGATACAAGTTTACTCAGTTTTACCTGAAAAATTATAATCTTGCCTGAACAACTGTAATCTTATTGGCTGACCATAGTTTTGTCCCACTTCATACCCACCTTGTAATTTTCCTTTTCCCCCCTTACTTGGACTCACCTCTCCCCGTGGTTTTGCCCTATAAAGTCCCCAGAAAAGGCAGGTCCTTGGCAACCCACTAGGGCCCCTTTCTGTCCCTCTCTTGGACAGAAGCTTTCTTTTCCTCAAAATATTCTGCTCTTAACCTCCATTATTCCTAAAATTCATTCTTTGACCTTAGAGAACACGACCTTGTCCCAGATATTGTTAAAGTTAGGAGTTTTTATTTTCCTGTATCAGCAACTTATTATACCTCAGATATGGTAAATGGATGAACCTAAAACCATATGCTTATGTGAAATAAATCAGACTCAAATGTGTAAATACCACATTGTCTCCTGGGTGTGAGAAACTGAAGGAGTAAATAGGACCAAAATATACAAAAGATTTTGTGAAATGGGCAGAAACCGTTCAAAAGGAAATAGGAACTAAATAGGAACTAAAGAAAGGGAAGGGGTAAAAGAAGGAAGGGAAAAGGAATAAATTATAATCAAAAAGGATAAAATGGAAACAAAACTTTTTAAATAATGAGGGGAAGAAGGAGAAAAGAGAATTGTAGAAGAAATGGAGAAAAGAGAAATGGGAAGAAAAGAAAAATCAAGACATATCACTTACAGGCACAAATTCCCTATGATGCATATGATGAATATGATCATTATGTATATCTAAAATGTACCAATAAACTTAACTGGAAAAAACAACACCAACAATTTTAGAAAACACTAAGCACGATTTTATTTGTAATTATTATAGTGCTGATGCAAACAGAGTAAAGATATCATTTTCAAAATTTAGGTTAGTTGGCAATCAGATGAACCTTAATCATAAGAGCTTTTGTAAAAATTACTGGTACAGATGATAATATAATATCCAATAAATACTACTCTGGCATGATCCTATTCCCTAGATTAAAAAGTAAGCTGTTACAATAGTTTAAAAGATAAAGATGTTAACTGACATAAGCAGAAATTCTTTAAGAAATGATGTTACTGAAGTCAAAGACATATCACACTGGTTACAATTTTAGCAACTAGAGCCTGACTTTGTTACTGAGAATCGCAAGCTGCTGCTTACTCACTAGTTGAATGATCCCAGACAAGTTAATTAACTGCCATATGCTTCAGTATCTTTGATATTGGGATATTATGTAGTTTTAAACCATAGGTTATTGTGAACATTCATTTATTCATATGTGTGATTAGAAAAGCGTCTGCCATGTAGCACAATTTTGAATTTCTATTTGTACTGTTAGAAGAGTTTTTAGGAAAAGAAACTGAAATTCAAAATTATTTGCACACATAGCAAAAATTAGCAAATAGTTTTGGTAGTAATCCACACAATAAATTTTGGTTCATAGTCCATATGGGCTTCAACACTTATAGCCCCACATAGCCATAGGTAATATGTAAATGATGGATATAGTTGTATTTTAATGAAAAGTAAAAAATGATAAGAGAAGAGAAATATGTTTAACCTGACTTAGACATTAGGAAATATGTACATGTAGCAAATTATTACACAGTACCTTAGTAGTACATAGTACTGCAGTCAGGCATGGTGGCACCACCTAACATCATAACTGGTGGAGGCTGAGGCAGGATCACTATGAGTTCTAGGCCAGCCTGGGCTACAAAGTGAGATGAAGCCCAGCCTGAACTACATAGAGAGACCCTGTCTCAAAAAAGACAAAGTAATTTTTTTAAAAACCTGCAAAAATGTAAGTATCAGATGCTAAGCTATAGTTTCTTGAACACTGCTATAAAGCAAAACATTTTTCCTTTTATTACCAGAAATAAAATCAAAGTGACTGTTCTCTTTCATAAGTGTAAGAAATATTTTATGAATATGCCAAAACAATCCACTTGATGAGTGTCAGCTACATCAGTTTATTAATAGTGATCAAAGTAGATAAACTTGAGATTTGACTCAGGAAAAATGAATTTTGAACTTTAAAGAGAATACAATGGCCATAGTTCAAAAAGAAAAGTGATACAAAATATCAGGGGCACCTAATACTGGATATTTTTTATTAATCTGGCATATGGCCCATAAGCAATAAGCCTAAAGTAGCCAACAATAAAATATTCTTTTTCCACTTACAGTATTGAATTGACCCCAGACTATTTGGCTTAGTTGAAAGTCCAATACAGTGAAGAATATTTCCTTCTTGGATGTGGTTACTGCAAATGATGAATGACCCAATCTCAAAGACTTATAAAACTTAAAATAATCTAAAAACAGTTTTTTAAAAATTACTCCTGGGTTACTCAAGGTTATTGAAAGTTTGAACGTGAAAGTTGAACTTTCTTTACACTTGATACATAGTAAGCTTGCTACATGATATATCATGAAACAGAAATGAGTGTTCAGACATTTTCTGTAGTTATTTAAAATCTATCTAATAAAAATATAGGGCTGGGATATAGCACAGTGACACAAGTGCCTGCCTGGCAAGTGTGAGGTCAGTTCAGTTCCCAGTACCATATATATATATATACACACACACACGCAACTATTCTTTTAAGGTTTATTTTGTATTACTTTTTTTAGAACAATAAAATGTACACACACACTGTTATAGAAGATCAAAAATATTGAGAACAACTACTCTACAACTGAAAATAAAGTATGTTAAGTTATATTTTATGTCATGCATACAATAAAATGTAATAACATGAAGTTACCTCTGATCAAAACTCAATTCTCAACTCACAGTGGAATATTGCATTTCTTATCTAAAAGTAAAAGTGTGACAGGCCCTCCGAAATTACGTTATTATCTCCCATTTTCATATCCTGAATGGCATTAATATTTTATTTGTTTTGTTTTTTGTTTTTGGTTTTTCTCCGGTACCAGGAACCGAACTCACGACCTTGCGCCTGCCAGGCAGGCGCTTTTGCCGCTGAGCTAAATCCCCAGCCCCTGCATTAATATTTTAAAATGAGCATTATTAAAGACTAAGAGACTACTACTTAAATTGTAACCAATTCTTGGTTTATGAAATTTTCAAATTTCATTTTTTAAAAATTATGTGCTTTTAGAAAATGTTCCTTACTTCTCTACCCTATTCTTAAAATTATATTTGAGATTTTATCCAAATGAGTTAAAGACATTTATTCTCCACTACATACAGCTGCACAGTAGTTTGTGTAACTCCCTGTAAACTCAGCAAGGGTCCTTTTCTCCTCTTTATTGCTACTACATCCCATTTCTATGTTTCTGCTACCATTGCTCTTGATCCAGTTTCTGTGCTCTGTTGGGTTTAGGGAGATCAATCTTTGTATCCCCTGATGTGAGTACAACCTCTGGCATAGAAAGGGCACTGGATACAAGTTTGCTGAATGAATAAATGTGTATCTGTGACCATAATGCATGTTATTTCACCTTTTTGTCTGTAATGATATACAAATTTACATACAGTTCTTTGTAATTTTACTTTTTCAGGTCATGGAGTAAGTTTTTTATTATTCATCAAGCAAGTGTCACCCCCATATCCTGTCTTTACCATGCCCACAGAGCTATATAGTATTCAGAATTCGGGAAGAGAGAATTAGACAGTAATATCCCACCTGAGAGAAGAGTTTCATACTGAATACATGACATGACCAAATCTAAAGAAAACACCTTCGTGTTTTCAACAAGCCCTGTATGACTTTAGGTGTTTAATTTTTCCTTTGATGACTCATTGGTCTTTAAGGACACGAACCATGAGATATTATTTGCAGGCATTTCAGTTTTTCACTGCTACAGTTTTGCTCTCACTTTCTGTAACTGTGTCATTATGAATTAAGAGAAAGAAGTAGAAGAAAATTTTTTAAAAACAGTCCTGCGTTACTCAAGGAAAGAGCACAATAAAAGTTGAAACAGATCAAACATTTGAAATATTATTTGAAAACTGTATATTAAAGAATTACAAAATAAATTTTACAACTATTATTAGCTAATAACTAACATTTTCTGAGAACTTGTTGGTACTAGTTACAATTTGCATTGGTTTATAGATCAAGTGGAGAGAATTACCACAGCAATCACAAAAGAAAATACTGTGTTAATTATTTGCACAGCTCAAAAGGGGCAAATAAATTCCAGTGAATGTAAAAAATGTATAGATTACTTAATTGACAAGAGCAAATTCAAATCCAGTGGACTAGCCCAAAAGACTGTTTTTAATGCTAAACAGTATACTGTCTTATATGGATTTTCTGTGGACTTGCTGTGATTACTTCATCAGCTAGATGCAACATAGCATTGCCATCCTGGTGACTAAATGTCCAAAAATTTACACTGGAAATGAAAATTACAATCACGATAATTATTTTCTGAACAAGATTACTCCAGGAAGCTTCTGTCTAATTTCACTGCTATGTTTTACTGATATGAATGTCTGTGTTGAAAAAAAAATCAAATTAAAAGTTTGTTTTATTTGGCTTGGGAGTGAAAGGGTATCATATAGGGCTTTATCACTGGGACACTGGCTTATCTGACTAATCATAAACAATGTTGTAAATTTCTTTCTTTTTAATCTAGTAAAATAACATTTCATTTTCTTTATTTCACAGGTTGCCTAACAGATCAAAATACTTAAGGAGGAATTGTTGAGTCAGTGCTTAGAAAATCTGAAGAGATTTTAAAGACTCTAGCTCTCCCCAAAATTGCTTCACCTGCAGAGTTTTCTTTTGCAGGTCATTTCACTCCGGGAACAAGAAACATTCTCTAGGAAAAAAAGGTTGGTTTTCCTCCTCTGAGGAAATATCAAAGCAGTATTCTTCCTTGTTTAATTTTAATATTTCTTTACATTTAGAACCATAGTGCAAATTTTCAGGTTTAGGTAAAGTTTTATATTAAGTAAAACTGTTCACAAGTCCACAAGGTATAAATAAACATACAATATATCTATTTTCTACGGCTTCTTCTTGTTCCATGCACACTATCTGTGAGTGTGTATAAATATTTTGGAACATACTGCAGAGTAGAATAATGGAAATACTGACTTACATATTTTAAATATCGATTTAAAGTATGAACAGCATTTTGTAGAAATTGGAGTATCTTAATCTAGGGCAATGCAAAGGGTCAATTATCACCAAGACAATCTTATAGACAGGTTTATTTGGACTTTTTAGTTCATATACTTATAGTATATTTCTACTGAAAGTAACATAGGTGGTATTGTTTCAATATGAACTTAAAGTGAAAGAAAGTAATGAAACAAATGGAATTCAGGAAAAAAAGCAGCACATACATTGTTCATTAGAACAGGACAAAGTTGAAATGGCTGTTGTACATTTTTCAATAACTGCTGGTTGGCTCAAATGTTTTCTCGCATGGAAAAATATATGAACACTATCAAATATTCTGCAAAAAGAACACGAATACCACTTTATACACTGCATAAAATCTCTTCCAGATGGACCTTCATTCTAATATGAATGGTAAAATAAGGAATATTCTTAAAATGAAAAGCAATAGTAGTCGAGGGGGAATATCACCAGTATACAGAGTAAACAAATATTTCTCAAACTATTCACAAAAAGGAAACAAATGTTTTTAAAATTGTACTGTATTAAAACTAAAATTTATGTATATAAAAATTTTAAGTAAAATAGCCAGAGCAGGACAATTTATGTAGAGAACATACAAAAAAATGATATATTTATATCATAACTACAAAATAAACACAGACTCTAACAAAAAGGATATCAAAATGACCTGTAAAAATATTTAAAGACAACAAACCTCAATCATTTAAATTATATTTATTCATGATTCAATAAAAATAATTTCTTAGAATAAATAAAAACAAATATAACACAATGTTTTAAGGGAAGATTCTTTTTTTTTCCTGCTATTCTCTTTCTTTTCCTCTTGCTGTCCTAATTACAGACATACATAGAAACACACGCATGCACCTTAGTCACTCATGCTACCAACTGTATATATATACATACATTTCCTCATGAATGAATGTATACGTGTATTTATAGCACAATAACTTTCTTATTAAAAATGGATTGAAAAATTAATTCTTTATGAGATATTTGATCATTAACTTAGTTATTAGAACTTAGAAATTATATTATTTAAATAATTTTTCTTTTTTGTTGTTTTTTTCTCGTACCGGGAATCAAACTCATGACCTTGCGCTTGCCAGGCAGGCGCTGTGCTGCTGAGCTAAATCCCCAGCCACGGAATTTTT
>NW_004955407.1:21294993-21328647 GCF_000276665.1 Chinchilla lanigera
GACAGCAGAGGTGCATCCTGGTCTCCCCCACCTCGATATCCGGACTCTATTGTCTTTTTGTTTGTTTGTTTGTTTTTGTTTTTTTCTCGTACCGGGAATCAAACTCATGACCTTGCGCTTGCCAGGCAGGCGCTGTGCTGCTGAGCTAAATCCCCAGCCACGGAATTTTTCAATCGTGATAAAATTACTTATTTCTCAATATACTTCATTTTGATGTATTCATATTTGTGATGTTGTACGGTCAAAGAGTTGTACGTGTTCATGTAGGTTTATTCTGCCGAAAAATAAATCGTTCTGATTACAATACAGTAATATCACATAGAATGATCTATCACAATTCGTACTTCTTTTAAAGACTATTTTAGGATTTCTAGATGATGTAAATTTAAAAATAAGTAAAATAAACCTGTCTATATCTTTAGCATAACCCAAAAACTTGCATTAAAATTGTAGATTAACTTGATGTCCTTTGCTTTGTTTTGTTGTGTTGTGTTTTGTTTTGTTTTGTTTTATGAGACAGAGTCTTGCTATGCAGTTCCAGCTGGCCTTGCACTCATGGCAATCAGATCCTCTTGCCTCAGCCTTCCGAGTGCTAGGATTACAAGCATGCACCACCATGCCTGGGGCAAGTTGATGTCTTTAATACATTACATCTTTTGATTCATGCACATGGAATAACAATGTATTTTTAAATGTACTTAAACAATGTTTTATAATTTTCTGTATACATTTTTGGGAATGTTTTGCTGTGTGCAACTAAAATTTTACGTTCTTTAAAACAGTATTAATTTCATTTTTTGTTTGTTTGTTTGTTTTTGTCTTTTTTGAGACAGAGTCTCTCTATGCAGTTCAGCCTGGACTTGGTCTCACTTTGTAGCCCTGGCAGGCTTTGAACTGCCAAAGATCCTCCTGCCTCAGCCTCTGTAGTGCTGGGATTACAGGCATGCACCACCATGCCTGGCATGTTAATTTTAATTTATAAATGTTTATTGTCAGTGTATCAAAATGATTATTTTTATAGGTTGATTTTTTTTTATTTTACAGTCTTACTAAACCCATTTATTAGCTTTGTGTGCTTGTGTTTCCTTTTATTTTTACATGGATAATCATTTATATCCAAACACTTCCATTTATCTTATCAGTTTTTTTTTTTCTTGACTTACTGCAATGGTTAGAGATTCCAGTATTATACTGAATACGAATGGTAACAAAAGACATCTTTTTCTTGCTGTTGATCACAGAATATAAACATTCAACCATTTATCATTAAGTATCATGTTAGCTGTAGGTTTTGGTGGATTGTTTTGTAATCAAGCTGTAACAATTTCCCTCTGTCTTATACTTGCTTTGTCATGAATGAATGGCCAAGGTCTTTATCTACTTTATGCCTTCTTCATTATATATATATATTATATATATATATATATATATATACACACACACACACACACACTCACACACATTCCATGCATAGGTTCCATACATATATTATATACATTCCACGTATATGTTCCATATATATGTGTGTGTGCATATGTATATATACCCTATTTACATTTACATGTATATATACCCTATTGTACATTTGTTTGGCTTAATTCTGAGTAATGAACTTGTCTTACAAACCTAGAAGACATAACATTCTGGTCATGATATGTAATTTTTAAGACTATGTTAGAACTGATTTGCTAGATACTGAGAAATTTTGTTTCAAAACTTTTGAGGGATATTTTAGTGAGTTTTTGTTTTTTTACTTTTAACCATCTTTTGTTTCAAAAGTAATTCTATGAAAATCATTATCTAAAATTCATGTTAATTCTTTTCTACATGATTAGTAAAATTTTCTAGTTATATAGTCTGTTTAACAGAATTATTTTTGTGAAAGCATTATTTTGCAATCTTTTAATTGAAATTATATTTAATAACTATAGGTCTATTCAATTTTTCTATTTTTCATGGTGGAATTTTAATATACAATGGCTTTTGAGTAACTTGTCTATTTCTTCCATGTTGTAGAATTTACTAGCACAATATTGTAGCCTTAGTATATTATTTTCTAATGGCTACAGAGTCTATATTGACACCCCTATTTCACGATTGATGTTGTTGCTTAGGTCTTTTCTGTTTTTATCACTCACCTAATGATTGGTCAATTTGATTTTCTTTTTTAAAAACTTGTTTTTTGTTTTGCACCTTTTATTATTGTATCTCATGTTTTATACAATTGTGGTAGTTTTAAACATTGGTAAAATTGTATAAAATTATATGTCTCTTAACCATTAACATTTGCACCCATATCATTTATACCTAATTTGTAAGTGTGTGAAATTGCAAGAGGCAAGTGAAAATTACAACAGTGACAGTTTCACACCTATTTCATAGCCTTAGATTTTTTTGGAGTTTTTGCCATAACCTCTATCTTCCTGCATTTATTTTCTCTTGTGGATCAGTACTTGTGAAAGTCAGTTATTCTTCTTTGTCTGTTGCATATTTACCACAGATAGATGCAGAGTATCTTCTTTATTGCTACAATAGAGGGGCATAAACTCTACACTCTGTCTTTGGAGCATGAGGGGTTCAGTGATAATGTTAATTATCTTCAGATAACAGAAGGAAGATACAGAGTAGCTCACCATGGTCATACTCCGTCAGTATCAAGGTTAACGATGACCTAGTCTAACTTCCTAGTCAAATACTCTTCAAATTCTTGCAGAAAGAAAATGAGTAGGTACGTCATTGAGAGATCCTTCTGGAAATAGTAAAATTCTATAATATATTTATCTCTTAGTGTGTTCGCATTTCAGCAGAATCCAGGAGTCCTCACAGCACCATAAATTTTATGCTGTTTTGGATTCTAATAAAGATTTCAAAACCAAAAAAAAATAGTAGATGAATTAAGCATCTATAGTAACGAGAAAATTCTCAAACAAAATTCATACTGCAACTCCTATAGATTGAGTCGAATTTCTTTAACTAGTTCTTTATATATGCATGGAGTTTATAAAATGGCAGTTAAAATAATTTGCGTAGCCTTGATTATTCTCTCTTATTTCTGATAAAATCTACCAGATGAAGTAGGATCATTTTCATGGCAAGTGGGGAGAGTAAACATGCTTCATTGACATTTCATTAACTTAATGATTGCCCTCACTGTTTCATTACTTTTCCAATCCAAAGTATAAAATAGCAAATAGTATTCATGTGTATAATGATGGTAGTGTCATCAAGCATACATAAACAAAAAGTTTTGTTTAATGTGCTCTAAGTTTAAAGAAACACATATTGCTTATATTGTCACACACAAAACTAAAACTTCTAAAGTGCCATTTGCTTATGCGAGGTAAGTCTTTCACTGAGTTTTTGAAGAAACAAAATTAAACCCCACTGTAGGGGAGGGAAAGCAATATTTTGAGGCATGTGACTTCAAAAATAGTATCTTTGGCCTTCCCTTGGTACCTTCACTTTGGAGTTAGGCATTTGACAAATCCACCTATTTGTCCACGGTCTCATTAATTCCAAAGTCGATTTCTGGCTCTGTAAAAAGGTCTTCTCTTGATTTTGACAGGTTTTGATGATAATCTGAGATTAAAGAAGAATGACCTGAAAGGAGACAGATGACTAACTGATAAAAGGCACTCAAGATACATTTTCCAGTCTCGTTCTCAAGTTGATGCTTCACTTATAGACATGCACTGAAGAAAATGAAGTCTTCACAAATGATTGAGCAGCAGGTAGATAAAATGAAACTAGACTAATAATGGAACTTTAATACTGCACTCCCCAAACAGATACTAATGCTTACAATAGATGGAGAAGAAAGAGAATTGTAAATTGTGCACAAATACATACATAAATCAATCTATTAGGAGGTATATCATGAGGAAATGCACATAATATTTACTAAATATTGGTGAAATTTTATGGTAAGTAGTAATGCAGGTGTGTAAATTTCCCATTAAATTTTGTTAAAAACAATACAGTTGGATCCTCTTAACAACAAAATGGGGAACATTATTTACAACATTGTTGCTTTTAGGTTTCAATAAGTTTTAGGTTACAAAAGGTATAGTTCAGAATATTTAGGAAGTCATTAAACTGGTGGTGTCTCAGTCAGTTTGGGCTGTTATAATAAAATTAGTAAAACCTGGATGGTTTATAACTGGTAAAATTTAATTCTCACCGTCTTGTAGATTGGAAGATCCAACAACAACAAAAAAAAATCACTGGATGATTATCTTCTGAAATCTTACTGTGGATACTGTTATAGCCAACTAACTTAGGTAAAAATATTATAGGCAGTCAGATAGGGCCACTCCCTCCATGGAGCCAGTAGAGAAGAGGAGATACCTTGCAACTGTGAGGGAGACAGGCACCTCAGCTGTGGGCCAGTTCTCAAGACAAAGGATAAAGTAAATGCACCCACATACCTCCTAAGGATGAAAACATCAAGGATTGATATCCTAATTAGGTATCTGATCACCTTGAGAAATCCAGAAAAAGCCACTAACCCAACCTCCCACAGGAAGAGCTCCTGCTTGGTATTCATGCCCAACTTGCAATTTCCCATTTTTCCCACCCTAGACCCTCCTCACGGCATGGATTTGCTCTATAAAAATCCCTAGAAAAGACAGGGTCCTTGGTAACCCATTCAGGTCCCTCCTTTCACTCTCTCAGACAGAAGCTTTCTTTCCTCTAATAAATATATACTGCTTTTAACCTCTGTTGCTCCTAATTTCATTCTTTGCTTTTAGAGAACACAAATGCTTAGGCGACATCTAACAGGATGGGAGTTTTTTTCCTCTTCTCATTTTGCCCTCAGATGGCAGTAGAGGAGAGCAGCATTCTCAAATCTTCTTATAAAGAGCATTAATCCTATTCATGAGAGCTCCACCTCCATGACAATAATTCCCAAAGACCTCACATCCTAATGCCATCACCTTGGGAATGAGGATTTTAAATTTGGATGAAACATAAGCATGCAGACTATAGTAGTTCACATACCAGTATTCTCTCTTCTAAATAAAAAAAGTGGTAATATATTTTACAGTTTATTATACATATATCTCTGTTCCTCTTTATTTTGAAAAGGAAGTGGTTACAAAATAGAGAGTGGTTACAAGTAGAGAGTTTTCCTGCCTCTAGCATTTCATGAATTCTTTGCTTTGCTTAAAATGGTTGAGAAAGCAATAATTATAGAGATTTTATATGACATAGATAAAAAATACCAGTGACTTATGTTAAATATCTGCTTTGGTCTCTTCTGCTTAGATATTCCACTACTTAAGAATGTCAGTTGTTTTACAATAGATGATAGGAAACAGAAAGAAATTGGTCAAAGGAAGGAATGACTGGGATGAGGGAAAGAAGAGAAAAGAAAGAAGGAAGGCAAAATATAAACATATATACATGAATGGCTATGACGGCTGTATTGCTGGTGTCTGGTGGTATACTGAAATGAACAGTTGATGCTTACAGTTATGTGTGTTCTGATCAGTTTTGCATGCTCATGTCTGGTGGTCTGGGCAGCTGAGTTGAGGGTAGCAATATGCAATGGAATTGCAGTGATGAATTCCTACCATCTTGTCTGGTGGGGTTCTGTGTTATCGCTAATATTTTATCTAATAAATGTTTTCTTGTTGATGATTTGAGCAATCTTCAATTCTTGCATCTGATAGTCTGAGCAACATAGTTGAGAGTGCCCATGTGTGATGTAGCAACCACTCTTGATTTGTGTTGTTTTGTCTTGAGACCCTGTATCACTTTGAGTGTTCTTGCTTTGATGTGTTTATGGTCATGATACTGGTATACTGCTACTGTTCTATTTTTTGTTTGTTTCTTTCTCATTTACTTCTCTCTTTAAAATAAAAATTAGAAAAGAATGTCAATCACTTTATTTTATAAATGAATTAAATAAATTTAATATATAATGTAATTACTAATTTCTTAGCAATTCTAAAGTTAGCTTATATGTAATTTAGACTCTTATTGGAGAATTGAGGAAATATCTGAGGGAATTTCAACACACCTCTTTATTTCAAATTCCAGTGCAGAGCATGCAATGACTACAATTGCAAGTTTGCAAAATATTCCTTGAAAATAGAAAGAAGAGTTGTCATCTAGTCTTATGAAATGTCAAAGCCAATTTTATGCATTTTTGTTTAGATTTTTTTTGAAACTCTACATTTCCAAGATCATCTGTTCCAAGCTGAAAATAAACAAAGTCCTGAAGCAGTTCTTACGATCTTGAGCAAAGCCATGTAAATCTAGACTTGTGCAGTGCTTGGAGAGTGGCATAACTACCATATGAACACATGATTACATTAAAATATTCAAAATAAAAAATCAAAATATTGTACTTAAAAAATAATTTTAGGAAACTGATATGTCTAGCTAAGAAGAGCCTTTGTCCACAGCATGTACTTTAGTTTAAGAGAACATGAAGTTGCAGAGAGTTATTGAGCTATGTCACCACAGGTAATGATGAATGGATTCTGCTAAGTGATGGGTTCTGTGAAACATATAGGTATAAATTTTAAATATTGGATTGCTATATATGGATAGATTAAGTGGTAGAGAAAGAAAGATGTAGATAGAAATTCAAGGCAACCATATCAATAGACTTGGATTACTAAGATTATATAATTTTCTGTGATTTCAAAGTATATCATTCATGTTTAAAATTGTAAAATAAACACACTTAGAAATGATATAAACAAGGTAACAAGCCATGGAGTCCCACTGTCACATAAATGTAAGAATTATCTTTCACAATCTTTGCACAGCATGTGGAGTCCTCCTCTCCCTGCACAAATAATTAAAACTTGCAAATTTTAGACTATAATCAATACAAGTGGGTATTTCTGTGTAAAGATGTTAATAATGAAATAGCACCCAAAAGATCTGCATTCCAGTTCCTGCACTTCTCTACTTATACTGATGATCTTAAACATGCCATGTAATATTTTTAGATTCTTTTTCCATTTTTGGTTAAAGGAAAAATATTTTTCGACCTAATTTATTACTCCATCTTTATATCTTATATTCAGTCTTAGAATTCTCATTTCTGGTGATGTCATACCCTGTCTTATCTTCCTTTAACTTTTTTGCTATTTACTGATTATGGTAAGCATGCATATATGAATATTATTCAATTACGGTAGCAATTAGTAGTTTTACTTACTTCTTTGATAATGGAAGAAACATAAAACACATTAATCATTCTCCCTTGATTTCTGCATTATTGTTATGTATTTTATTTCTGTTTACATTTTACTCAGGAATTTCTTTATTTTAGGGGTGTTTATTTAGATTAAAACATGCTTTAGATTTTTTTCTTACTCTTCACTCTTCTTATATTTCCATATTTTTATCTGCTATCACTTCATCTTTGGTGGAAAATATATTTGCTTTGCAACTATGTGTATTACTAACTCCCTCACTTCTGTTTCTTTGGGTGTGTCTTTATTCTACCTTCAAGGAAGAAGGGTAATTTTCAGCATTGAGCATAATTTTCTTCCTGCAATTGATGAGAACATTCTATAATGGTGACAATACTGACTCCTTTTTCCTTGGTGCTGGGTTTTGAGAATTTTTGGTCTGATGTGCTCAAGTGTGAATTTCTTGTAATGAGCTGGTTTAGCATTCATAGCATGTTTTTCAATTTAAAGTTATCAGTTTGTGTAAGTTCCCACTTATTATTTTTCCTTGTGACTCTATTCTCTCTCTTGAAGAGGATTTCAAAATCCCTAATGTTATATATTCAAACTTTGAATCCCCTGTGACTTCCATTGTCTTCTACATCTTTGAAGACAATCTTCCATTGCATTTGTATGCCTCATTCTGCATGAGTTTATCTTCATATAATTTCCGGGTCCATACGTTTTCTTTGTAACAGTTAACATATGCAATAGTCTGTTAGTTTTAATTGAAGTGTTCTTCTGTAATTTCCCTTTCTTTGAAAATTTTACCTCTGTCACCTTCTATTTGCAAAGAATTTCTTCACTATCAGTATATTAATGAGAACACCTACTGAATTTCAAAACATGTATAAATAAAAATAAAATTTGCATAATAATTTTGCTGGCTGTGTCACACACTTAGTCATATTTTCTTTCCTGAATATATAAGTATGAATTCAAGGTAGTGTCCCTAGTTCATGGGAAGAGATACAAATCACCATATGAGTCCTTAAAAAAATCTTCAGTATCCCATGAATACATATTTAGGTCTATTTCAAAAATTTTAATGTATTCTTTCATACTGATCACTTTTTAAAAGTTTCATTCTAAATATATTCTTCTTTTAAATAAAATTTATTTTTAAATACATCAAGTAAAAATCTTGTCCATATTAATGGGATTTTGTGATGTTTTGATACAGGTATACATTGTATAATGTTTAATTAGGAGAAAGTAGCATCTCAAAATTTATCAATTCTTTGCAAAATCATTTCTTTTAGCTTTTAAAAATATATAATAAATTATTACTATCAATAATCGTCCTACTGTAAAATAGTAAAAGAGAGCTTCTTTCTATCAAGTTCATACTAACTAATCAAACTTTCCTCATTAATCTCCACCATATATTCCATTACAAGACTTTTCATTTTTCCTTACATGATATTTTTACAAATATTTGATACAGTGACCTTGGCACTTATAAAATGCCTCACAATTGGAAAGGAAGAAGATATTTAGCATAATAATAATCATATCATTACAACATTGTCATTAGAACATTATTGATTAAAACACTGAATAGATTATAGGGTCATGAATAGGGCCTTACTCTTGGGAACAATCATTTATACACAAATTCAATTTCCAAGTAATTGCTCAATACATTCAGCTAGTCATTCTTTAGCAAATATTTTGAGTAGGTATTTTGAGAAATTATTCCAATTCATTGCTAAAATAAAGGAATGCTGTCTCCTTTAGTCATAATTAATAAGATATTTCTTACAATAAAACTTCAAGGAAACCTCTTAGTGATAATGTTTCCTTTCAAATGCTTTTTTATCATAGCATTTTATTACTTTTACTAGAATACTAATAATTGGTAATGTTGGCCATTGGATTGTTTCTATGATCTTTGCTTTTCAACACCAAATTTAAATTAAAAAAATACTTGGTCTGCTGACTTTCAACAATCATGTTGCAAGCACATTTTGAAAAGCAACAGCATAATTATTCATTGGATTTAAATAGCAGCAGGTGGAGAGAACAGCCTGTTTTGAATACTATAACATTTACCTGTTGCCATATTTTCTTTAATTCACTTCTTTCCACGAAATCCTCGAGACATATGAAATAGTTCTGGGGTTTGCAATATAATTATTTTAAGGACTTTGAATGGAATTTACTTGATATGGGAGATTTTCATTTATTTGTAGGCAATAATCCTCTTTTCTATTCCTGTGATTCATTTCAGTTTTTCTCTCTCAGCTACGTTTATTCTATTATTTTAGATTTTATAGTAAATACTTGGGAAGAAAACAAAGAAACAAAATCCACTATAGTCAAATAATGTTCTATATCTGTCCTTTGTTAGAAAGTCCACTCAAGCCACAATATATGTTTTCATGGTTTGCATAAGGTCAAAGTAACTGCTTTGCTTTGTCCTTGTTTTTCCTCCAAAGTCTCAGTTAATTTTTGATTTTAACCTTCCTGGCTATTCTATTGCATTTGCTCCTTCTCTTCTGAATCATTATCCACTCCCCTTATTCAAGCTTCAGTTTATAACACTGTGCCCTTCATGGTTAGATCAGTTTAAGGGTCCAAGTGAAACATGTAAAGTGTTCAATTTGAATACATAAAACAATACAGCAGTAGTTAAAATTGCATGTACCATATAAAAACTATGAGCCTTAAAGTATCACTCCATTAGGAAAGACCAATTAAAAAGTGTGAATCTTTCATTCTTCCTTGACGGTCATGAGAGAAAAGGTTTGGCAGATTAAAAATTTTGTTAGATTTACTTATTTTGCATATTTGTAAAAGAACTTGTTTCTTTCCCTAACATTACAAAATTCCAAGCGGAGTTTTTGATTTAATTTAAATGTTTATTAATTGTATATCAGAATATAAAACAAAAATTTTGAAAGAGAATTAATAATTCTCATGAATGCATCTTTTAAATACTGAGAATTGCAACAGAAGTTCTTCCTAGGATAAATTACACCTCTCACTTCCATGAAATCCAGCATCAATTTTTACAAAGGAACATTATTCCTGGCTAGATCCTGTCAAAATCTTCTATGACTCCGGTAAGAAATAAGTCTACTTCTGTTTGTGGGAGCATACTTCTGTACATTTACAGGAGGATGCTTATGCTGACTGCATTAATTTTAAGGACTGGAGAATTCCACAGCATTAGAAAGTGAGAAAGAGTGGCTGCAGGCAGAACTGAAATCTGCAGATATAGTTGCTGATAGTGAAGCCACAACAGGAAAAAAAGAAAAAAGATAATAGATAAAAGTTAAGAATTAAAATTCAATTTTTCTCTAAATGCAATCCTAAAAGAAGGGAAGTAAAGATTACAGAAACATCATTTTCCAATTCTCTCAGCCTTTGCTTAATTCCCATTTTTTTACATATGTTAGTGATTATGGAGAAAAATGTTCACTACCCACAGATATTCTAAGAACCTGAATGGTAAACCTAAATCCTTTTAGAAGACTGCATGATAAATTGATGTAAGTGATATTTAATGTGGGCATTACATTATGCCTGTCTCATTGTGTTTTATGACTAATTTAAAAAATAACACCCATGTTCTTTATTTTTATCAATAGCTAGTGCTTCTTACTTCCTGGGTATCAAGAAAATTAGGATTGGTTCCTTGGGTTTCAGAAACTGAAGAAAATTCACTCACTTAAACCTACCAGCTTAATCCAAGATCGAAGACATTTAGCCTAATGAAAATTATATTGTTTAAACTCTAGCTAGTTTACAGTTTCTTGTGTTTGCAATCATTTCTTGATTTAGGCACACCAATTTACTTTAATGCCCTCTAGCCCGTTAGCAAGCAGCTGCCAGATGAACAGTTCCATCTAAAGTCAGGTTCTTCTAAAGCAAAATCTGAGAAGGGATCCTCATGCCAGTTATTTTCTGGGAGTGCTTTCAGGAGAACCCTGTAAGGCAGTGAAGAATATCTAAGTAGGGAAGAGAATAAGGCTGAGTTACATGTGGGCTTGGTTGACACTTAGCCTTGTTTGACTCCATGATTAGCTCTGTAGCACATACTGCAAATGCAGAATTCACTGCACCCAAATATAGGGCATTTGAGCTTAGCCATTGACTAGAATCCATCTAGTGAGAGTGGGACAGGATAGTACCCTCCCAGGCATCACCCAAGAGCATGCCCAGTAACCAGGGGCAATGCTGAAAACTTAGTATGAACAAGAATGAGTACTTCATTCCAATACCCTAGAGCAACTCATGGAAACAGTCTGATATTGAAAGTCTTCGTATGACATGATCAATACCCTTTAGAAGGAAAACAAAAGCGATGATCAGTAATACACCCTGAGAATGATTTCAGAGTTATTTTCCTTAAATTTCCTGATTATGCTGGTGAGCAAATTACATTTTTATTTTTTATTTCTATTTTTGCTAGCACATATTTGCGGTACATGATGGTTATATTCACCATGGGGAGTTGATACATGAAAAAAACATCATAATGCTTTACCTTTGAACCCCTTTCTGTCACTCCCTCCTCCCTCCTCCCAGCTCTCTATCCTCTTTCATTTTCCAATAACTCCCTCTCTCTTATTATTTCTTTTTTGCTCTTTAATTTCTTTATATTTTGAGTTTCTCATATAAAAGAAATTATTCCACATATGTTTATATATATAATTTATTTCACTTAATATCAGGGCCACAAGGTGCATCCAAAGACCTATAAATTGTTCCAGTTTATCCTTCTTTATTTCAGAGTAGTATTTCATTGTCTGTAAATACATATTTTCTTTATCCATTCATCTGCTGATAGACACACAGACTGCTTCCAAGAATTAGCTCTTATGACTTGTATGTCTATAAGAATGTGTGTGCATGTATCACTGTAATATGATGTTTTTAACTCTTTCAGAAAGATACTTAGCAGCAATCATTTATCATCACAAAAATCCACAGATGAATGTAACTGTAAATACCAAAATCTTTTTTTCAAAGTTTATCTTACATTCATTCAGGAATCTATGTCTTGCATCCTATGGTATCATTTAGATGTCAGACAAAGTAATCATACACTTTCTTCATAAAACTAAGTGAAAGGTAAACAGAGCCTCCTTAGATATCTAACTATAGTCACAAGGGAAGACATAACCATGCTAAGCAAAAGACCCTGTCAAGAGCCCAAGGAGGAAACAATGAAAGAAATGCATGTCAAGCTTGAAAGCACATCTGTTTTCAGGCATCTGTTCCTCAAACTGAAGATGATATCATACCAGCCTTTTATTAAATGTTCTTTCTTCATCTTATGTAATTAATCTATGAGTTTTAAATATATACTCCCTTCCATAAAAACTGATTACGTTATAATTGCCTATGACCAAACTATGAACAATAACTTGAAAAAGACATGTTCACATTGTTGAATACAATGACCCAAACACATCAATACTCAACAGAGATAATATAGCCACATACTCAATCCAAATAAAATGTAGAACATGAAATTATTATTCTTGGATGTTTACATGTAAGATATTTTTGGGGAAAGGACTGAGTGTTTTAAGCATGAATCAACCAAAAATTTCACATATTACTTTAATATATAAACATACAACGCACCTATGTTTCACACCCATAGTTTTTTAAACTAGAGTGTGACTGTTACGGTTTGTGTCTGCGTGTCCCCCCAAATCCTCATACAGTCATGGGTCGGACTTCTAGATATTTGATTGATCCATAGTCCAATGCTGGGATAATGGATATGAGTGCTACACCTGCCCCTGGGGTTGGTAATTTGCATTATAATGTAAGAGAGGGAAAGTGGCTGCTTGCCCTTCCTCCTTTTTTGCTGTTGCTTTTGCTGTTTCCCCCCACAATGAACTGTTGCCCTGTGCCATGTGCCACTCTACCTTGGGTCCAGCTGAGTATGGACTGAAACCTCCACAAACTGTAAGTTAAATAAACCTTTCCTTCCTTCATTTGGGGCATTGGATATTTTGTCTCAGCAACAAGAGAAAAGTAACCAAGAGAGTGACTACATTCCCTCTAACACAGATGTGGACTAAATGGCTATTTTTGGAACGTGCTCATGACACACTTTTGGACTTTGAGGCTAGTTCCTCTTATTATGTTATTATAGCTTATTCTTGAATGGGCAGTTTAATTAGAGGTTTAAAATAAATTGAACACAATGAAAGTCCTAGTTTCACAAGCTAGAGTTACTTAGCATAGGTGTTTCTATAACTATGGAAATAGCACAGGATTTTGATTTTGCATACGTTACCACAGAGATTCACCACAGGTTGTGGCACCCTCCCCTAGAAAGCCAGAATCTGGTGTCATGTGGAGGCAGAATTCTACTTGCAGACTACTGAGATGTTTGCTGGCTACATATCTGCTCAGGTTTTCCTTTTCTACTTCCTTCATGGTAATTCTGTTTCTCCCATTTTTACAAATTGTAAATGATTTTTAAAAAAGGTTTATTGAGGAATGACAAACATCAAGTGAAAAATTAATTTGGAGTGGTTAGTACAGTTTTTGCAAAAAATATGATTTCTTCTAAATTATTTGTATTTCTTTTTAATTAGATAACAAATCAGAGGTCTCAATTATATTGAAGAATATTTTAATATAGGTGGATAATCATTTTTAGTATCAGAAATCCATAGAAATGCTGTGTCCTTTTGATTCCTTCTAGAAGTGGTATCCTTTGTACACAGTACAATTATTATTTCTCTACAACCATCTACAGACATATACTAAAAGTTTAATAAAATATCCATAATGAAATATTGGAGTACAAACTGACTTTCTCTGGAATGAAATAGAGTGCTCATTTTAATATGATTGTTTTGAATAATATAGTCATTATTTTTTCTGCAGCATTATGCTGTATTGGAACTATTTTTTATTTTCACTGTTTTATGCTTTCCATACTTCTACATATAAATTATCTTAAATGAGTTACATTTGATATTTTGCATATTTGCAACTAAAAATCAATACAGAATTCTTCTTGAAACAAATGTTCTTTTCCAGCCACTAAAACATAAATGCTATAAAATAAAACAGAGTGAAGGCAGAGGTATTCCAATATTGTATTCTTCTCAGTGGCCAAAAGAAGCATTTTGTTATTTAGTGCCACTTTGTGGCATAAGATTTAATTTTACTTTTAATGAATGGAAACATAAAATAGGTATCTGCTAAAATTAGTGTCAACATTTGAAACAGGGTCTGTTTTTGAGAATTATGATATTACCTTACAAAAGTTGGATTCAGCCATGTTCCCATTTAAAGGTCAGCTTTGATTTCTGTCTATATCTATCAATGTTTCACCTTGAAAGTAATGTCTTCACTCATAATTGCGTACACAGTTTTAAAAACCCTGAAGAGAATTTAAAAAAGAAATTCAACAGATATAAAAGATTGGTGGATAAAAATAAAGGCTTCCAGTAATCTTAGTAATTATTGAATTATTCATCAATTAATACCATATAAAACAGTCTTAATATTTTTCTCCAGTACTAAGGATTGGACCTATGGACATCATACAGCCCGAACACTTTCTGTTTTAGAGATAGGGTATTACTAGGTTTCCCAGGCTATGCTTAAACTTAAAATCTCCCCACCTCCACCTTCCAGGGTACCGGGATTGCAAAGCATGGACCACAACATCTGACTTCTAAACATTTTTGAAACAATTGATTTGAAGACAACAATATGCAATACAACAACCACTGGTGAATTCCTACCATCTTGTCTAGTGAAACTCTGTATCACTTTTAATGTCTTTTTCTTTTTATATTTTATTCTCCTTAATAGTTTAATCAGTCTTGCATTCTTACATCTGAGCGACTTCACTGAAGATAACAATATGTGATATAGCAACCAGTTAATTCCTATCATTTTGTTCTGAAATACTGTATAATTTTTATTATTTTTGCTTTGTTTTCTTTATGTCTGTACTATTGGCATTTTGCTATTTTTTTATTATTGTCTTTAAAATTAAAAAAAAGCTGTCCTATAGGCTCTATATTTGAAGATATATTGTAAAGTAAAAAAAATGGATTAGGAAATCCAGGCCCAGAGGAAAAATAGCAATATAATCAGAGACCTATTTTTGAAAATAAAATATAAGTAAGACAAATACAAGATAAAGACATTCAGCAGAAAAGAAAGACGTTAAGTTTACAATAAAGAATCACTGCTGAATATGGTATCCTCTAGATATGGATGTTTAATTTGCATTTATAACAATTTAAAACAAATTAAAATTTATTTTTTCATGTTCACTGACCATATGTCAAACCTTCAAGATGTTATAGATTGGTACACAGATAATAGTCAAAATGAACAGAAATATTAGACAACATAAGATAATTTGAGAATTAAATAATTAAAGGCAATTTTAAAGTGAATGTAGCTTGCACAACATAAGTAGTGAAAATAGTATTAACTAGAAAAAACAGGAATTATTTCATTACTGCTCAATGCAATGGACTAAAAACCAATTCTTGAGATTCTACTAAATGGATAAAAGGAGAGTAGAAAGAAATTGATTCTATACTGAAATAATCACAGCCATATGATACTAAATATTGTAATAATTTTCATACTAGTTTATGTTTGGAAAATTCACATTTGCCTATATGCAAATGTGACTTGTATCAAAGATTCATTTCAAAGCCGAAAAAGCCTGTCAAAAGCTTGTTCCAATAACATTTAAGCAATGAGAGTGGTACTAAATCTTTAGTACCACTAATGTTCACTGCTCTCACTATAGCTGAACGCAGCAGTTAGAGCCAAAGTTATGCCTAGATTCCAGATTTTCCAACAAGCTTTGGGAAATATATAATCAAATTCTATTTTAGGTCCTTGCCACTTTATGAAATAACTGATTATGTCGCATGCATTTATCAGTTGTGGTATAGAGCTGAAATTATGAAGTATGATTGAAATAGTTGGTGAATGTTTTAAAAATATTACATTAAGAGACAAATTGCCATTAATCCTACTCAAAATATACCCCATCTCTCAAATTCATTTATTCCACTGTCATTGCCACTTTCTGAAAAGGTTCTGGATGTTCTCTTTCATGAATGTCTTTATGAGCTGTGATAAAAAAAAAATACATTAAATAATCCTGCAGAGTGCCATCCAATGGAAAGGCAGGATTGTAAAAATATTATGGTGTGTCCATACCCATTTGTTTAGTAGATCTGGTTCTCTGTGACTCTTCCCTTAAGTGAAAATGACCAAAAAGAGTTCATATTTTGTAATCACCTTTTTTCTTTTTTGGTACCAGGGATTGAACTCAGGACTTTGTCCTTTCCAGGCAGGTGTTTGTGCTACTGAACTATATCCCTGGCAAGAGTACATGTTTTGAATGCATTCGGGTCATCAGGGAAACCATAGTAGCCCAACTGAAGACATCCACAAAAGAGTGTTTCCAGAACTGCTTCAGAAAGTGGTGAAAATGGGATAATATGTTTGAAGAGGAAGTGGGACTCTTTTGAGGGGAAACAATGGCAATGTGTATTTTAGTGTACATAACTTAAAAAATTTAAACATATACCATTTTTATCACAACTTGTATCTCCACTGTTATGTGGCTTTTATTAGGAAATAGTTGGATTAGCAGGCAAAATTTATGAATAAAGTCATCACCTTTTAGTGCATGTCAGTTGTACAGAATAATGGGTTTCTCTCTGGCATATTTCTATATACATGTAACCCAGTTTGGTGATTTAGCCTGATGACATTATTTCTTACTTTTTTGTTGGTAAATAGCATTTCATTGTGTATATCTACCACACTGTTAATCTAGTAATTCTCTAGCTATTACTATAACGTAGCTATTTAGTTGCATTGCAATAAACATGGCTGTGCTGTTATCACTATAGAATGGTGGCTTTAATTCTTCTAGCAATATGCCAAAGAGTGAGGCATAGTATTGTTGGGTCAAATGATAGCTCTTTTTATACTTTTTGAAGACCCTCCATTTTGATCTCCATAGTAGCTGTACTAATTTACATTTTCACCTACAGTGTCAATGGATTCTTTTTTTCTCACCATATTCTTTCTTCCTTTAAAGAATAATTTTTTATTGTTGATGGTAGCCATTCTAACCAAGGTGATATGAAATCTCATGGTATATTTGGGTTTTCATTTTCCTGATGGATAAAGATGCTGAACAATTTTTCCATCCATTTCTTGGTATTTACACTTATTTGTTCAAGTCATCTGTCCATTTATTACTGAGTTATTTGGTGTTTTGGGTGATAAATTTTTAGTTCTTTATACCTCATAAATATTAATTCTTTGTCAAATCTCACCTGCAAAGATTGTCTCCCATAGTGTTAGCTGTCTCCTCACTTTGTTATTTTCTTTGCTGTGCAGAAGCTTCTCATTTTATATAGTCCAATCTGTTGATCCTTGCTATTATTTTCCATACTATAGTTTTTCTTTCTTTTTGTACATGGTAACAGTACATGGCTGCTTCACAGAGCAGCCATATGCACTGGGAGTGGGAAAATGAGGGCTGTTCTATATGTGTTGCCATTTAAGCTGATGAAATTGATTAATAGATAATTTGAAATGGGACTATGTCCTATAAGTTAGCATAGAATTCAATATGAATATGAAATATGTCTTACAAAAACCAGGAATTAATCACTGTGGAAAGAGATTAGGATATAACACAGTGAGGGAAAAATACAAAGTAACTTTTCATTTTCAGTAACTACAATGAACATATTTTCTGATGGGAAGAATTATGTTTATAGATTTCTCAAGAATTTGTTATGCACAAGTATGCATGTGAAAATACACACAGGCATAACCCTTAAAGTAAACGTACTGACAATTAATATGTTCACATTACATTTGATGGTAGAGCTGACTGTATTATCTGAGAGTTAACTAGAATATTCATGTTTCCATTTAGACTGTTGTAACAAAATACAGCACACTGAAAAGGTTGTATGTAAGAGAAATTTGTTTTTCACAGGTTCTTTCAAGGGATAAAAAGTCCAAACTCACAGTACTGGTGAGGTTGATTCAATGTCGTGTGAGTTCACTCTTTCTGGATTATAGAACATCTTTTTGCTATACTCGAAAATAAAGGAAGGGGTATACTAGCCTTTGGAGTCGCTAATGCTAATTCTGATTAGACCTTTGCTCTTATAATCAAATTACCTTTCAATGGCCAGACTTCTTAATGCCATCACTTTGATGGCCTGGTGTCAACTTAGGGAATTTTTCACTTCACAAATATTTGTTATACAGCAGTATGCTAATGACGGAATACATGTAATCACAGTAGAAAACATCTGAGAGAAACCAGCAACATTCCAGTGCATGTATCAATCCATTTAGAGTTTTTGAAAGGGAAGTCAGTGTATTTTATGTAATGGGGATATTTCTCTGTTTGGTGCCTTAAAATCTCCATAACTACAAACCATACATTTCATGATTTTGAATTCTAGCACTGAAGATGGTATTTCAAGAATAAAAAATCCAACCTTAATGCTATTTTATTTTTACAGTATTTTCTTAATAATGACATCATTGGTTTTACAGAACTCAATTGAGAATAAACCCTTAAGCGGGTTTTATTCTATTTTAATCGGTTTTGTTTCTGATTACTATCTCTATCCATTCCCCATCATCCTTCATTCTTAATTTCAAACCTCTCTTCTCTGAGGTGTCCATCAAATGCATTAATATTTTCATAGGAAAAATATATTTACTGAAATATATAGATCAATTATTTCATTGATGTCTATAAGGTTTAGAGAGAATTATTTCATTGTGGTTTTATACCACTTAGATAATTTGTAAACTATAAGAAATGTGATTTGGTACACATACATATCCCATGCATCAGTTAGAAAGAAGTACTGAAATTTGGTGGTCATTTCTACAATTGACAGATTTCAGTCTTTTTGTGTCTTTTTGACAGTTATAGAAAAAAAAATGTGCTCAGGTTCTGTATTAGTTCCCTGTTGTTCCCATGATAAATTGCCATAAATTTAATGGCTTAAAGCAAAATCTATTTATTATACATTTGTATTTCAGATTGCTGACATTGGTCTCACAGATGTCAGTAATTCTGTGTTTACTGTTGAAGGGATCTGCAAGATACGCATCTGATTTGTACTCAGGGTATTGTCAGCATTTGATTCCTTAAAATTTTGAGCAGCGCCCCCTTCCACGATCTAAAAATTGTCCTTGGGGCTGGGGATTTAGCTCAGTGGCACAGCGCCTGCCTAGCAAGTGCAACGTCATTAATTCGATACCCGGTACTGGAAAAAAACCAAACAAACAAACAAAAATTGTCCTTGTTCCTTGTCTACTGCTCCTTGCTCTATAAAATCAGCAAAGTGGAGCTTTGTTATGGTCAGAATTTCTATTGTCTTTTCTTTCAGGGAATCTCTCTGATTTAAGTAAGTCATTTTTGAGCCTTTGTGAACAAATTTGTATTTATATAATAATCTAAGATCATAGCCACTTTAAAAATAACAACTCATACATGCAGATTTCCTTTTACCATATGCAATCACATATTCACAGTTCTCAGATTTAGAAATGGACCAGGGCGAGAAGGGGAGATAATGTCATTGTTTGGCTTACTAAAACTTTCTTTTTCTTTCTTTTCTTTTCTTTTCTTTTCTTTGTTTCTTTGTTTCTTTCTTTCTTTCTTTCTTTCTTTCTTTGTCTTTCTTTCCTCTGTCTTACTTTGTTTCAGAAATTTTGAGCAGAAAATATACTATTACGTTGTATCTTTCCTGATTCTCACTTTCACCTTAGTTTTACCTGTGATTAACATTTTGCATTATTATGCTATATTTTTTGCCATTCAAAAAACCATATTGATATATTTTTAACTAAGCTAAAAGCCATAATTCATATCAGTGTTCTCTGTTTATGTTCTATAGCTGTATAAGTTTTGATAATGTAGACCACTACAGTCAAATAGGCAATATTTTAATCGCCCTTAAATTCCCCTTTTGGCCCCCCATCTATTCTCTCTTCCCTCAAGCTCTTAACAATTATTGATCATTTTTTGTCTACATTTTTCTTATGCTAAACTGTCAAGTAGTTACAATGATTCAACATATATCTTTTCCACACAACTTTTTTTTTTTCCTGTTAACAGTAGCTTATAAGCTTCCTCTATGTCTTTGTTTTTTTGGAAGTTTATTTCTTTTAATTATTGAGAAATATTCTGTTACTTTGATTCATCCTAGTTTATCAAGATCGATTTCCCTATGGAAACATATTTTGGTTGCGTCTGTATTTTGACAATTATGAATGAAGCTTTTACATCTATGCTCAGATTTCTGTGGACATATACTGACATACATTTTCAACTAACTTTAATAAGTACTGGGGGGTATAATTGTTAGATTACGGCAAAGACTATTTTTAGCTCCGTAAAATAACTTCCCTGCACAGTGACTAGCATTTTATTTCACAATTAGCAAAGAGCTGGAGTCCCTCTTGTTCGCATTTGGTGTTACTGGTATTTTGGATTGTAGCCATTCTAGTGATTGTGTATTGATGTTCTATTACTACTGGGCATCTTTCATAAGCTTATTTAGCTTCTGATTGTCATTTATGTACCACTTATTCTTTGATAAAATAATTATATTTTAAAAAGTAAGTATAATCTCATGTACAAAACAGTCGTGTACAGTTCTAATAATTTACAAGGAGTTTCCAAAAAGATATCATCTAAACAGTAAAAGTTTCTCTCCCCTCCCTAATTGCAGCAAATCAGCTCAAATACAGAGATGGTAGGGACAAAAGCAACTAGATTACAGCAGACTATAGAGTAAGAGGAGAAAGCTTGACAACAGAAGTGTAAACCACCAAAATGAAACTCTCAACTAGCTCTCACACCAGACATCTGTGAGAGCTGTACACAAGGCTTGGCTCCATTTCACTCAACGTTAACTTTGGTCACACAGCAGACCGGAGAAAAGTTCCACATCGCTCACTTACTTCAGTGGTAGACACTTGCCAAAATAACGATGCTGTATGGATTGCAAATGATGTTCTTGAATACAAGTAACACAGGAGAAGAACAAAAAACGTCCAAAATAACTATCCTAACTTTAAAAGAAATCGTTGCTAAAGAAAAGCACAGAGTAAGCAACAGTCGTACAAGAGCAGGACTAAAGGAGACTCCATTGTATTTTTCTACATGTAATTTTCTCGTACAGCTATATCATATATGAATGCAATTTGAAAGTCTAAAAATAAATTTAAAAGTATGATAGCCTATTAATGGGGAGATGAAGTGAAAGAAATATTTCTAAATTATAACGAATATATGAGGAATGAAAACTCGGAGGAAGAATGATAAATATCGTGGAGGTTATCTGGAGAGGATTTTGTGTTTTATATTACACATTATTTTCACTCCATATGAATGAATGAATGAATGAATGACAAGAGTTTGAGAAACAGGTAGTAAAGAAAATGTTTCCTGAGAAAAATCAGATTCAGAACTATAGAGAAATGTTTGCATTGCTGATAAGCAGGACTGATGAAGTTATCAAACTTTTGGCATCTTGGTAAATGCTATACATTTAATTTAAAGTCCACTGTCTTTTAAAATAAAGAATATATTAGTTGAGATACAGAAAAAATTGGGCTGGACTTGGACTTCTTAACTAAAGTAGCAAAATCTATAGAAATATGGATGATACAATGTGTTTATGTTATAAAATTCAATTTTAGATGCATAGGCTAATGAGTGACATGCCTAAAATGTGCTAAAGTTTTTTCCTTTCCTTTGAAGAGGTTAATAGATAAAAAAAACTAGGAAAACAACATTAGTTTGAAGTAAAAAAATCTTCACTCTCACAGAAAAACTAAAGTTTAAATAGTCTGTGGGGAGTGAAAGTAGGAACATTTAAGTGTTTAACAATTCATTTCTGGGCAAAATAGGAAGAAGAAATGCTAAAAATTGTTAGGAACTTGAAATGTGAAAGACTTCAACTTCAAATATAAGCTTAATATTTCAGCATGTGCACTGTGGTCAATTCTTATGAAAAAGAGAACAAACATATAAGGAAAGATATAAATAGCTATACCAGAGAAGGAGTGTAGAGCTAATGCATAATTAACGAATAGTTTCACAGATGTCTCTGGCGAACTCTGTGTTTAGTCCCAGTTTTGAAATTCATAGCAGTGTAATCTTTAGCAAGAAAAACTGAAAGTTTTTTTCTTATTTCTAAAATGCACATAATCATACCAGCTTCTTAAGGCTATTTTAAAATTGGATACTGTATATCACAATGCATGGCATAAATTAAGTTCCCAATAAATATAACTTTTGAGAATAAAAACATTCTGAAACTGTACCATGAAATATGTGTATTGTTTGGTTTGGGAAAATTCATTCAATTTTTAAAGTTGTGATATATTTAAAATTAATGGACATGATACATAAAATGAATACCATGAAAACCTATGTTATAATAACCAAAAGAAAGGCAGACTAGGAAAATTGTATACAGTATCCTAAAGGCATGTGCTTATGCTTCCTGATATACAAGAATAATATCAAATATAAAAGATGAATAAAAGGGAACATTCCTGTAGCAATAATACTGGTGCAATTACAATAAACTCTGGAGGGTAGTACAATTCCCTGACACATTTACATCACTGAGAAATCAGCCAGACCTTCTCACCTTCATGCCTTACCCTGTTTATTAAGTCAGTTTCCTCTTTAGGCTGGTGAATGAGTGACTGTCTCAATCCAAAGTTGCTGTAAGAGCCTAAGCACAGGTAGAGATAGAAAGAGAAATCTATTTCTCTCTATGCCTCCTAGAAGTAAGGACATTTTTCCCCCAAGAAGTGGTCTTATAGCTCTTAATTTTGCTTCAAATAACAGTCTATGAACTTTTCTAAATTATCTGGGACACCATGATTAGCTTTGGCAACTCAAAATTCAGATTCAGAGGTGGATGGACACAAGTTGATTTTTCAACAAGGGCGTGGTCACATAGGGTTGTTCTAGGAAAATGGTAAGGACAGAATACTGGTTTTGTAATTAAGAGAGCAATGGCATTTGGGTATACAAATGACAGTATGTACCTATTGCATATATCAATAATTTTTAAACCGAGTTAATAGTAAAATTGCCACAATTCAAATTTTAGCAATTGAAATTTTGAGAGAAGTATGTTCAGGGAAAATATAATGAAATATTAAAAATGACAAAGAGTAAACAAATAAAACATGCTATGAAAAAAGATTGATTTCAGGGAATATATGCAAAAAAATATAATTAACAAAGCAACAGATTTGACAGAGTATAAAGTAAAAAATATAAAAATCTGAATGGTCACTTTGTAATATCTATCAATGTTAAACAAAGTACAAATTTTATTTTCAATATTGATTTGATCTAAGAAAATAAATAAAAAATAAAAGCACAGGTACACTAAAGTCAACCACAACATAATACACAATAGTAAATAAAATATAATAATTAAAGAAGGTTGGTTACTATAGTAAAATGTTTAAAGAAAAACTAAGACACCATTGAAAATACACATATATATGTTCATCTATGAATATCATAAGATGTATATGAACTTCTGATTCTGGTGCACTCTTAAAATAAAGATACAAATAGCATGTAGAAGATTCCATAGTTGCTTAAAACTAATATATGTATATTTTTATTTGTTAGTAGTGTGAGTCTAGATATTATACATTTCAAAATCTTAAAAAGTATTATATCTATCTATCTATATACATATTCTGATTTTGAGTGTATATTATACTTAAAACCAAAATATTATATTCAGAATAAAATTATTCTTAATATATCTAGCATATAATGAGAATAATTGCATAAAAAGTTCAGAAGCGTAATCTTTCTGCATTTGGAAAATATTCAAAAGTCTTTATCTTGTTCTTTCCTCTTATGTAATTAAAAATAATTTTTAAAACTAATCTTCTGGGTAAGAGAAATAAACTATTAAAATATAGCCAGATGAATGCTTTGGTAAGTTATGCTACTTTATGTTTAAGATAAAAATGCATTTAATCCTATTTATATGTTAGGAAAGTAGAGTTTGAGTAGTTGTGCGAAGTAAAATTTTAAAAGTGCTATTGGATATATTTCTATTTTCTTTCAAACTAAACCTCCGTGTAACAATCATCACTCAAAGTTGTGTGTCTATAAAAATTGGAAAAGAAAAATAGATCATGAAGTCCCAAAATTGTATTTGTATAAGTACAGGAAAAACATAGGTCAATAATTTTTAAAGTTTTATTAATGTTTTATACTATCCTCTGCATTGGGGATATATTTCCCTGCTTAACTAATATATACACTTTTGTTATTTGAGTAATCGCCATGTTTTGGACACCTTCATTATTTATCCTGTGCTGTGCTCTACACTTGCTGATTGAACTTTATGAAATTTTTCTTATAATGGTTATATCCTAAACCTCTCTTCAAGGATTTCACTGAAAACTAGCTTATGTTTAAAAAATTAAAACAAGGGGGCTGGGGATTTAGCTCAGTGGCAAAAGCGCCTGCCTGGCAAGCGCAAGGTAGTGAGTTCGGTTCCCGGTACCGGAGAAAAACCAAAACCAAAAAAAGAAAAAATTAAAAATTAAAACAAATATTACATTTATGTAATTGTTTCTTGTTCTATATTTGTATTTTTAAAAATAAAACTTATTATGTATACTTACGTTACACAGCATGACATTATGAAAACAAATTGACATATACGTTATCTCATAAAATCATTTTTGTTATACTCAGTTTTGTGACAAAAGCAGTTACAAGTTTTGTTAGCATAAATTCCAAATGCAGTACAATTTTTGTTTGTAAGGTTCTATATGTTGTACAGCTAATAATTTCATGTTTCAAAATCAACTGTAAAAAGAATTGACCATTAATACTCTACCTTTCAGAGCTTCTCCTTAATCACTGAGCTTTCTTCCTAGGCATCCAAATTGTCACTTTTTAAAAGTAAATTTTCAGACATATTTTATGCAAAAAGAAATAAGAATACATATTTTTCAATTGTGTGAAGGAAAAAGTATCATTCAAACTAATCTTCGGCTTGCTTTTTGAACTTAACATTTATGAGAGATCATTTCATATCAGTACTCAAAAGGATTTCATTCTTTTTCAAAAATACACATCTGTGTGAGACTGTTTCAAATATGTTTTTGGCTGATCACACTGAAAAATGAACTTATTTTGTTTCCAATTTTTTTAAGAAGTAGTTTTACTTCCATTACAAATAACGTTATTTTTTTAAAAAAAACTATATTTTTGTTCTTCAGATATCTGAGAATATTTGTAGGAAACATTACTGCAAACAAAGTTGCTACATAAAAATGGATGTTCTTGTTATCTTGAAGTATGAATTATCTTGAAAGACAGATAATAATGAACTTTATGCTTTAATAAAACAGAAAATTAATTTTTATTACTTTCCAGTCATTGAATGTTATCAAACAATTAATGCAAGACATATTGAGGTCTACCAGCATCAGCCACCCAATTTGGCAGTGTTTTTTTAACTTTTTGTTTTCTTCCTTTAAAAAAAAAATGTGTTAAAATATAATTTAAAATGTATTTAGCCATGGGCCAATAACTGAATATACAACAATGGCTTAAATTTTAGAAGGAGATAAAGGGAGAGACGTATTTTAGTACCTCAAAACTTAAATATACAACCTGTATATTAAATCTGTATATTTCCTCAAATGATTTGAATAGTTTTAGAGTAGACAAGAAGCCAAATGAGAATTCTCTTGCCAGATCTCAGGGCACAAGGATATGTTCATTCCTTTTGTACTTATGTGAGCATAGAAATTGTGTCTATGACAGTAAAAGCCTTTAAAAACAGTTGCTATGAAATTTTACTTTATAAAAATCGGCCAGGTTCACTTACCTTATTTGTCACACGTCACACATCCCTCATGCAAATATATTTATTCATATGGTGGTGAAGCAAATAATGCACATTCTTCTAAATCTTCTTTTTAATTCTAAATCATTTCTAAGGTGTCTAACCATTATTTTTACTTGGTTCCTATACTTTACGTATGACAACTCCATGTTATAAGTATCTGGAGATTCTCATTTGCCTAAACTTAGCTTATGATTTGATTTAGGATGCTGCTGGGTTACAGCAACCTGGGCCACTGGTGGGTTCACCCTGGATAGAGCCAAGTAAATGGAGCTGCTTTCCACACGCTTCTCCAGGAGGATTTTCTTCATTCTCACTCCAGGGACAGCACCATGTAAGCAGTTTCTCAGAGTAGCATCCTCATTCTTATGACATAATAAGTGCGGCATTTTCTTGAGAAAGCACCAAATGTTATGAAAATTAAGATATGTAAGGGGAAGAAAAGATATGTAAAGGGCCATTGGTTACCATAACACAATTTTTAACCAGCAAATAAAGTAAATGAATATTAAAATAAATAGTTCAGTATAAATTCTTCCTGTTTCATGGCATATTGGTTTTGATTTTTAAGAAAATAACAAGAGAAGCAGGGATGTTATGTATGTTAGAAAAAGAGGAAGAAAAGTAAAGAGAAAGATACACAAGGCAAAAGAGAAGGTGTCAGTACAGAAGATAATCGAGGAAAAATATGAGAAATTGTATATTTTCTATAACCTCCAGAAAGCTGAATACAAACTGTGTTGATGAGGAGAACTGTATTATTTCTAATAGAAAAATTTAAAAACTGAATGTTTACAGTTAATTAAATAAAACGCTGTCAATGATTCTAAAAATAACTGAGAAATATATATTTTATAATATAGTAATGATATAATAGTCATTCAATACTCTGAAGAGGACAAGTTATCTAATATAGAAAGATGTATTAGAAGTAAGGCAATCATAATTTAAAAATCTTCACAAGAATTATAATACATTTCAGAGTATACACAAAGCCTACATTTGATGTTGTAAGGCATAGAATGTGTGTTACATACACTAAAACACAGGAGATACTACATTTCACAGAAGAAAAGTTCAGAGATTAAATCATGAAGGACTAAGTTTGAGAACAAAATAAATAGTACTACTAAAACAGGTACTAAATAAATAAAAAATAGTATATGAAGAAGAAGAAGTTAATTCACTAACTTATCCATCTTTGCATCAAATGAAACTAATATCAAAAGAAAACACTGCAATTATTTTGGGTAAAAAGAATGCTTTTAAATGATACCAAAATTTTCTAATTTGCTAAGAAAGTCAATCAATTTATATGGCAAGAAAGAAAAATTGATTGGGTTTATCTTTGATAATAACAAATAATATTATAGGACAAAAGGGAAATTGCTATATTATTCTGAAAGGAAAGTTTTATGATATATGAATTCAAAATGTAGCCATGTTGTTATTCATGTGTGAAGGAAATGTAAAGGTAGTCTAGATAATTTCAGAAAATATATCATCAACATAAACCTTATGAAAAATACATTCCCTTCACAAAGTTACTTTCTAGTGAAGGTAGAAAAACAACTGAAGGTGTAGTGTAAAAACTATCAGAGTATACTGAAAGCAGATAGACAGACCTCATATAAATGCTTGTTATATATGTCTACAAATCCAAAATAGCAAATGTCAACAAAGACTTGAAGCAGATAAACTGGGGAATATATATCTCAACTTCTATACACATATCAAAGATAAGCAACTATAATTTTCTTATATAAATAAATACTTGAGGAATTAAGGATTTAAGAATGTATTTTATTTTTTTAGTTGTTTCGTGTTATTTATTTACAATAAATAGCCAAACAGTAATTCAAATATACCAAAGTAAAAAACTCTTACTCTCTATCAACCACAGTCTTAAAATTTCATATCCAAAATGGCTTAAGTTTATATCTATCCTTATATTTCTATAAATGTATATTAGATAAATAATTAAATAAGGAAATCTTGGAAGGGTGATAATTAGAGGTCATATTCTCAAATAAAAAGGAAATATTTTACCAGCATTGCTAACTTGTAAGAATTCCCATCACAAAAGAGTAATGCTTATTAATTTCTCCCATATAAAGTGATAATGGTCTAATTTTGAAAAATTGACGATGGCTAGGTTGACTTCCTCTTCCAAAGAAAACATGAAAAATTTGTGAAATAAAGTAAAAATACAATGCATCACAATTATTGGAATAAAGCAAAATAAGGCTTAATAAGCACTAGATGAATTTTCAAAATTAAATACTGTAAATTTCTGCTTTGTAAAATAAGAAAAAAATATGTACAGTTTAAATTATGTAAAAAAATAAACAATAAAATATAACAGGAAACAACCTAATTAAAAACAAGAAAAATATTTAAGAACTAACTTTCCTTTTTCTTTTCTTTTCTATTTTTTTGGTTTTTTGGTACTGGGAATCTATCCAGCTTTGGACCTTGTGCTTGCTAGGCGGGTGTTTGTGCAGCTGAACTGTATCCCCAGCAAAACTTTAGGCATAGTAACCAAGAAAAAATGTGAAAGAAGAATCTTCCTTCATTTACTGTTAGCTACTTCACTGAGGAAAAAATAAAGAAAAAACAAACAAAACCGCTACCTGAAAACATGTATAGATTATGAAGAGAACTACATTTATTCTCAGATAAGTTGATTAGAACATTCCAAAGAATTGCCAAATACACTCCTGGAGCTAATATGTTAGTATAGAAAGGTTTCAGTAATAAATGTTTAAATATCAAAGTAAATTGATTTTTCATGTACTAGTTATATTTATTTCAATTAGAAGTCAAAAAGAAAGTGAAGCATGCAAACATTTCCCAAGAGTACCATCAACAATGGCACACAAAAAAATGTAATTGGTTTGAAGCCACAAGGATGGACAGGACATATCTGTAAAAAACTACAAAACTCTGATGAAAAAATTCAAAGATCAAAATATTTGGAGACACCAATCCATGGAGGTAAATGTCAACTTTTCTGAAAGCACTGTACATAAATATTGTAAAGTAGATTTCATTGACACAATAGAAGTGAGCACCATGAGAGCAGGAGCAGGAAGTTATTATGGTTTACAAGGGAAGCTATGCAATCACAGAAATCTCTGTAAGCAAGAGGCAGGACAGTCAAGGTGAAACATGAGAAGATACAGTGGAAGGAGGAAGAAATTGAATGAGATGAGATAGGGTAATGAGCTAAGAAATAAAAGCAGCTTTAGGAAGTTTACACAGTCAAAGAAAGAAAGATTTGTAGAGAAGTGAAAGGTACTGAAACCTCAAGTTTACAGTAGGACCATTGATATCCTGAGCCATAATACAGCATTGGCCACTGTTGGCGCTGATTTGTAACAGCAAGAATAAAAAGCTAATCTTGATCCAAAGCAAAGAACCTAACAGGAAATTGACTTTATTTTTGCTATATGATAAATATAAGTGGATTTCACAAAATCAGTTTCATATACATCACCCTGTCATCCCAGTACAATTGTTAGAATGCATTAAGAAATGGCAGTAAACAAAATATTGATATAGTAGAAGACTGAAAAATAAGATAAATATTTTCATTAATAACTCATAATAAATAGTGAAGTTGTATTGGGAGTGAATTTGAAAGAATTGCAACATATGAATTTTGGATGAGAGGCAAAATGCAAAAAATTGGTGAATTTGTATGTATAAATGTAGGAAGAAACGTGGTACGATAGAACCTAAATAAGAAAGTATGATGATTGATGTTGAATATTAGAAATAAAGATTTCTTATTCAATGTCATCAATATATTCATCATGCTTTTTTCCACCTGGAAAACTATTTTGTGACTGCTTTAGTTTCAATCGGTCCTTAGTAATTTTATTTATTTTAATAAAGTAATTAGTTTATTAAATAGGAAATCCAAAGACCCCAGTTGTAAATTATCATTTGACTTGAAAACTGACATATAAATGACAGCTTAATGAAAATATGAATATATGAAATTATACATGGGATACATAATCTATTCTCTGTGAAGAATTTTTGTTCTCAGGAAACTCTGTGATCAGTTCACAAATCCTAATTGAACCCAGGAGAATATATTCTGATTTGAAGCAATTGCAATCTCAATCTCAAGTATTAATGTGAAGTTCTTTAGTATAGCACTCCAATTTTGAATACTGTATTAGAATTATTTTTCAAAAATAATTAACCTAAAATATTAGCAAGAAGAAATGATGTTTCAGCAAGAATTCCTTTTATGCCCACAGCCTCTTTCACAATGTTTCATCAAATGATGGTCTGGTCTTGTCTTGTTTTGTTTTGTTTTGTTCATACTGAGAATGGAACTGAGGGCCTTGCACTTGCCAGACAGGTGCTATGCCGCTGAGCTACACCCCAGCCCCAAATGGTGGTCTTCGCTGCTGTGGAATATGTAACTTTCATTATGTCAAATCTACTCTGTAAAATGTATATTCCTTTTAAAAATTTATTCCACAGATATTTTTATCTTCTACTCTTAAAATATTTTGTTTTTTTACTTCATGGGAAAATTTTGATCAGATCAACTTTTTGGATGTCAAACCTAAATGACAAAGGCCCATTTTTCATCTGTGTACCTTCTCAAATGTTTTTATGGGCTCTGTCAATGAGGGATTTCTAATTTTTAATTGATTTCTAAATTTTTTTGAAATAGCAATATTTCTTAAAATTTCACTAAAATATGTTTTATGTACTGTACACCAGCAAGTTGCCCAATACATCTCTGGTCCTTAAAAATTCAGGAAATTTGCTTGAAATGTCACCCAAATGAACAAATATTAGAAGGTCAAAGCAGAGTGTGTTTCAAGGTTAATAGCATAACCCTACTTTTCTCTACCCTTCTTTATTTTCTCCTTACCTAACCTGGTTCTCTCTTCCCGGATATAGCATATAGTCATCAACATTACCCTCTGACATCTATGATTTGATTCAATCACCTAAGGTAATTACCATTATTTAAACTCAAATAACTTTGTATAATGTTTAGTCCTGATGGCTACACTCAGTCACTCCAATACTTGAAAAAATTTTACAGTATGTCACACTGTTTGTCAAGATAAGATCTTTTGTATCCACCCACAGTACAAGTTACCTGTGGGTGCATACATGTATAATACATTTCCCAAGGTGATCAGTGAAGTTTTAAAATAATTTCAATATCTTAAAATGCAAAATTCATTGTGCAGAGAAAAAATTTCCTTTTGAACAGTTTCTTCCTATTTCCCAGTATCTATTAAACATTTTGGATCTTATTTACTCTTTCAGCTTCTTACACTAGGGAGACAATACGATGTTTTCACGAGTCTAATTTACTTTGCTTATAAGTATGGTCTCTAGGTGTCATCCATTTACCTGTAAAAAGCCTCAAATTTATCCTTCTTTATAGTTGAGGAGTTGTATAAAAATACCACATCTGTTGTATATAAAGGAGAGAAAAAAGAAGGGAAATTAAAAGTAAATATATATATAGTTACACTGCTAATTTCTATTAGTTCATTGAAAAGAAAGGTGCTTATACATTTTGATTAATTCAGAAACATTATTTTAAATTTCCAAATTTAGTAGATCATAGTAGAAAATACATTTATATAGCTTATAATGGAATACTACAGCTTACAGAAAGTTCATTTTTCCAAGCTTTACAGAAAATGTTTTGCTGTGTTCAGAGTAGTGGAAACATACATATACTAATGTCATGATATTTTGACATTGTGGAATGTGAAATAATTACATCACCTGAAGTGGTTTTTAACAAGTTTATTCTTGGCCTTTTGTGTTTCCATGTAAATTTTATAATCAGTTTCTCAATTTCTACCAAAAAAACATAGAAGTTTTCTCATTAGGATTTAACTGAAAATGTGAACCAGTGTGTTGATCAACACCTTTACAATATACATGATGTATTCTGTTTACTTATCTTGCAAATTCTGTGACTGAATTATTTAATCACATTCTGAGGAAAGTGATATAAAAGTTTATATTTCAAATTACTTCACACAAATCCTTAAATTATGTTTAAATAAATACACATGAACAATGTGGCTTACAGATATGAAGACTACTATGTAAGTAGAACATTGCATTTCATTTTATTGGTTACTTATTTAAAAGCTTACATCAACATGCAAAATTCCATGAATCTTTTGATTTCATTGATTGGGCTTATTCTTATGTAAGTTATGATAAGTATATTAATTATTAAATGAACAACAATTCAAAAGGGGCATCTAGAGAAGATAGTATTGAGAAATATTGTTTATATGCTTTTCCAAGTAGTGGGCTTTAGTAAGTATTTAGTTATTAATTTCAACCTTCCATGAAAACCATAGCAAAACTAGTTATTTTGAAAAGCACTGCAGTATATAGCATGCTAGGAGAGGAAAATTTAAAAATTTACAAGGAAAATGAAGTTCTTTGATTTTGTTTAAATCATATTCCCAAAATACTAGGTCAATATTTAATTTCAACAAATTACACAACCATATCTGTGATAGAATATAATGACCAACTATTATGCAAAAGTTTGCTATTTCTGAGAATTATCATCTTGCCTTTTGTTTGTTTGAGAATACATTTAAAACATTCCCATCACATTCACTCATTTCTTGAGAGCTATTAATGGCATAAATATTCTGTTGTTTGAGTTGCAGTCTAATTCAACATATCAGTCTCCATTCCATCATTTCATATTCTGGGGACAAAATGATTAAAAATAGCATTTTATGTTAATATTTTTCAAAAGATAAAAATTAATTTCCAATTATATTAAACTTTAAACTTACTTAGTGCCTGAGATTTTTGAGTTGTTTGTGAGCTAGCTACAAAACTGACAAAAGGTGCCCTATCCGGACACTGCCGTGTTATTTGAAGCATAAGTGTTTACTGTGAGCAATGGAATCTATTATCATCTAAAGAAATATTTTAAGATCAAAGACAGTTTAATGAGCATTGTGGAAATTAGATGGAATTCTCAAACCAGTAATTGAGTGACTCTCAGTCAACATTTAAACTTGTCTGGGTAATTAGAAGAGCACTGAATATTTGCAGATACTACTAAGTGTCTTAGAAAAGGCAGATCTACTCAAAATTACACCTGCACTATAATAATGCAGTACTTTGTTTATTAATACAATTTCTTTTACCAATACATGCTTTTACCATTTTCAGCTAGAAATGATTTCGCATACTTGTAGGATCAATATCTTTGGGCTCAGCTGAATATTTACCGAGATACTCAATCTATTTCTTCATTTAAAAGGAAGACAACATGTCTGTCCAATGCTCATGGTTATCCACATCAGATAATTGTTCTATATATTGTCTAGAATAATAAATAAACTCAAGGCTTTTACCAGTAAATGGTCACAACTAGAGACCATACTCATAAGTGAAATAAACCAGACTTCCATGTGAGGCAATGCATTGTCTCACTAGTGTAACAACCTGAAAGAGTGAATAAAAATTAA
>NW_004955407.1:21328847-21430272 GCF_000276665.1 Chinchilla lanigera
AATTTCCTACCACTTTGTCTGTAATTCAGGATTGCTTGTATTGTTCTTTTGCTATTTTGTAAATGGATGTCTGTTTGTTAATATGTTTTCCTTCTTTTATTTTTAAAATAAACTAAAAAAAAAAGTCATAGTTTACTCAGTGAGTAGAAGTTAATTTTCTGACCTACTTATATTGAAAACACATTTGAAACTTTGAGCACTTGAATTCAGGCATCAAAACAAAAGTTTATATCTATGATGTAAAGTGGCATAGTAGACAAGGTGATCAACAGGATATGCTGTTTGGTCTGGGGTCACTTCTTCCCACAGTGGATCAGGGCAGTGTGCTCAATTTCCCTGAAGAACCCTTATTTGAGAAGAGATATGACTGGCAAAAAAGGGGCAATGAAAATCTGTGGGAAAAGGTGATGAACAGCATACTGTGTCCTAATCTGTCTTGTGTTTCCTCCATTGTTACATACATGGAATGCATAAGAGCCAGGGTATTTATACCCCATAGAATTAGTAACGTGCTAATTTTTAATGTCTCTCTCCAAACTCAGCAATCAAAATTTCATAAGTGCAAATCATTGGGATCAAATTTATACACTTAGCTTTAGTAAACATATTAGATTTAGTGTTTCTGTCTTTCAATATATTGTAGAAATTATTGACATGATACTTGCAAACTAGAATTATTATTTTAAATTAAACTTACACATGTAGGTTATCAATGATAAAAAAAATTCCTTATCCCTATATCTTAGAAATCCTACTGCAAATCTTATCCTGGTTCTTGTAGTCATCAGTAGTATGATTTAACAATGCCTAATATTTTTATCTGTTTTTCTCAATCCTTAGTTCCCTGAATAGTTACCATAATATGTTTTTTGTTTTTTTTTTTTTTTTTGGTTTTTCTCTGGTACCAGGAACCGAACTCATGACCTTGCGCATGCCAGGCAGGCACTTTTGCCGCTGAGCTAAATCCCCAGCCCCTAGTTACCATAATATGGCATGATAACGTTTAGTATTCACTTAAAAAAATTTCATCACTTTCCTCAGTATCAAATTTTTTTGAGAAAAGGATATATAGCTATCTACTGAAAGAAAATATTCCAATTCTATTCTTTACAACAGAAATCTATTAGACAAAAAAAATTTTAAAATGAAAGAAAAGTGACTATATAAAAGTAATTCCATTTAGTGTATGTTGTAAAATTCTGTGAAATTTTTGAAATTGAATAAAGCTTTAAAAATACCCTAAATATTCTAAAATACAGTTTTCCTCAGACATAAAAAGAAAAAATATTGACCACTTCCAAGACATTAATTAAAATTTGTGGATTTTTCATATGCAAGATCCAGTGAATTTGATTACTCAATCTAATTTTGTTTTCCAATAAAATTTCAGGATTTTTTAATTTCTTTAGGGAAGTGAGACCTAAAGAAGATATCTTCTTGGCATAATTCAACTGTTAGTCACTAAATTAATAAGGATTTTTGTGATTATATATTATATTACCCTTTTGTATCTTAAAGCATAATATGAAACTCATGTATAAATAGAATTTTGTTTCAATTGTGAACATATTTTAAATGTATTTTGGAAAATACTTGCAACATTGGGTGACAATTTGATAATTTTAATGAATAAATAAATAAAATAAATTGTATTTATTTTCGAAACCAAAAATGTGTACTGATTCAAGTTTCACTGTATGAAATAATTAACAAAAATTTGTTTTACTATGGACCCATGCAAAGAAACTTAATTTAGAACAAATTTTTACCTAAATGTTGCTTTTACAGTATCAGCCAAAATTACATTGATAAAGCAAAGCTTACTGCCTTTTTTCTCCCAGTGTAGCAAGATGCAAATAAATAAATGAATTAATAAAGGTATAAAATGACCAGAGTGACTTGAGCAAAGGTTTACAAGATTTAGGTGAATCAGCAGCTAACTAGGATCTAATCTAACATGTAAAGTATTTTAGTTGTTTATGGAAGATATCAATTCAGTGTTTTGCACATGAAGGTTATTTGTAAAATAATCAAGCTCACAGACTGGAGAGAGATATGCAAACTGATTTGCCCATGTTAGTTCACCCCCAGCTCAAAATGTCGCAACTAGCTTTTGCAACACCCCAAAGGCATGGGTGCAAACAGTACTGCTGTGATGTTGACTCCTTAGCACTTACAGTAGTTAGTGGGGATTGGGACTTTCAGAGTTCACAGGATTACTGTTTTAATGAAATTAGACTCTTGGATTTATCTAACATTGCTATTTTTTGTATATGCTGTGATGTGAAAAAAATGGTAGGCTTGCATGTGGTAAAGAGACAAAGAAAGGATCCAACTCCACCTTATGAAACTAAAAATATTTCAATGACTGTAGAACATATTGTCATATCATCACAGGTCATATAATCATCTTCCTTTGTGAAGTCAACTTAGAGGAAATATTTTGCTAAGAAAGGCTGATCAGCTTATGGTTTGGATCATAAGCCATAAACTGAGTTACAGAGGATAAATCCATGAAGAGTGTGCATAAAGTCAAGATACACAGAAAAATAACATTTAATCGTGTACTCTGGAATTTGTATAACATTAATTCATTACCTGCCTTGTTTAAAACTGAATAATAGCTAGGTAATAGTTTAGGCAAGTCAAGGTGTCCTGTTCTAAAACAAAATTTTTTCTACTTCAAAATGGAACCAAATCTGCAATAAATGAAATATCCTGAAGCTATTTCAATGTGGTGTTTTGATCTGGCACATTGTACAATTATGAAGAGGAATTTAGTTATGTTTAACACACATGCCCAGGATTTCATTTGTTCAGGAAATTCTTCCTTTTGAAGTCAGTGAAAATTATATAGTAATTCAGCCTATATATAGCACTATAAAGCAAAAATATAGTGAGTTGATATGTGATGTGGGTGAGTTGTTACCTGTGACAGTTAAGCTTACTTGTGTCAACTTGATTGGCTGGGCAGCACCTAGGGGACTGATGGAGCTCACAGGTGCTATAATGAGTCACACACACCAAAAAAAGTCTCCTTTGACTGTTTTTAGCCATTGTGCCTTTCTTGCTGTTCTTTTTGCACTTCCAAGTACAAATCATGATTTTCTCTTTAGGTTATTTATTTGTTATTTCCAAAATCGTGGACTTTTTTTACATAAAAGATGTTCAATGAAATTAGCAAATGATTAACTAGCAGTGACAGTGACTCTTCACTATTAAAGTTGCACTCAAATTGGAATAAATATGGTTATAATAACATAAATTTAGCATTAAAAATTCTGTAAATCATACTGACTCTTAACATCACAAAAAGTATACAAAGAAACGTTGTGAATCTAGCTTTAAGTCACTTTCTTCTGGCATTTTTTCACATTTGTTTATTTTGCAGTTCTTTCTAAATCCCTTCTTCCTTTATCTTCTTGCATCATATCAACCCTACATCTCAGAGTCAAGAGTAAATAACTTTATAATAATTGTCAGTAAAATGATGTTTTCTTTTGAGATTCAGCCTCTGTGAAGGTTTAGTTGATAGGCTATGAGAACACTATGTTCACCAGTGAGTTCATCCTTTGTTAAAATTCAGTAGTTAAGTGTGCTGGCAGAAGGTGGTTCCTGTTTGTAGTTGTGTCCCTGGATGCATGTGTGACCTAGAAGGGTGTAATCCTTTCCCCAGTTCCTCCCTGCTGTCTGTTTCCTGGCTGCCTTGAATTGAACACTTTTTCTCCACCATACCCCTTTGCCATGCTATGACAGCCAGCTGACTATGGTTGGAAACTGAACCAAAATAAACCTCATCTGCTTTAAGTGGTGGAAGGTGCATGTGTTCCAGGGATGAGACTGCAACTAAGACAATCACAGTTAGCGTTTGCTAAGTCCAGATACCTCATTTCTTGTCACATGCAACATATGGCAAAATAGCACTTAAGACACATACACTCCAAAGTGCTATTAAAAAAAAATGGAAATGTAAGTATTCTATATGAAATTGTAGCTTCGTTTTAAGTTTTCTAATGTAAGTATTCTATATGAAATTGTAGCTTCTTTTTAAGTTTTCTAGAGTTAAATATAGAATTATACAGAAAGATTTAATACTGAATGCAATAATTATAACAAAGGCATTTATCTTGTAGAGAGGAAACATTCAGAAGACAAGCTGCGAAGTAAAATGATGGAGCAAGTGCACTAACATCTGCAGCATACTAAGTTTTCAATGCAGGAATTAGGGTAAATAATGTGGGATATATGCTAAGTGCTGGTCTTTGCCACTTAGCAATTATTGACTGTACGATTCTTCTCAGCTCCTCCGATATCCACTTTTTATAAGCTTCTACAACATCAGAGCTCTGAATAGTCTCATGATATAGTCTGTGCTTCCATGAGATTTAATTGTAATGCACTAACAATGTATTTTTATCTTAGATTATCAAAATATTTGAGACAATAGTTTCCAACAGTTTATAGTTTTGAAATATTACTAGAAATAACTGCTTTTATTTATGTGTGCCTTCTAGATATTTTTCCTACTTTGTAAAAACCTTAGGAAGAAACTTCCATAATTCACATTATGTTTTCATGTATAAATAAGTCACTGAATTTACCCCATATCTATCTCTATCATTTATCTATCTATCTATCTATCTATCCATCTTCTATCTATTATCTATCTCTATATATACATATATTTGCATTTTTGTGGTTTATAAGAAACATACTGCGTTTGTTTAATAGAGCTATGTCACAGATATTAAAATTGGCTTTCTTAATAGGATTTCTTTTCTTTGACAAAATATAATGTGTTCAAGGTTAATAATACATTTTAGCAGTGTACATAGTGCTCTTGGCAGATGTGTGCACAGTTTCATCATTTTGATAGGCAGATTCCATTCTTCTTCCCCTTATAATAAGTAAAATCCTGCCAAAAGTCAGAGTTCTGAATTGCTTTAAAATTCATTTTTATGTAAATTTGGCTAGAACACTTTGCTTTCGCTATCAGACTAGCTACTGTGCAAGAAAATTGGTTGTCTGGAGAGGAAGTTGATTTTTAATGGGAAACTTATCATGAAACAATGAATGAGATTGTTATGGCTGATACATTGTGTCAACTTGGCCAGTCTAGAGGTTTGGCTAAGTGACTCAGCAGTTCTGCATCTTGGGGTTCATTGTGTCAATTTGAGAAGTTTAGAAGGTTAACTATGTGATTCAGCAGGAAGCAAGAGCACTTACTTTTTATTCATCCTGAACCTACGCAAGAGGAGGGCATAGAGATTATGTGAATACTACATGTCCCCTGCCTGGAAGTAGCCTACTTACAATATAAGGGAGGAAAAGAGGCTTGCTTTTGCTGCCACTCCCCCCTTTGCTCTTGTTGTTTTGCTATCTTCCACCACCATGAACATTTGCCCTTTGCCATGTGCCACTCTGCCTTGGAGCAAGCCAAGTATGGACTGAAACCTCCACAAACTGTGAGCTAAATAAAACTTTCCTTCCTTCCTTTCCTTCCTTAATGTGTTGGACATTTTGTCTTAGCAGCAAGAAAAGAGGAACCAAGACAAGAATAAAATGATTTGGTGGGAAATTTGAAAAGTTTGCTTTTTAAGGAAAATGAGAAAGAGCCATCAAAACCATCATCTATACAACTAAATTCTCTTATCAATAAAAGATGATATGAAATATCAAAAACTTTCAACATTAATGAATAATAACTCACTTAAGAATCAGGATACTAGAAAGACATCAAAGAAGGCACCATATTTTGAAAAGTAGTTTGAAATAATATCAGTGTGTTCTTACTGAGATTGATTATAAATACATTCTCTAAAATTCCTTCTATTGACTCACACATGAAATACATATTAAATCTCAGCATTTTCTCTTGATAAACAGTCCTAAACTTAGTTACTTTACAAAAGTTACATGACTCTTATATAATTTGACATGAAGCATATCAAACATTGACCAAATAAATTAACAAACATTTATTTATCTCAGCTGCACATGGAATGTTCTCTAAAATAGACCATATACTAACCTACAGAATATGCTTAAGTAAATGCAAAGGAATTGAAATTATGCCACACATAACATCTGACCATAGTGCAATGAAATTAGAAATCAGTGGTAAAATAAACCACAAAACCTCTATAAACACATGGAAATTCAGTAATACCCTCCTAAATAACCAATGGGTAACAAAAGAAATGAAGGAAGAAATTAAACAATATCTACAACTAAATTAGAATGCAGACACAACATGCTGGAACCTATGGGATGCAATGAAAGCAGTCCTAAAAAGGAAATTTATAGCAGTGAATTCTCACATCAGGAAAACAGAACAAGCACAAATGAACAATATAATGTTACACATCAAGCTGCTAGAAAAAGAAGAACAAGACAAACCCAAAGCACATAGAAGGGAGGAAATTATAAAGATCAAGCAGAGGGGGCTGGGGGTGTAGCTCAGCAGCACAGCACCTGCCTGGCTAGCATGAGGTCGTGAGTTCAATTCCCAGTATTGGGGAAAAAAAAAAAAAAAGATCAAGCAGAAATTAACACAATGGAAACCAAGAAAACAATACAAAGAGTTAATAAATTGAGTTCTTTGAGAAAATAAATAAAATTGACTAAATCCTCAACTAACATAATCAAACAAAGGAAAGAAAAGACTTAAATTCCTGCATTGAGGAATGATAAGGATGAAGTAATTACAAACCCTTTGGAAACCCAGAAGGTCATCAGTACCTACTTTGAAAATCTTTATTCTCATAGGATGGAAAACACAGAAGAAATGGACAGATTCCTAGATACATATGAATTACCAAAGCTAAATCAAGAAGATGTAAGTGGGGCTGGGGATTTAGGTCAGCGGCAAAAGCGCCTGCCTGGCAAGTGCAAGGTCGTGAGTTCGGTTCCTGGTGTCGAAGAAAAACCAAAAAAAAAAAAAAAAGAAGATGTAAGAATTCTGAACAATCCAATATTAGTGATTGGAAATGTATTTAAAAAATGTATTTAAAAGTTAACAACAATGAAATTCTTAGGTCCTGATGGATTCACTGATGAATTCTATAAAAAATTTAGAGAACATCTAATGCAATACTCTTCAAATTCTTCAATGCAATTGAAAGGGAAGCAATACCCCCTAACTCATTCCTGGAGGCAAGCACTATCCTGATACCAAAACCAGAGAAAGACCCAGCCAAGAAAGTTAACTAAAGACCAATCTCCTTAATGAACATAGATGCAAAAACCCTCAGTAAGATACTAACTAACAAAATTCAACAAATCATTAAGAAGATCATACATGATGACCAGGAAGGATTTATCCCAGGAATGCAGGGATGATTCAACATATGTAAATCAATAAATGTCATACACCATAACAACACAGCCAGAGACAAAAATCACATGATCATCTCAATAGATGCAGAAAAAGCTTTTGATAAAGTCCAGCATGCATTAATGATAAAAACCCCACAGAAAATTGGAATAGAAGGTTTCTACCTCAATCTGATAAAAACCTTCTATGAGAAACCAATGGCCAACATCATACTAAATGTACATAAAATGAAAACTTTCACTTTAAAATCAGGAACATCACGAGGATGTCTACTATCACCACTCCTTTTAAACGTAGTTCTGGAAACATTAGCCAAAGCAATTAGACAAGAGAGAGAAATAAAAGGAATAAGGATGGAAAAGGAAGAAGTGAAATTATCATTATTTGCAGATGATATGAAACTCTACATAGAAGACCCCAAAAACTCCATCAAAAGATTCCTAGAGATAATAGCCAAATTTATTTGCATGGCTGAATACAAAGTCAATACTCAAAAATCAATAGCACTCTTGTACACAAATAACAAACTTATTGAGAGAGAAATTAGGGAAATTATACACTTCACAAGAGCATGTAAAGCAATGAAATACTTAAGAATCAATCTAACAAAAGAAGTAAAAGATTTATATATTGAGAATTGCAGTACTCTTAAAAAAAAACAGAGATTGAAGAGAATATCAAAAAATGGAAAGATATCTCTTGCTTATGAATAAAAAGAACATAGTGAAAATGTCCATACTTAAAAAATTGTTATACAGATGTAATGCAATCCCAATCAAAATGCCATTAGCATACCTCACAGAAGCAGAGAAAACACCCTTAAAAATTCATCTGGAATGAGAAGAGACCTGGAATAGCAAAGGTAATCCTGGGCAAAATAGACAAGTCAGGAGGCGTCACAAACCCTGACTAGAAATTATACTACCAAGGTACAGTGACAAAGTCAGCATGGAACTGGTAAAAAAATAGACCTAAAGACCAGTATAGTAGAAGATGTAGACATAACTACAAATGAATTAAGCCACCTTGTCTTTGACAAAGGGGCTAAACATATTCACTGGAAGAAATATAGCCTCTTTATTAAATGGTGCCGAAAAACTGACTCTCCACATGCCAAAGAATAAAACTAGACCCATATCTATCAGCATCCACTAAATTTAAGTCAAAATGGATTTAAATATTAAAGCAGAAACATTAAATGTACTGAAAAAGAAAGTAGGTCAAAATCTTGAAAACATAGGGGGTAGGCACAGTCTTCCTGAACAAAACCCAAACTGCATGGGAAACATTTCAAATAATCAACAACTGAGATTTCATCCTTTCAAAAGGATTCTGTACTTCAAAAGAAATCACCAAAAGAGTGAAAAGACAACCCACAGAGTGAGAAAACATTTAGCTAACTGTCCCTCAGAAAAATAACTTATCTAGAACATATAAAGAATTGAAAAATCTCAGACACTCAAAATTCAAAGACCCAATCCAAAAATGGGCATCTGAGATGAATACATACTTCTCAGATGAAGAAATACTAATGGCAAATAAATACATGAGAAAATGTTCAACATCATTGGTCATTCGAGAGATGCAAATTAAAACAAATTGAGATTTCATCTCGCCACTGTAACAATGGCTACCATCAAGATATTAACCAACAAAAATCCTGGAGGGACTGTGAGGAAAAGGGAACACTTTTCCACTGATGGTGGCAATGGAGACTGCTGTAACCACTTTGGAAATAAGTCTGCAGATTCCTCAAAAATTAGGATTAGAGATCCCATGTAACCCAGTCATTCCCCTTCTAGTATTTCCCCCAGAATTAAAAGTATACACCACAGTGATATACGTGCACCCATATTAATAGCAGCACAATTTGTCATACCAAATTTTAGGAACAACCCAAACATCTGTCAACTGAGGAGTGGATAAGAAAAATGTGATATTTTTATGCAGTGGAATATTACTCAGCCATAAGAAAGATGAACTAGAGTATTTTTTTTTTCTGGTACCAGGAATCAAACTCACAACCTTGGGCTTGCCGGGCACGCACTTTACCGCTGAGTTAAATCCCCAGGCCCTAAGCTAGAGTCTTTTTATAGGTAAATGGATGCAACTAAAAAGCATACTCATAAGTGAAATAAATCAAAGCCGCATGTATAAATGTCATATTTTCTCCCTACTGTAATTACATGAAAGAGTAAATAAAACTGAAAGGTACAATAGATATTGTGAAGGGAAAGAAACTGCTTAATAAGGAAAAACAACTGGTATGAGGGAAAGAAGAAAAGAAAGAAAAAAGGAAGAGAAAAAAATATATATGTATGTATATACATATATACAGACAGACAGACAGACATATATATAGACAATAGTTAAGATAATTGTACTACTAATTCTATTGACTTATTGAAAGGAACAGTTAATGGTTAATTTTTGGATCAATCTTGCATACCTATATCTGGTAACCCGAGCAACCACTTTGAAGATAACAATATGTAACACAGCAACCATCGTTGATTTCCTAGCATTTTGTTTTGAAATTCTGTATTATTTCATAGATTTTGTGTTGTTTGGTTTTGGCTGTGATTTTGCTATTTTGTTTTTGTTCTTTTCTCTTTAAAATTAAAAAAATAAAAAAATATTGAGTAATATTGGAGATTCAATATCTGCTTGCTCATAAACAAATTTAGATATGTTTCCTTCTCTTAAGGGTATATGGTATATCTGGTACATGTGGAAATTAAGACAATGAAACTAGAATAATTGTTTCTGTGATAGCTTCATATAAATTTCGTGAAGCATAAAGGAAACTAAATTGTCCTGGATTTCTCTAAAAAGTTTTCCACAGACATTGTCCCTTGAGTGATATATAAAAAATGAGCAAAGATAATATAAGAAAGAGAAAGGCTTTTTGATTGGAATGACCAGTAGATTTGGAACAATTTGTGTATTTTGGCTTACTATCATAAATCTCACAAACCTAGAGCAAGTATTACTTCTTTAGGGGATATTGGAAATAAGGCTATGGAAATAAGTAAATTTAAATGAGGAAATCATTTACATGTGAACTTAAAAACTGTGAAAATTATCATAAATGCTATAGAGAATCATGAAATTATACACTCAAAGATTTGTAGTCAGTTTTGATAGATTCGTCTCCTGCACATTGGTGGACTACTCCATGAGGTGAATCAGCTAAGAAAGCACACTTGGATAAAGCCACCTGAAATGCTCATTCTTACAGTTCTCATTTCTCCTTCTCATTGTTGTTCCTTAAGCCATTTTGTTTTGTGAAGAAAGTTGGATAGCACACAGCAGCAGCTTTCATTGAATTTTTGATCTCCCACTGAAGACACAAGGAGGCTTTCTGGAACTGTTTGGGAGGGTAGCAGGAATGATGGGGTGGGTGTGTTCAGAGTGAGGAGTAGTGTTTGGGGTTATTGATGACAATGTGTTTTTACTCTAGTAATTATATTTTATTTCAATAGTTGTCCTAATTTTTGATGACCATATGTGTATTTAAAGTACATAACTTTTTTCCTTAAATTATGCTATTCCTATGCTTTTTTGGTTGTGAACATGATTCTCTTTTGTGAAATATGGTAACAGTAAATGAGTTTACTTTAATTGTTTTTCTTGGCATGATAAAAAACAGGAACACAAACAATCCAGCTGGAAACAATGACACATCTGTAATTCCACTCTATTGGAAAGGTTGAGACAGGGAGATCACAGCTTTGAGGCTGTGCTGAACAATTTAATGAGACCCAAATACTTTAAAAAAAATATTGGTATAGCTTAAAGGTAAAATGCTTGCTTAACTTGTGCAACATTCAGTCTCCAATAATGTGAAAAAATAAGGAAAAAAGGAAGGAAGGAAGGAAGGGGGGAGGGAGGGAGGAAGGAAGGAAGGAAAAAGAGAGGGGGAGAAAAGAAGGAAGGGGTAAATGGTCAGGAATTAGGAAGAGACGGGAAGGAGGGAGGAAAGAAGAAAGGAAAGCCAAAGTAATTTTTTTTCAATTTTTATTTTATAAATACCAGAACAAAAGCATGGATATTACAGAAATTTTATTATAGCCTGAAAACTAATATGTTTTATTTTCATCATAATGGCTACTAGACAAATATGTTATAATAAAGGCTAAAATATTAAATATGTATTAAAATATTTGAATAATTTGTGAAGCTGAAGTAGGTGGACCAAAAGTTTAAGCCCTTTCTGAACAACTTAAAATTTTTAAAAACCCTTAAGTGATTGGTGTAATAACTCAGTGTGAAAACCTTGAGTTCACCCTCCAGTTACCACACAAACAAACAAAAAAAAGACAAACATTTTAAAATTAAAAGTTGAAAACCAGACATTTACACACACATGAAATGGAGAAATGTGAATGAGAACAAAAAAAATCAAGCAGATACCAATCTATTACAGCCAAATAAAATGAAATACATTCTTTTCCAAAAGTAAACTTTCCATTGTAAATACTGAACAAGACAACTGTACCTTTATAGTATTTCACGTCTATTGAAATACAGCATCAGGATTTAAACTCACTGAGTTATAAACTTCCAGTGAACTTATGTCTGTCAGTTTCAATGCTTTCAAATTATTTGGTGGTGCCTTGCAAGTGAGAATCCTCAGACCTAGCCAATAGAACACCTCTGTCCATGCAGGTTTACAAAGAACTTACATTCAGTTTCTCATGGCAAACTCTGGTCCACACACTGTACACTAGAGTGTACTATGCAGTGTAGGTCTGCAGACAATAGCCATATAGACTGCTTTGTCGAAAGAAGTCCTCAGTTTAAAAAACAAAATAAGTCGAGAAATATGACATTAAATGCAAAATACCCTCACACTACATAGGCAAGCTTGTGGTTTTTAAATCCTGAAACTCAACCTGATGCGTCCATGGGATAGCCTTTTGTGTTAGACTTTATTACAGTGTTAATGGTAATTGATTGTATTCCACTGAGGCAACAACTCATTTAGCATGGATTAGTGGGTTGTTTAAAAAGATAGGTCATGAGGGAAAGAATTACCTTTGATATAACCAATAAAAAGAATTAGCTTTGAAATGAAGATTATAATACATTATAATCCTATTTAGAAAATATTGGAGAAGCAAGAATTAACTCTCTGAGAAAAATAAACATAGACCAGAATAATGCTCCTCTTTGTCTCAGTGATTTCTCAAAAACTCTTCTTAATTTTTTCTTAGAATAGAGCTTTTCTTTCCTACTTTAAATGGTGTGGGAATGGAAAAGCTATCACTGAATAATAGAATACACTTAAAACAATATAACTTATGTCATTGAGACAGGTATATAACAAGCTATTTTAACTTTTTCCTCTGGGGGGAAGAAAGAAGTGTTGAAAAGTTTTACATTTTTAAATTTAAAATGAACGACTGTGAAAGATTTTAAACTGTAAGGCCTTCTTTTAATATACTAATTTATTTGTAGGATGTATTTGAATGCTAAAATTATGAACATCTACTGATAGGACTTTAGTTATGTTAGTTGATGAGGTTCTCCGTGCAATCAGGTCACTTTTGATGCTTAGAAATGGAACGATTGAATTTCTTTTTTTAAAGACACAATTATTTGTACTTATAAAATACATTGTTGATAGGTGTTTAGTTATGTTAGTTTATGAGGTTCTCCATGCAATCAGGTCATTTTTGATGCTTAGAAATGGAATGATTCAATTTCTTTTTTTAAGACACAATTATTCTTACTTACAAAATACATTATCTGTTGTCACTGCCTTATTAGTCATAATTTGAAATTTAAATTTAAATTTCTTTTCTACCTTTAAATCAATTTTAACTGTTATATAAAAACATAAATTATACATGTTAATAGGTTGCTACTATCTTTCTTTTTTTGTTTTGGTTTGCTTTTCTTCTGGTACCAGAAACCAAACTCACAACCTTGCACTTACCAGGCAGGCACTTTGCCACTGAGCTAAATCCCCAGCCCTGCTACTATCTTTCAATACATGCCTAAATGTATTACTTTAAACATTGTGTAATGTTTAAATGAAATTAAACATATCTGTTTCTGCAAATACTATTTCTTAATTATGAAAATTTTAAAATACTTTAAGAAAAGTAGTATTTTAGAACATTTATATAAATATCCTAGGTGATTGACTTGAAAAGTTAATTCAAATTTTATTAATTTCACACATAAATATTTGAACATACTGCCACATATTTTTTCCATGATTTATCTATTTCCCTTCAATGTATCTTTTGTAGAAAATCAAGATCTTCTGAGTTTGGAAAAATATAATACACTTGTTAAAACAACTAGTTGAAAGACTTTACCTTTGGTTACCTTATTTAAATTTAAAATTGTGACTGATAAAGCAGTGACAATAGATATTGTATTTTATGTGGAAGAATAATTGTATCTTTAAAAAGAACTTCAGTCATTCCATTACTAATAGTCAAAAATAACCTGATTGCATAGAGAACATAACAAACTAGCATAACTGAACACTATCAGTAGTGTTCATAATTTTAGCATTCAAATAAGTCCTACAAATAAATTACTAAATTAAAGAAAGCCTTATATTTTAAAATCTTTCAAACTCTTTCAAGGTAACGGTTTCCTTTACTGTACTAAAAATAATCTACTCTATAGTATATGAACCAATTGTGTTGATAGTATCTGAGGGCATAAATACTGAAAATATAGACTGAAATATTTAAAATTAAATGCAGAAAAGGGAAACATTAACATATATAGTACACAAAATTGCTTAAGCCACCAGGCATTTTGAGAAACAGTTTACTACTTGGAAATATCTTTTGAAACTTACCCCTTTTTTTATTCTGTCTCACAACCAAAGTAAGGATGAGTGCATTGGTGATTTTATGAACATAATGAAAATATTTCAATTGGCAGTCCTAAAACACCAAATTGTACATTTTCAAAGTCTAACATTAACAATAAAATAAATCTTAAATTATTGAGTTATAGAAAACAAATTGACAATCTCATTCTAGTCATTAAACAGGATGGTTGCATCTTATAGGAATTATCTTGTTGCTAATATAAAAAGAAAGAAAAAAAGGATCTTTACTTTGAAGAAAAAAAAAAACAGTCTTTACCAAAAAGCTAAAGGGATTGATCTATGAAGATGCTCAAAGATATGTAGTCCAATTCTGATTTTACCCTAAACTCACAATGAAGTATTAAACAGAAATATTGAAAAGATGTTGTTTATATAGTTCAAAATTTGTCCAACTTAAGTCTGCCATTAAACATCTTTCATTGATAGCTTATAAATGATTTTCCTGGTAATAACCCTTGGTCATTTCACATGCCTTAGCCTAAAATGAATGTCACTTCTAACATTTTTTTCAGGTGATGTTATTCCTCTAAAAATAAAACATACTAACAATAAAAGGTTTCCACTGCATAAGTAAAATTTCCAGAATAGTCTTCTTCTGAAGCTTTCTATCTTTAAATTCCAATACCAAACTGGCCATAATGAATTTTAAAATGCAATTACCAATAGCTTTTGTTTGAAATTATGTTCAAACAGAAGATTCAAGTTAATGTAATACGTTTTATGGGCAAAATATTCTACCAAGATAGGCAAGAGAAGTTGAACTGAGCACATTTAACTCAAGATTGAGCAACTGAACTTTCTACCTAAACTCACAAAATAATATTTTTAGGTAAAAGTCTAATTATAATTCACACCAGATCTTATAATATTTATATCCTCCCAGTCAAAAAAATACACAAAAGAAGAGGAAAAGCTGTTCTCAAGTTCTCTATTAGAATGTGTTAGAAGGGTTTTCATTTTTCTCTAATTCGATTACTTAATATGCAAATGACTTTTTGTTGAATCTTAAAAATGAGGAAGCTCTGAGACTGATTTCATCTGCCTACTTACAATTCCACCTCAGAAAATACAAAAAGCTTTAAAAACTACATGCAAATTTTATCCCAAATTTAGGCTGTAATATATGATATCCCCAGAATGCAAACTCTCTACTCTTAGAAGCATGCAGGGTATTCAGAATTTTCCCAGCCCCAACAATTAATGTAGTGGGTATGTGGGACTTGCTCAAATTTATGAGCAATGAGACTTCAAGTTTGTTGAAACTGCTATGAGATTCTAGGATTTCTGCATGTGTTCAGTAACTTTAGTGAAGCTATAATAAGAGTTTTGATATAATAGAAACAGTCTTCTCTCCAAAAGACTGTTTTGTACAGTTAACATAACTACATTACATTTAATTCTGTTTCCATGGTTAGCTACTTACTGGCCACTTCTATCAGGTTGAATGCTCTTACAGTCAGAAAAAGGTTACCCACAATCAGAAAAATCAATGAAAAAATTTGAATCTAGTTCATTCCTGGACTTCAGGGAGAGAAATTTTTTTTTCTATCCACTTTCAATTTAGTCCTCCCTGAGTAAGTCCTTTGATATTGCCTCATAATTAAATTTTCCCCAGGATGACACATATCAAGCACTGTATGACCTTAAGCCTCAGTCAATATAATAATTCTATACTTCACTATATTTTTCCCACAGTTATTATTAAATACTGCATTATAAATGCACAACTGAAGATCACTTCAAATTTTGCATTTATTTGTAGAGGTCTTTATTTTGGACTAGCGAGATGTTTAAGTATGTGCTTGCACTTTTTTCATATTTGTGCCACATCTGCAAATAACTGCTTACAGACTTACATGATAAGAACATTAATATTTTCATAAGAATAAGAAAAGTTAGTTTCATATTTATAAAGTATATGTATTGCAGTTCCAGGGTTCAAGAGCACAGAAACAGGCCGTTCCTGATCTCCACCAGCACAGCCCGCAGCTGGCTACTGGGCGGGCCATGAGTGGCCGGTAGACACCAAATCAGGAGGCCCATGATCTGCTCACACCACAGTTTGCAGCTGAATGCCGTGAGAACCAAATAACCCCCCATCTATTTCCCGGAAACCAAGCAGGTGACCCAGAACAATGCCACCATTGAAGTCTATGTCTTTGCCCACTGTGCTCCTGGGGCACACAGGAGACTGTCTCCAGGGGCCCACAAACCAACTAACATGGGGGTTTGTGTGGAGCACCCCTGCACATGCCCAGTGACACGTGAAGCCCCAGAGCTTGTGGTCCACAAAACTGCTGAAACTGTGATTCACATCTGGGTTCCAAGGTTCATGTAGAGGAAAGAGTGCAGAAACAGGCTGGCTGTGATCAATGCCAGTGCTGCCTGCCTCTGACTCATGTGCTTGTGGTGAGAGGACACAGAATCAGACAGTCCATGAACTGCAGATCCTGCTGGCCCTGTCTGGGCTCTACCTTTACCCTGAACTCCCTGGAGTCACAGGACCAAGAGGTCTGTGATTACGCCAACATTGCAGACCACTTCTGGTTCATACTCGTACTCTGAGCTGTCAGGGGACACTGGATTAGATTATCTGTGACCCATGATGATATTGTGGTTGGCACCTGACACCTAGGAAACTAGGTAAACTTCACCAACTGCTGGAAGAACACAGACTTAGCAGCACACCCCAGTAGCCAATGAGGGACAAGTTTGACCACAAGGAAAATTAGGGAGGCTAGTGACCTTTGCTGAGCTGACAGGGAGGAAAGAGACTGAGCACTCTGCCACCAACATCAAACATGACAAGACGAAGGACTAAAAAGCAACCTCAGAACTCCACCCCTCTCAGAAAAAGTCCAGGAGACACTGACATAGGAGAACTTGGTAAACACACTCCTGAAATTGCTGAAATGATTGCAATGGAAGAGAAGAAACAACTCCATCAGGCCATAGAAGAGATCAGATCAGAAATCATCTCTCAGGCAAAAAATGAAATGACAATAATAATGAAAGAATTGCTCAGCATATTGAAAGAAGACACATATTAAAAAAAAAAAGATAAACACAGGCAATGGATGGAAACATTAAATGAACAATATAGGAAGGAATTAGAACACATGAACCAGATTCAAAGAGCCATCTAGGAAAACAAAGTTTTCACTGAAAGCTACCAAAATTGCTTGAATGAAGTCAAACATAGAATTTCAGATTTTGAAGACAGCATGGCAGCTAGTGATCATGAAAGAAAGGATCTCTTGAAATCAACAACGAACCAGGAAAAATCAATTCAACAGCTGCAAGGCAAGGCAAAGAGGACTAATGAAAGAGTCAATGACACAGCAGGAGGCCACATAAAAGACATAAAAAGAATATTTGCGAAAATGATAGCAGAAAATTTTTCAAGCATGGAACAGAATCTGATATACAGGTAAATGAGGCATATAGAGCTCCAACTAACCATAACCAAAATAAAACTACACCCAGACATATAATAGTCAAGATCCCAGATCTCCAGCAAAAGAACAGAATATCAAAAGCTGCTAGAGAAAAGAAACAGATCAGCTCTAAAGGAAAGCCCATGAGAATCATGGCAGACTTCTCAACACAAAGCAACCAATCAAGAAGAGCTTGGAGCAAAGTATTACAGGTCAGGAGAAAAAACAGTTTCCAACCAGGACTGGTGTACCCTGCCAAACTTTCCTTCAAATTCAATGGAAAAATAAAATATTTCCATGACAAAAAACAATTGAAGAACTTTATGAGTGCCAAATTATCAGTGGAAAGAGTACTAAAAGATATTCTAGATGGAGAAAAGCATAACTACAATTTCAAGACTAACAAGAGAAAGGAATCATCAAGAAGAGCAAACAAGTAAACAGGAAGAAAAAGTAGGAAACAAACTGCAAATAAATAATGTGACAATGATCATAACCATAAATGTAAATGGCCTAAATTCAACAGTCAAAAGAAACAGACTGGTAGAGAGCATTAAGAAATAAAATCCAATGATATGCTGTATACAGGAAATACATTTTACTCAAAAGGAAATCCATAGACAGAAAGTTAAAAGATGGAAAATAATCCTCCATGCAACAAGAACCCAGGAAAAGCAGGTGTAGCTATTCTGTTTGCAGGCAATGTAAACTACAAACCAAAAAAATATCAAAAGAGACAAAGAGGGTCACTACATACTTGTTAGAGGAAAACTGCAAGAAGATGAGATAAAAATCATAAATGTGTATGCAACAAATATCAGAGAGCTAAACTATATAAGACAAATCTTAACAGACATGGAAACTCATATAATTAATAACACTATTGTAATAGGGGACCTCAACACCCCTTTGATGCAAAGAGATAGCTAATTTGTAGTAGGGGATCTCAACACCCCTTTGACACAGAGAGATAGGTCAACTGGACAAAAAATCAGCAAGGAAATAACAGATCTGAAGCAAATCTGCAAACAAATGGAATTAGTACATGTGTACAGAGTGTTTCACCCCACAACATCAGAATGCACATTTTTCTCAGCTGCACATGGGACTTTCTCTAAAATAGACCACATTCTAGCCCACAGAGCATACCTACCTAAATGCAAAAACACTGAAATTATCACATGCATATTATCTGACCACAGTGTAAGGAAATTGGAAATTAATGACAAAAGGAACTCTAAAAACTCCATAAACACTTGGAAATTAAAAACCAACCTCCTGAACAACTAATGGGTCACAAAAGAAATTAAAGAAGAAGCTAAAAAATACCTACAAACAAGTTAAAATGTAAATATAACTTACCAGAATATGGGAGATGCAATTAAAGTAGTCCTCCAAGGAAAATTTATTGCGGTGAACTTACACATAAGGAAAACAGAAAAAGAACAAATAAATAGCATAATGCTGCACCTCAAAATTTTAGAAAAAAAAAGAACAAGCAAAACCCAAAGTTCATAGAAGGGAAGAGAAAATAAAGGTCAGGGTGGAAAAAAAGGCATTTGAGATGAAGAAAACTTTACAAAAAGTAAATGAATCAAAGGGTTGGCTCTTTGAAAGAATAAATAAAATTGATAAACCCCTAACCAAACTTATCAAAAAAAAAAAAGAAATGAAAGATCTCGTATTCATGCAAAAAGGAATGAAAAGGATGAAATTACTACAGATTCTACAGAAATTCAGAAAATCATTAATACCTATTGTGAAAACCTTTACTCTCATAGGATAGAAAATTCAGAAGAAATGGACAGATTCCTAGATATATATAAATTACCAAGGTTGAGTCAAGAAGATATAAAAATCCTGAACAACCCAATATCAATTAATGAGATTGAAAACATGATTAAAAACTTACCAACAAAGAGAAGCTCAGGCCCTGATGAATTCACAGCAGAATTTTACACGAAATTCAAAGAAGGTTTAATAGCAACACTCCTCAAACTCTTCAATGAAATTAGAAAGGAAGCAATTCTCCCTAACTTATTTCCCAAGGCAAGTATTATACTGATACCAAAACCAGAGAAAGACCCAACCAAGAAAGAGAACTACAGATCAATCTTCCTAATGAATATAGATGCAAAGATACTCAGTAAAATACTAGCAAATAGAATGCAGTGAATCACCAAGAAAATCATACACCATGACAAGTTGGAGTCATACCAGGAATGCTGAGATGGTTCAATATTTGCAAATCAATAAATATTATACACCATATCAATAGAGCCAAAGACAAAAACCATATGATCATCTCAAAAGATGCAGAAAAAGCTTCTGACAAACTCCAACATGCATTCATGATAAAAACTCTACAGAAAATAGGAATAGATGATCTTAACTCAACCTGATCAAAGCCATCTATGACAAACAATAGCCAACATCATATTAAATGTACAAAAACTGAAAGCTTTTACTTTAAAATCAGGAACAAGACAAGGATGTCCGGTGTCACCACTCCTGTTCAACATAGTTCTGGTACCATTAGCCAGAGCAATTAGACAAGAGAGAGAAATAAAAGAAATAAGGATAGGAAAGGAAGAAGTAAAACTATCACTATTTGCAGATGACATGATACTTTACACGGAAGACTGCAAAAATGCCACAAGAAGACTCCTTGAATTTATCAACAAAATCAGTAGTGTAGCTGGATACAAAGTCAATACCCAATATGCATATTTCCTTTTAGATTTCCTGAGAAACCACCTTGAAGATATGTAACACAACAAGCATTGTTAATTTCCTACCACTTTGTTTTTAACTCTGTATTGTTGGTATTGTTCTTTTGCTATTTTGTAAATGTTTGTCTGTTTGTTTATGTGATTTCCTTCTTTTATGTTAAAAAAAAAAAAAAGAAAAGACATAATCTTTCAGGCACGTTGATCTAGGACATAACCTCTAGACCCGGACAGACTAATTTTCTATTGTTTGAGTCAGCACCCTATGGAACTTTATTATGGCAGCCCTTGGAAAGTAATTGTAAAAAATTATATTCTACCTCCCTTAATTATGATGGATCTGATTTGGCTTATGTCCGATAGTCCTGGTTTTCCTAAGTGAATATTGTGACCCACTCCTGTAACCCCAGGTGCAAATGAAGCTTATATGGGAAGATACCAAGTTTAAAGCTGGCATGGCAAGATACAAACACCTCTCTTAATAATGGAATAAGGGTAGAATTGAATTTATCTTTGGCTTAAATACATGCAAAGTTTAAAGATGTAAGTGCTATATTTCACAAATTGCAAATTGTCAATTACATACTTCATTTTAAAATGAAGAGTACTACTAAAATACATAATATTTTTGGTTATTGAGGATTGCTATTATGTTTGAAGAATGTTGCATAATTATATTTCTACGTAATAAAAAGTCTTCATCAGTTTTAAAAATATTGTACCCTAATTTAGTTTATTCAACAAAGCTAAATGCATTTATTTTAGTACTACCCATTCTTGATAGCTTTTTAAAAAATCAATATAAAATACCAGTAATTCAAATAGATTAATATTTTCTCTTCACATCAGAGTTGTAATGTGGTAAATTTTGAAACCTCATTCCATATATTTTGATTATTTTTAATTCTCACTTCCTTCAAATTAAATGAATGTCTATGGAATTTGAAAGTTTTTGTCTCTTTTACTCATAAACTGCCTGCACTTAGGCAGTGTCTGAGGTATGCTAGACACAAAGTTATTATTGTTTAATAAAGAATAAGAACTCAATGAAAAATTAATTATGCTTGTGAATAACTTCTTTCCATTTAAAAACAAAGGCTTTAATTGCACATTTATATATTAAAATATTTGGGGCTGGGGATTTAGCTCAGCGGCAAAAGCGCCTGCCTGGCAAGTGCAAGGTCGTGAGTTCGGTTCCCTGTACCGGAGGAAAAAAAAAAAAAAAATTCACCTCTGGCACAAAGCGTACTTTCTTCAACATATGGACATTGAAAACCAACCAGAAAAAGATCACAATATTTCCAGTAACATTCTGACATACTAAATAAATGTACATATTACACACAAAAATGGAACACATTTAAGCACATAGAGGTTTCAATAGGTTTCATTTTGACAAAATAAGTACACTGGGGACAGACCCACAGGCAACATTTACATATACTAGCTCCAGAAATGCAAGTTAGAATAAGAAAAATTTTAGACATCAGGAAAATAGAAAAAGAAAACAACACATGGTATTTTAAATTCTGGAACATCTTACAGTCTGCACAGAGAGCAATGCATATGAGTAAACACTGGTAATAAGCAATGATAATTATTATTCCTTAATCACATAACATGTCTTATGTACTATGCAAAATATTGAAATGTATTCCCTAATCATTATTACACTATGGTTTATTATTATTATTCCTATATCATAAATGGACTCTCAGCAACGTGAAGCCAAATAACTTTGTCATATTGCAGGGTTTCAAGTGTGCCTGTGTGCTACTAAGTATTAAATCCATGACTTTTACACATCTGTTCTATTTTATAATGAGATTTTACTAAGTCACCAAGTTACCCAGGCTGAGCTTGAACTTGTGATCCTCCTATATTGACCGAGGATTACAGACACCATGTCCAGTTTATACAAATATTTGAAGGCTTCATGCACGGTTCTCAGCACATGCACACAAATCTCACTGCTCCTCCTTTTAAATTCTACCCCCAAAAGCAAAGACAACTTAAAATTTTCCAAGAGATAGGAGTACTATACACATGGGAACTTTGCTATATGGAAATTAGTGAGGACTTCAAGATAACCCAGTGGTATATCCAGCATCCCAAAACATTGTTTCCCAATAAATGTCAATCCAGAATTATCTATCTAGTGGAACACCACTTTAAAAGGAAGCTAAAAAGAAAACATTTGCAAGGAGAGACCTGCATGAGGAACGTGTAGCAGAAGAAAACTCTAAGAAATGGGCCACACAGGTTTGCAGACTGAAGAGAAAGACTACTAGAGGGAAATACAAAACTCTAGGAAGAGAGGAGATTACAAGGAAAATTAAAATTAAAGATAACTATACATCACTTTTTATTATCTCATTTGTAGATGCATGTATATGTGTTTACATATATAAAATTTTATAAAATCATATTGACTAAAGGAAAAATCGCAAATATATTCTAAATGTATGGGGAAGCAAAACATGAATATAAAAGCATAAACAGTGGATTGAAACAAATAGAATTATGGTTCTTTGTTGCTCTGAACTCTGTTAGAGTAATATGGCATAATTTGGAGATTCTATGAGATTGAGGATTGATATGATAAACTCAAAAGTAAAACTGTACAGTAGAAATGTCTATGAACATGTTTAATTAGTTTATGCTGTCCAATATACTCACCACTAGCTACATATGTTTAGCAAGCTTTTGAAAGTGGCTAACGCAACTGCAAAAATGACATTTTAATAAAGTTTAATTTTTATTACTTTAACTTTTTATTTATATGGCCATATGTAGGTATTGCCTCCTCCTTTCTTCTACTGGACAATCAAACTTAACTCCAACCAATTAAATTGAATATGAAGAGATGTAGTTTAAATTTAAAGAATACAGATGAAAGAAATAATAAAATATTTAATTACCATAAAAGAGGGAATAAGATGAAAGAATGAAAGGAACACAAATACTGTAATCAAACTCCTCAAATTTAAAGACAGTAGGTTTAAACATATCCATGTCAATAACTTGACCGCCTAATAAATCAAACTCAAAAATTATGTGCTAAATATAAACCCTTCCTCCTTTAAGATTTTTATGTCAGGTACTTTGTCCTAGCAACAGTGAAGATTAACAGAGTTCCATTTTTATATTTTATTTATTAACATTTTTATTTATATGTATGTTTTCTTGTGTAAAATATATGTGAGCACATCCAGGAACATAATGAAGTTTAGCAAAGACAATTTCAATATATTAAATGCTATATATCTGTCATGTTTTCTGTAGACCTTGAATTGTGACCCACAATCCCACATACATTACTATCATAGAAGTAAAAGAAACTTAATATATAAAATTTTAAAAACAATAAGTAGATTAAGAACAATTGTGCTTAAATGTTTTTATAATGCCTCTGCTTTAGTGATGTTAATTAGTGTTGCTTTCTCAGATATAATATGATGGTACTATATAAGACAAAATTCTGAAACCTTTACACTCTTCAACATTGAAATAAGGTCTCTAAAACATGTAGTTTGTTCAGTTCACTAATTTAGACTCAGGATAACGGCAGCACTTCATGGAGGTGTGTGGATAAATAAGTTGGACTATGGTGTGCATTGGGGCTGCCAATTTAAACCTACAGAAAAAAGCAGATACACAGTGAAAGGAAGATGAAAGAATGGGGCTTTGTGAGGTTGAACTTTGGTTTTGGTTGATATTTGCCTAGCAGTATGCTTGTTTATAATTTTATGTTAGTATGTGTTTGCCATACATAAAATTTGTATTCATTTTGGGGAATTGGTCCATATACACATCACACCTTGATCATCTTTATTCCCATCCCCCTCTTTTCTTCTTCCCCCGATCTCCTTCCAGCTCTACAGAGTCTATCTCCCTATTTTCTACAATAATTTATTTTTATTTTACAGTGTTTATATTTTGGGTTTTTCATTGTAGAGAAACCACGTGGTATTTGACCTTCTCTGTCTGGTTTCTTTCACTCATTATTACGGTCTCAAGATGCCTCTGTTTTCTTAAAGTACACTTCTGTCCTTCACACACTTGTCCTTCATGTCAGATATTCCTGTTTAATTCGCTCATCTTCCTTTCTGTTTTTTGTTTGTTTGTTTGTTTTGTTTTGTTTTGTTTTTACTTTTTTTCTGGTACCGGAAATCGAACTAACAACCTTGCGCTTGCCAGGCAGGCTCTGTGCCGCTGAGCTAAATTCCCAGCCCCTTCATCTTCCTTTCTGAACCAACATTCACGCTCTTCTCAGGAGTGTGTTTAAATACCACACCAAGGTAAACAATCAGTGATTTAAAGGGTCTTTAAAATAGTATCTGTGTAGCACTGACAGGCAGGTCATGTCACTGTAATCTATTACTAAAGGTCCGGAAGCATGTTTGCCCCCATTTTATTACTCAATACATAGGCAACATTACAAACGCTAAATATATGTAAAACTGACTCTGTGGCACACTAGAAGATTTTCATATTATTTTATAGATAATTTTGAGCCCTGTATGTTCTTGCTTTTTTGTGGTAATAATAGAGATTTTAAACTGAGGAATTAGTAACAACACTTAGTTTTTAAAAAGTACCTTTCCTATGTTGAGCATATCAGTAGAAGTCTTGGATACCTGCACTTTCCAATTTGATGTACCTTCTGTAGAACATACACGATGATATTCATATCACACACAAACGGACCTACTGGCCCTTTGACCAAAACGTGTCTGTGTTAGCATTATCCATGTGCCATGTGGAATCTTCACTACAAAAGCATTTCTATGTGCCTTACAGCTACTCACTATATTGGTACTATTCAGTGTTCTTCTGACTATTTGAAATGTAGAAGAAAATCTGCCAAAATTAGTTGTAGAAAACAGTATTTCAATGTGATTGCAATTTTGTGGATAAAATATTCATGCAGACCACCAGAAAGCTGTCTTGTCTCTGCTTCACAATTAGTGAGCTTAGAAGGCTCAAGCAAGTAGAAATGGCTTGACTCTGGCTCATATCCAAAGTCTCAATTTGAGCTTTTTATTGACATAGATGGCTTATTTAACACATAGGTGACACTTGAGGTGGGCTGGATGGAAAAGCAGAATCTGCCTGTGCACCTGTCTTTCTCTTTTCATGGTATAATAGTCTCTATGTTGTTGGACCTTTCACATAATGACAGATTTCCAGATAGAAGCTGCAAAGTCCTTCTGAAGGAGCATTGAAAATGCTAGAGTGGAAATGTCTTAACATTCAATTAATCAACTACATAATAAAGGCAAATCCAGATTCAAAAGGAGAATTAGACTCAGTTCGGAAGGGAAGAAGTAGTGAGAATTTTTGGTCATCAATAAAATGCCTCTAACGGGTAGAACACTCACAGTATTGAGAAAATGTGATCAAGTATACTCAAGTACATTGTAATCAAATTCATGCAAATCATGCTACCATATTTCCATAGGTTGACTCTTTTCCTATTCTATGCTTCTACACTAGTTTCTGCGTTAAAATTTTATGTCATCTAACAATTAAAAAGCATTTATATGGCTTCAGCCCACTATGAAACAGATTTTATCTCAGGTGAAGCTATTTATTTAATGTGATTTTTTTACTGTAACTCCATACCCATTTTTACAGGAACTACAAAGTTGCAACTATTAGGCGTTGTAAATGATTCCAGTAAACCTCTGATGAATGCTGTTTTTATCTTAATAAAAAGCCAGGGATGCATACAGTCTCCATAAAGACTAACTTTAGAATAGTATAAGAACATAAAAGCAAAAAATACATGAGAAAAAATACCTAACTAAGCGATGTTACATAGGAGTTTTTGGTCGCTACATGTCAAATTAGCTAAAATAATGTTAACTTTGAAAGTGCTATTCTTTAAATCAACTACTTAGATAAATTCTTTGAACAATATTAAGTTACTCCAACTTTTGAAATACATAAAGCAACATTTGAAGTAGTTGTATTTTGACAGATTGCAAATGATAAAATCCAATATTGTCAAAAGAGTTACTGCTTTTCAAGTTTTACAATTTATTAGCTTAAAATCCTCCAGGTGGAGTTAGATGTATTAATATCCAAATGAGGGAAGGCAAAAGGAAATGGAGCAAGGCAGTACAGCATATTCCCATTTCAATTTAAAGATACTTGCACTCAGAATCATTACCAAGACAGCACTCTGTAGGTTTGTTTAACTATTATGATAAAACAATTTGTGTAATAGAAAAAGTGTATTCATAGCACTGTGACACAAATTATGTAGTTTTCTAATTGAAAAAATATTAATAGGATAGTAACTTTTAACTAGAGAAAGATAGGGGTAAGTTTTTTTTAAATCCTGAAAATACTATTAGTCCTAAACAAAATTCTTCTTTTTTTAAGATTTTACATAGCTTTATTTTTAAATTATGTGTTCTTTTTTATGAAATAGTAATGGCTAATTAGAAGACTCAATTTTTAGGTGTTGTATAAGCTTTCTTAGGTTTTTCCTAAGTGGTTCAGTATTGCAGTAATCTTGGCCGATTTATCTCCAAAACATATATGCTTACCACTTTAAAATAAATAATCAAAGAATATGGTAAATATTATAAATATCAATAAAGGAAAATGCACTTGATTTATAAATTTGAAAAAAATTGATATAGGTATGCATGCTCACACACAGAAGTACCCATAAGTAACTAAACAAATATGGGTATATTTCACAACTCACAAGGGATTCAAAATTTCTGTACTAATGTAACATCTAATATGCTTGTTTGCCTTTCTATTGCAAAATAAAAGATTTTTTTCAGCACAATAAAACTCTTACATTTACTTAACAGTTTTAAGTTATTAGAAACAGATGGTGTTGTGCTGGTAAACACAATTAATTTACATTTTTTGAGAATGCATTTAATTGGAACTGGACTTCGTGTCTCGCATGTATTGGTTTCATTGTTATACAGACTGTACAATTCTGCCAGCTGTCATACAGCTTGATTGTAAAACATGGGGAATGGTGATATTTCAAAAAATATTATTATAGTAGAAGGCACAGTGCCATTAATCTCCCTGAAAATACTCCCTTTAGCTTCAAATGCACTTAGCATAATGTTCTTGCCACTTTCTAAAGCAATTCTAGAAGTCCTCTTTCATTAGTGTCTTTAGTTGCTCTTTCATGACTACCTAGCTATCCCAAGTAGATTTAAAACTTTTAGCTTTCACTGTCATTGTCTCAGTTACTCTCCTCTTTTCTGGGACAAAATACCCAATACCCACAATGTAAAGAAGAGGTTTATTTTGGATCATGTTTTATAAATTTCATTCCTTGCATATTTGGCTAGCTCAGAAGTATGATGGCATGGCAGAGGGTCTTCGTGGAGGAAAATGGCTCACAGCATGGAAAACAGGAAGCAAAGAGGGAAAGGAGGAGTTGGGAGGGAGATAATCATTTCCATTCCAACCTGCCCACCCCCACAGTGACTGCCCTTGCCAATCAAACCCCAATCCCTCACAGCAAGGCATTTATAAGTCGCTATCATCAAGTTACCTTACAAAAGCCTCACCTATGAGCCTATGAGGCCCTCATGGGACATCTAGATATAAACCACAATAGTCATTTTGACTTTGGGGAGAATGAGAAGTAACATAATGTCATAACTAGTGAATAAGGTAGATGAGGTATAGTGTTTGATTGTGTCAAACTGAGAAGTTTAAATAAACTGGATCGGCAATTCTATATCCTAGGGTGTAGAGGAGCCACCTTAGGGTGGATCATTGTCTAGATGATATAAAAGTGAATTGATGAAGGACAGAGGGAATTCTATTCTTTGGAGGAGGTCCAGTCTTCACCTTCAGCTTGGCCATCATCTCCTGGCTTTTAAGGTAGATACTTTGGCTTCCACCTTGGGTCCTTCAGCTTTCTGGTGTAAACTCATCAATCTTCTGTCACAAGCCCATCAGTCTCCTGATATGGACTTGCACAGAATACTACAGTTAACTCCAGACCTTGGACTGAATCCTTCAGTCTCCAATGTGCAGACACCCTCTGCATGCTTCCTCATCCAACTCTGTTGCTCAGAGTTACAACTCTGTCATAAGCCAATCTTGTAATTTCTTATACATTTGTACATCTTGTATTATATCTGTTTCTCTAGTAAAACCCGGACTAATACAGATTTTGGTACCAGGAGTGGCTCTAGAGAAACAGAATATAATGATGGCATTCTTTAATGGCTTTAGGGGTTCCTAGAGTTGGCTCCGCAGTTGGGACCTAAAGACACCATGGTCTTTCCTGATTCTGTGGAGTATACTGACAATCCTTGGTGTGAACTGTTTAAACTACTATGGCTTGTGGATCCATTTGATTATCCTAATTCATCACTCATGAGATGTCAGGGATTTAGCAATTTCATACATGGAAATTTTGCATTTCTTCAGCAGAGTAAGAAATACGATGATGCTCAATGTTTGGTCTTAGCCTCACTGGACAAACTTGTGAAGGAAAATAAGGAGCTCAAAGATTCAAATTCCCATCTCCAGACAAACATAAGAAATTAAAAGTTTCTCAGTGTGTCTTGAAAGAAAATCTCCTCTCTTTTAACCACAAAGCTGAGATTGCAGAAACCCAAATTGAATCCCTCATAATTCAATTGGCTGAACTGCAATGTAAATTTAATGCTCATCCTGGAAGGGTGTCTAAAGCAAAGGTGAGTGCACTGATTGGGAAAGAACGGGATCACACAATTTGGGTTGGAGACATGTGGGAGAGTCCTGAGGAGGCTGAGGATGTGGAATTCCTAGATGCTGATGAGATTATTTTGCCGGAGGAAGAGAGGCATTGCTGTCTCCACTCCCTGCAGTGTTAATGTCTCCTAGTATGCCTGGGGAAGCTAATCCTGTGTTGACCCAGCAGGATAATACAGACACTCCTCAGGACCCACCCTCATCACCCATTTTTGCCTCTAACTGTGTCCATAACCAGGCTCAAATCTCGTAAGGCTCTTAAGGGTGATGTACATAATGAGGCCCACTAAGAGGTCCGCTATTCTCCCAAAGAACTTCTTGAGTTTTCTAACTCTTATAAGCAGAAGGCAAATGAGCAAGTGTTGGAATGTTTTTTTATGAATGTGGTATAACCATGGCAAAAAAGTCCACCTAGATGAACTTGTTGATATGGGCCATTAAGTAGGAATTCTGAATTTAATATTGCAGCTCATGGAGTAAAGAAAGGTGTTAATAGTTTATTTGTCTCATCAGCAGAAGTGGCCCACTGAATGAACTAGAGATGCCTGATATTCCATGGTTTACTATGGATGAAGGAATTCAGAGCCTTAGGGAAATGAGAATGCTGGAGTGGATCTGTCATGTTACACCTAATCCTCCACATTGGGATGATCCAGAAGATATACCCTTCACTAACACCTTGAGAAACAGATTTGTGAAGGGAGCACAAGCATCCCTGAAGAGGTCTGTCACTGCTCTTCTGTGCACACCAGAGCTTACACTGAAGACTGCTGTTGCTCAATGAAAATTTAAGGGCAATAGGTTTGATTGGATCCCATACTAGCTGAGGTTAAGTGGCAGTCCTTAATCACCAAAGGCAGGTTCCACACACTTACATAATAGACAGCAGAAGCAGAACAATGACCAGAATAATCCAACACCTGCAGACCTATGGTGTTGGCTGATCAGCCAAGGTATTTTCAAAAGTGAAATCAATAGGAAGCCTACAAAATTTCTACTACATTTATATACTTGAAAAAATTTGAGGACAAAAGAACAGAAACCTACTTCAAATTGTGGTAACAGGCAATCATGGCCCCTCAACCAGTTCCCAGATTTGAGCCAGTTTATAGACCCAGAACCCCTTGAATGACAGGGAGGCCAGATCCCCTTGAGGAAGGATCCTGATGCCCCCAAAATTTATGCAGTCAGACTTTCTCCCATCCTTCCTCAAGGAACATAAGTCCCTTTGCCTGAGTGACTGCACACTGGGGAAAGGGGAATGATCAGACATTTGAGGGACTACTGGATACTGGTTCTGAATTATCATTGACTCCAGGGGATCCAAAACATCATTGTGTCCCTCCAGTAAGAATAGGGGTCTATGGAGGTCAAGTGATCAATGAGTCTTTAGCAAAGGTCCGACTCACAGTGGGTTTAATAGGTCCTCAAATCCATCCTGTAGTCATTCCCCCTGCTCTGGAATGTATAATTCGCATAGATGTACTTGGCATTTGGCAGAATCCTTACATTGGTTCCCTAACCTGTAGTGTGAGGGCTACTATAGTAGGGAAGGCCAAATGGAAGCCATTAGAGTTGCCTCTGACTGGTAAAATAGTAAATTAAAAGCAGTATTGCATTCCTGGAGGGATTCCAGAGATTAGTACCACCATCAACAACTTGAGGGATGCAGAGGTGATAGTCTCTGCCACATCTCCACTTAATTCTGCCCTTTGGCCTGTGCAGAACACAGATGGGTCTTGGAGTATGATGGTAGATTATTACTGTAAACTGAATCAAAATGTGGCTCCAATTGTTGCTACAGTAGCAGATATGGTTTTCTTGCTTGGGCAGATTAATACCTCTCCTGGTAGTTGGTAGGCAGCTATTAACCTGGCAAATGCCTTCTTCTCCATACCTATCCACGAGGATCATCAGAAACAATTTACTTTCAGCTGGCAAAACCAGCAATATACCTTTACTCTCTTACCTAGGGGTATATTAACTCATCAGCCCTGTGTCATAACTTAATTTGTAAGGATCTTGATCAAACTTTCTCTTCCACAGATATCACACTGGTCCATTATATTGATGATGCTATGCTTATTGGTCCTAGTAAGCATGAGGTAGCAACCACTCTGGATTTGTCAGTAAAGCATTTGAGAGCAAGATGATGAGAAATAAATCCAACAAAAGTTCAAGGTCCATCTACTTCAGTGAAGTTTTTAGGAGTACAGTGGTGTGGAGCATGAAGAGATATTCCTTCTAAGGTAAAACATAAGTTGTTGCATCTAGCTTCCCCTATGACCAAAAAGGAAGCACAATGCCTAGTGGGCCTATTTGGATTTTGAAGTCAATACATTCCTCACTTAAGTGTCTTACTCTGGCCCATTTACCAAGTGACTCAGAACACTGCTAATTTTGAGTGGGGCTCAGAACAGGAAAAGGCTCTGCAACAGGTCCGGGCTGCTGTTCAGGCTGCTCAGCCCCTGGGTCCATATGATCCAGCAGATCCAATGGTACTTGAAGTGTCAGTAGGTAGAGATGCTGTTTGGAGTCTCTGACCAGCCCCCATGGGTGAATTGCAGCAGAGGCCTTTAGGATTTTAGAGCAAGTTTCTACTATCATCTGCAGACAACAACTCTCCCTTTGAAAAATAGCTCTGTCCCTGCTATTGGGCCTTATTGGAAACTGAACACTTGACTATGGGACACAAGGTCACCATGTGACCTGATTCATCTGTCATGGCCTAGGTATTATCTGATCTACCAAGTCATAAGACTGGATGTGCACAGCAACAGTCTATCATTAAATGGAAGTGGTATATTCATGATCGAGTCATGGCAGGTCAATATGGTACAAGTAAATTACATGAGAAAGTTGCCCAGGTACCTATGGCTCCTATGCCTGCTATATTCCTTTTATTTCCTAGCATGCACCTATGGCCTTGTAGGGTGTACCATATGATCAGCTGGCCAATAAAAGAAGGCTAAGGTCTGGTTTATGGATGGCTCTGCACAGTATGCAGGCACCACTGCAAGTGGACAGCTGCAGATTTACAGCCCCTTTGTGGAACATCCTTGAAGGACAGTGGTGAAGAGAAATCACTACAGTGTGCAGAATTTCGGGCTGTGCACTTGGTAGTACATTTTGCCTGGAAGAAGAAGTGGCCAGTTGTGTGACTATATACTGACCCTTGGGCCATAGCCAATGGTCTCGTTGGATGGTCAGGAACTTGGAAGGAACATAATTGGAAAATTGATGACAAAGATATTTGGGGAAGAGGTATGTGGATAGACCTCTCCATCTGAGCAAAGGATGTAAAAATATGTGTTTCCCATGTAACTGCTCACCCAAAAGTGACATCAGCAGAAGAGGACTTTAATAATCAAGTGGATAAGATGACCCATTCTGTGGATAGTGGCCAAGCTCCTTCTTCAGCAACCCCTTTCATTGCCCAATGGGCTCAAGAATAGAGTGGCCATGGTGGCAGGGATGGAGGTTATTCATGGGCTCAGCAATATGGACTCCCACTCACCAAGGCTAATCTTCTGAATGCCCAATACACAGCAGCAGAGGTCAACACTGAGTCTCTGATATGCTACCATTCCCTGGAGTGATCAACCTGCAATCTGATGGCAGGTTCATTACAGTAGATCACTTCCATCATGGAAGGGACTGCACTTTGTCCTCACTGGTATACATACGTATTCTGGATATGAATTTGCCTTCTCTGCATGTAACGCTTCTCCCAAAACTACCATCTATGGACTTACCGAATGTCTTATCCACCATCATGGAATTCCACGTAACATTGCCTCTGACCAAGGAACACAATTTATAGCCAAAAAAGTGAGGCAATGGGCTCATGTTCATGGAATTCACTGGTCTTACCATGATCCTCACCATCCAGAAGCAGCTCGACTGATAGAAAGGTGGAATGGTCTTTTGAAGACACAATTACAGCACCAGCTAGGTGGCAGTAACTTGCAGGGCTGGGGTACTTCGAAAGACCTTATATGCTTTGAATCAGCATCCACTATATGCTACTGTGCATCCCATAGCCAGGATTGATGGGTCCAGGAATCAAGAGGTGGAAGTAGGAATGGTACCACTCACCATTACCCATAAAGATTCACTAGCAAAATTTTTGCTTCCTGTACTCACGACCTTATGTCTTATTTCCAGAGGGAAGAAGGATTACACCAAAAAATACAACGATGATACCAGTGAACTGGAAGCTAAGATTTTCCCCTGGTCATTTTGGTTGCCTCGTGCCTCTGAGGAAACAAACTGAAAAAGGAGTCACAGTGTTGTCAGGGGTGATAGACCCAGATTAGCAGGGGGAAATTGGGCTATTACTCCACAATGAAGGAAAAGAACATATGTGGAGTGTAAGAGATTCCCTTAGGGCACCTCTTAGTATTACCTTGTCCTATTATTAAAGTCAATGGGAAATTACAACAACCTAATATAGGCACAATGACAATTAGTCTAGAACCTTCAGGAACAAAGGTATGGGTCACTCCACCAGGAAAACAACCAAGACCTGCTGAGGTGCTTGCTGAAGGTCAAGGGAATACAGAATGGATAGTGAAAGAAGGTAGTTCTAAATACCAGCTATGACCCCATGATCAGCTACAAAAAAGAGGGTTGTAATTGTGCTATTTCTCCCCTTTATGGTACTGATATAATATAATATTGATAAACTTAATACTGGTTCTTAAAGATTGTTAAACCTGTGTTATAATGTTCAAATTATGAAATTATAGGTGTAAGCATCAATCTAAGAAAATTTACATTCTATTCGGATGAGGGAATTAGTGCACTTCTGTTTGTATGAAGGATAGATATAAAATGTTAGGCCCAATTGCATGCGTGTTTTGTATCTGGAGATTGGTCTAAAGAAATGTGTCTGGTTGCCAAGTTGACAAGGGGTGGATTGTAGTGGTTGATTATGTCAACTTGAGAAGTTTAAAAGCTTAACTAAATTGGCTCAGCAATTCTATAAACTAGGGTTCAGAAGAACCACCCTAGGGTGGATCATTGCCTAGATGATATAAAAGGGAAATGAAGAAGGACAGAGAGGCTACCATTCTTTGGAGAAGCTCCAGTCTTCACCTTCAATTTGGACGTTGTCTCCTGACTTTTAGTGTGACTCTTTGACTTCCACCTTGGATTGTTCAGTTTTCCAATGTAGACTCATCAGCTTTCTGTCACAGATTCATCAGCCTTCCAATACAGACTTGTGCGGAATGCTGCAGTAAACTCCAGACAAAGGACCTTCCTTTGGTCTCCAGTGTGCAGACACTCTCTACACACTTCCTCATCCAGCTCTGTGAATGACCACAGTAAGCCAATCTTATAACTTCTTATGCATTTGTATAGCTTGCATTATATCTGTTTCTCTAGTAACACCCTGACTGATACATGAGGATATGCCACGATGATTGTATGAGCCTGACTTTACCTTCAGTAGCACTTGGCAGAAACATTCACTGATTTTTTATCACAACTCATAAAGAAACTCCACAAAGAGGACTTTCACCTTTATTTTTTACCTGCATACCAATAACTTCTGGAAACACCCCTTAAGACACACCCAGAAGTGAACTTTACTAATCTTATAGGTGTTTTTTAATCCAGGCAGGTGGACATGTCATGATTCATGGTCACAATCCACATGGTCAACTTGTCAACCAGAACATTTTCTTAAACCATACTTAATCTCCAAATAGATTCAATAGAAAATTTATAATTCTACCTGCCAAAATAAAACTATCTGTGTACAACAAGAATGCACTAATACTTTCACAAGAATAGATGGTGAAGTTATTCTTTGGGTGGTGCTCATTATTCTGATATCACTACATTATAAAAGATACATTTAGTATTAGGTAAGTACCAATGTTTAATCAATGCTATTGTTACATGGTGTAGGAATACCAAAAAAGAAAACAAAGTCAATTAATGTCTACCTGTATATGCACAGGTATATTAACAAAATAGGACAGAAATACATTTGCAACCCTCATTTCTGCAACTGATGATGCAGTTCTTCTTGGTAACTATAACTATTTTCTTCAGTTACCCATTCTATATTGTCTTGGATAACAGCAGGTATCTGAGCAGACCTTGGTTCTTTACCTCATACGTAATGCATAACTCCGTTATTAAAGGGTCTGGGTCATTTGTCATCCTGCTTGGATTGAGTTTTTGTAGTCCACCATTCATTTTAATGACAGGTAATGGTAATACTACCAACGTGCCCCATGGAGTCTTCTGCATCCCACACATTTTCTCCTCTACCTCTACTGTGGAGTAGTAGTCTAATTTCTGCCTGGTAGCATTGATCATTCATTCCTACCACCACTGAAACTTCCATTTTTAGCCTTTTGACTCAAAGGCATGAGGAGCCCAAAATGGCCAGAGGAAGTCTTAGCTTTCAGTATGATGGGAATTATTTCTCTGCATCCTCATGCAAGCCTTCTCCCTTCTGCAACTAGGACTTCTACGTGCATAAAACATAAAGCTATAGGAGTCGGGAAGCAAAAATCTTGCTAGTGGGTACCTAGGGCAATAGTAATTGGTACTGTTCCCCTTTCCACTTCTTCTTCTTTGAGCCACACATCCTGACCAGAGTAAAAAATGTATCATATTCAGACTGCTGAATCAGAACATGCATGTACAGCACTTGGGAGAATCTTGTGCCAGCCCAGCCAGGTATTCACATTTAACTGATCCTCTAACTGCATCTTTAAAAGGCTGTTGCTCCATTCGATCAATCCAGCTGCCAGTGGAGTCAACAAACTAGGTGTCATCTGGAAATTAGTTGAGGAGCCACGACTCTCTGATGTTGTGATTTGAGTTAGATTTTTGGTCATTTTCTTGGAAATTTTTCTGCTTATATAAATCCTATAAACCTTTAGTATACCTCCTATCTGTTTTACTTCTGAGAATACTGTGATTCATTAGTGAGGGCCAAGGTCTACACAAGTCAGATCATTCCAACCATTGTTTTACACCTACTGTTCATTACGCTAAGTACAGCCACCTTACCTTTGACAGTAGAGTCCTGCTACTTGGCCCCTTCCACTCTGGAGTCCAGTTATGTCCATCACATTTAAATTTCTCAAATGAGTGATTGGGATTCCCACTGTTTCATGTACACAGAAGAGTAATGACAGGAATTTGCAAGGATGTTGGGGTTCTCAATTTTTTTAAGGTCTAAGTGAAGGCAATATATCCTGGGCCTTGCTAGTGTGGAGAAGTAGGTTTCACTTGGTAAATTCACTCCACGCCTAATATTTTCCTTAGCTTTGAATACTCTCAGCAGTAATGAACAACAAGAATAATCAGGCCTCTCTAGATAACTCATAATGGATCATTCTTTGATCTAACTTTAGCCAACAACCAAATAAGTTATTGGTAACTTTTTCTTAAATCTCCACAAGCTGTAATATTAAATCCCAAATCTCTGCTTAATAGCCCCATATCAAGAATTTCAATGTGATCCAGGTTTATGATGAGGCCATTATCCTACACCCTTAAAATCCATTCCCAATCATGTATTCCCAAACTTCTCCTTGTAAGAATTAGAAAACTCAGTAAGTTATTTTGTGCAGAGCATATTTTCTTATGCTGTGTGCCTCACCTTAGGAGGCTGGTGCTATTTCAACTTGTTTATGGGCCTACAGGCAAAAGTGGGTGTTGCCCTTTGGTATTGTCATGCTTGGTAATTCATCAGGAAAGCTCATTACTGCTTCCACTGCTATGGTAAACTTACTTTTCTCTGACATACATGGAGAGACCAGCCCCACAAGTGGTAGGGATGGAGATAACTCTGCCAATGAGGGTGGGAATACCTTTTCAGTGTTAATCTTTTCAGTATTTACACGTGTAATACACCTGGCATCATGAAGTTTCTCCCAGGCATCTTCATCCCATTTACAGACCCCATTCTTTACTTAAATGTGTACTATAATTCATCGAAGCATATGATGATGATTTGCATTTGGTTTTTCTTAACTTCAGTTTTATGGTTACAGGAAAGAAGATTCTCCTTTAGGGCACATTTAGAAGACTTTACATTACTTAAGCTGGAAAATTGAATACTGGAACTAATTCTTTCCCTTTATTACTTTGTCCAGAGATGCGAAATATAACTGCCATGGTCATTGTATTTTTCAGTCTTCCAAAATAATCAGAAATATCATTAAATTCCTTCCATCTCACAAGTGACAAATTAAAACTAACAAAGGCATCTGTATGGTGTATTTCTTTGAACATTTCATGTCATGGAACATCAATACTCTACATTAGCAGCATGACACTCTTTGGCAAATTTATGTCTCATCAAATTAGAGTGCCAACTCAAAGAACCATTAAACTGATCCTTACAATTCCTTTTCTCCAGAACCACTCCCAGTACTGAAATCTGAATTGGTTAGGGTTCTCTTGGGGAAAAGAATATGAAAAAAAATTAGGCGGGTTCATGAGGTCAGAGAGGAGAATCCACAGCAATGACTGCCTGTGTGTTAAGGTATCCAGAAAATCCTGTAGCTGCTTAGCTAAAAATCTAGAAGCCATGGAACAAGAGGGATCAAAGATGCAGGACTGAAAGTCTAGGAGCATGGAGGAGAGGTGCTGTGATGTGTCTGCTTTGAAAGGCTGAAAAAAAAAAAGGTTGAAGGAACAAGAGTCTGATGTTCACAGGCATGGCAAGAGTCTGAGGTTCACAGGCACTTTTCTTAGAAGAAGGAAGATTTGATAAGCACATCAACATTTTCCTTTTTTCCCTTTTATCCCATCTAGTTTACAAGATCATTGAATAGTATCTGCGGTAGGAGTCATCTTTCCTCTGTTTACTGTCTATAAGCTCATAATCTCCAGAAACACCACAAAGACATAACCAGAAATGTGCTTTACCAACCTGCCGGGCAATTTCTAATCTAGTCAAATTATCATGTCACTAATAATGGGTAAACAAAATGAAATAAATGGTTCATGTTGCATTAGTCCCTTTAGTAATAATGGTCTATAGTTAGTATGAAAAGCTAGGGTTTCTAGAGTTGCACTATTTTTATGTAACTAGCATAAAATTCTAAAATGTAGCTGGGCATTGTGGTGCAAGCCTGTAATCCTAGCCCTCGGGAGGCTGAAGAAATAGGATCCTTGTGAGTTCAAGATCAGCCTGGGCTACAAAGTGAGCTCAAGGCCAGACTGCACTGCATAACAAGACCCTGTCTCAAAGAGACCGAAAAAATTCTAAAAAGTATTTTAAACATGTAAAACAGCTTATGCTTAATATTTTTGAAGGAACAGTTCTTAACAAATTTTGAGGCTTAGGTTTAGTTTTAGTTTACATTTTTACTTTACATTTTTGCTTATCATCCAGACAAAATTTTTCTAAAACTTTATTAGAAATAGTGACAGGCTATTATAAAGTATATGGTCCAAAGGTATTATTTAAATATGACAAGTTCTCTTAATAGTATGTACTATAATCAATAGGCTTGTATTTTCATCTTACTAGCAGATGTTACTGAAACACCAAACACGAGCAGTGAAAATATATTTCTTTTGTTAGTAATTATTATTTACTCTGCTCTGGTATATCAGTGTTTCATAGACGAACTCTAATTTTTTTCACCGCATAAGGAAATCTTTTTTTTTTTTTTTTTTTTTTTTTTTGTCAGAAGATGAGGTCTTATCCTTCTGTTAAATATTACCAAAGCAAACAAGTAAATATCTTTAAGGTGACAATTGGCAATAAACTTGTCTTTTTTGTTTACCATACCCTGTTTTTAGATTAACAGGAAAATGGTTTTAGATATCTATTTCAATATTTATCTCCCGTATGATTCACCCTGTTCCTGATTATTTAAGCAAAATTTCATACTCTCAAATTTATCATATATTGATTGTAAGGTTATAAATCAAAGAATTTTTCTAATCTATAAAGAATTTGAAAATGCTTTACCATGCTCGTATTCATTTAAAAGTCTGAATACATGAACCTGGTTGTACCCATGCCCACATACCCATCCCCAGGGAAGATGCGGAGAAGAAGAAATCTCTAGGCATTGAGCTGTGAATACAAAGGTATGAAGTGAAAACTAAAAGTGCTTTGTAGACAGTCTGCAGATTACCGGTGTGACTTCTTACAGGTTCCACATTTCAAAGCATGAAAGATGTGCCAAACCATTGGCCGACTACTAGATTGTATAGGCGCAAGTGTATACTCAAGAAGGAAGACTGTAAAAACAATATAAATGCTTTATTTAAAAATGTAACAAAGTTAAATGGACACAAGATTTTTAAAAAATATAGAATCTACAGATTATTCCAGCATAGCTGCTAAATAAATATACACAAGAATCAAAATAAACCATAAAAATGGATTATTTCAATTTTGTTGAAATACATTCTGCAAAATCTGGAATGTCTAGGTTTTTTTTTAGTTTAGCATACAAAGAAACTGAAAAACAGGTATTATATGGGAGTGGAACCATGGAAAATTTTTCTGATAGATGCCAGACTTTGGAGTTAATAAAACATTAAGATAATCTACATGACTATTTCTAAAACATAAAAACCAGAAAACCTTACCTGAAAAGTCAAAGAAAAGTATGTCAGTATTGTATCTCCATAAAAGGATATCAATAAACAAAGAGAATATGTGAAAGACAGACAAGTAAAAATTTGGGTGTTAAAAAGTATAATAATAGATGTTTGGATTTTATATGGCTCTCCTACAATTTAAAGATAAAAATGATAAATTTTCTTATTGCTCTATTGTGCCAATACCTACAAGTTAAAGGGGAAAAGATTTATTTTAGCTCACAGACTGTAGTGATTTCAGTCCATGATCTGCTGGATCCAAGGCCGGGCAGCATGGCCAGTGGGCATGGGAAAGGAGAAAGAGCTCATGGTGGGCAGGAGGTAGAGTCAGCCAAGAAGGAGGAGGAATAGATATTCTTCCAGGCCACGCCCACAGTGACCCAGCTCTTCCCACCAGGCTTCACCTCCAAACATCACACCGAGCTATTAACCCATTAGTGGATTGAACCAATATCACACAACCGTGATCCAGTCACCTCCTCCAGGCCCCAGCTATGAGCACATGAGGTTTTAGGGGGAATATCTAGATTTATGTTGTAAGAGCATATCCAGAAATATTATCTAGTAATATAATATAATAATATAATATAAGTTTAGATATTTAAGACAATATAGATGATCCTTCAAAACATCAAGCAAAGCCAATGAAGTTACTGTATAAATCATTTGATAGAAAATCTCCTAAATGCACGTCGTTGGACAGAAGTAGATTAGTGAAACCTGGGACAGTGCTGCGGGAGGTGGTATAGGAAAGGACAGTGACTGCTAAGGAACACTTTTTTTTCTGCCTTGTAGCAATGTTTCAAAATGGCATTATTGGTGATGACTACATAACCTTGTGAATATGCAAAAAATATTGAACTGTACTACCGAATTAGATGAATTCAATTACATGTTATATGTCTATAAAGTTACAATAATAAATCTTAATATTTAAAGTAAGTTGATTTCAAGCATTTAATTTCTGACCATGAGCCCTATTTTCAAATAATGTAGCCTCATTATAGAAAATATATATAAATTTCAAAAATATTAAGGAACCAAACATATTAACCCACTCTAACCCAGTTACTTTCACTCTTAAAAGTTTTTTTTAATCTATTTCCTCATTGGTTTCCATAGGCAAATTGCCTGACAATGACCCTCACTCAATCTCTATTTGCTGGGTTACATTGCTCCCTTCATTTAAATAGTACTTCAATTTCTGTTTTTGTAAACTCAAAAATTTCTAGTAAACACTAAATAATTCACTACATAAAAAGGGAAAATAATAATACCTGATATATAATTACCTGATGGGTGTACCTAACGGTGTTATAAAAAAGTTAATATATAAAGCACACATATAAATATATTTAAATGTATGCAATTTAATATGCATGTAATCCATGTACTAAATATTATAAAATAAGCACTTTGACTATAAGCATAAGCTATTCAGGATGTAAAACTTAGTAGCCTTGAACTTTTTTCACTTATGTATACATCAAGGTTAAAGTAACACATTTATTTCAATTTTTGTGACCACAAAGGCTACAGTTCTCATTACAGAACTTTATACAAAAATAATAGAAAGAGATGAAGTGGACTTGTGTAAGACTGAAAACCCAGATAAGGACAAATAGTAAGATAAAGATAAATGTAAAGTGCTTAATATTTCTTGAAAACATTCTTTTTTATGAACCCATATTAATTGTGCAAATTAATGTGTTTCACTGTGACATATGGAAAAAACTTTTTAAAATATTTATTGTTTTCATAAAATATATTTATGAGGGCAAATGCTTAGCTTTAAACTAGTTGTATTTCTTTTTTTCTTTTTCTGAGACAGGCTCTCACTACGTAGATTGTACTATCTTTAAATTTATGGTGTAGCCTAGGTTGGCTTTAAACTCAAAGCAATCCTCCTGACTCAGCCTCACAAGTACTGGGATTAAAACCATGAGCCACTACACCTAGCTTAACTGGTTGTACATCTACAAGTCTGTATCTTCAGGAATATAGAAACTTTTGAACCTGAGGCATTTTATTAGCACCATATCATACACTGAACTTGAAATTGGGTACAATTCTTCAAGTTTTAATAGATTTACTAACAAAAGCATTAAAATCCCATCCAGGAAAGAAGTAAAACCTTGGGAGCATTTAAACATTTTCTTTTCTTTTTTTACAAGTATCTACAATAGGAAGTGAGAGTTTAAAAATGAGATGAAAGCAATAAAATATAGAAAGAAAAATATATAAATAAATATTACATCTTTGAATACTTCCAAGTTCATTAAGTAAAAGAAATGCTTGTGGAGCTTCACTGCAAAGGTTTAAACTAATTCAGCATTTCTACTATTTTTGTGTGTTTCAAATAAGAAAGTTAAAATTTATACCTTTGTGTGCAGGTTTGGTGTACTTGCTGTGTACATGCGTGTGTGTTTTACTATTAATGAATGAACAAGGAAAGAGCATGTGAATCAAATAGCCCATTTTACCGATGTGATTTTAAACTGGAAAATATTTTCAAATTATTTGTGACAGAAAGGATCTTTGAAGTATTTACATTAATATAGAATATTTTGCCAAACATCCACACTTTTGGTCTAACTTAATTATAAAGCAAACCAAAATATTCTCTCTCACGTATAAAATGCTTTTAACAATGAATATTTCAGTTGGGTCTCACTTGGGAAGCTGAGGCAAGAGGATCATCATGGATTCGAGGCCAGCCTGGGTTGTATAGTGAATTCAAAGCTAGCCTGAACTACACAGTGAGACACTATATCAAAAATAAAAAATAAAACAAACAAAAAGTATGAGTGTTTCAACCTGTATAATTACTAGTAATTATAATATAGTAATTATAATATAGAAGTAGTTTAAAATATTGACAATAGTTCTGATGATTGATTCTCTTCAAATTAAAGTGGAAGTATGACATTGTTTTAAACAGGAAATTATTTTAGCACATAATCTCAAAAAAAATTATACATAAATGCAGAAAAGGAGAGGAAATTTTTTTTTCCTAATCAATATCAGATATTTCAACCTATAAAAAGATTTTGACTAAAAATACTAAATTTTACTATTTAAGGTCTACCACATATAACTGAAATCATTTAAGAAACATATATTGTAAGGAAATGTATTAAATTGAGTGGTACCTAAAACTATCTGACTACAATTGTACTATCAGTTTTGAACAATTATTCAGAAGATTTGCATGAAGATTGATATGGTTTAGTTTATAATTTCTACACATCCTTGTTTCATAATGTTATGTAAAATATTCAAATATCTAAGAACTGGTTACATAATTTATAAAATAAAAATGCTTCTAAATGAAAAATTTCTGTAAAACTCAGTGAAAATATTAGCTTTTCTTCAATGGGAAAAATTATCTGACTTCTCCAAGTTATAAGAGGAGCACTTTAATTTTGACTCCATTTTTTTTGAGATTTCAGTATATGCTCTACTAGGTCCAAGGAAGAAACATCATGGCAGAAGCCCACACGGAGGAAATCTTCTCAGCTCCTTGTGTCCTGAAAACAAGGGTCAGAAGACTCACTCACAGAAGAGGAGCCAGACATAGACTGCTAGATCAAACCTCTATGAGGCAGTGTGTGAAGCCCCAAGTGCCAGTTTGCCCAAGCAGCTATGACTAACAGGCAAAATTGTGCCAGGGCCACTGAATCACTTCTTCAGAAGCCTTGAAATATCATCAAATTTATGACTGAGATTAAGCAGCACAGATAATACAGTCAAAGTGATTAGCACATGTGTCTAATATAGGGTAATATCTTAATGAATGGTAACTTTTTTTCCAAGGCATATTAGAAATGGATCAGTATTATTTCCTGTAAGTAAAGTACAGTCATGGATACATAATGCTACATTTCTGATCTTATACAACATTGAGTCTAGTTTCCTATGTCTATCACAAGATTTGGAAGTTTTCAACATATATTACATTTGGGAGTGGAATACTGGAAAATATTTCCATGGAGATCTATACTTCCATAGAGTGTGTAATCTCCTTGGAGTCCCCTTAGAATTTTGAAAATTTTAAGAACTATGGAAAATTATTTACTGTGTCTACTGATTTTCCTAGAATATAGATGAGTTCTTACGACTTTTAGCTTGTAATATTCTGTTTTTATACTATAAAATATGATATATCACATTTAGCATAATTTTAACTAATCAAAACTCTTTCTATATTTATCCAATAGGAAAACACAATATATATCATTACACCCTCCCTTGAAGGAAAACAGCTTTATTAACTATATAGATAGATCTGATTTTCTTTACTAAATTACAATTAATTTAATTCTAACATCAGACAAAGTTATGAATGTTAATAAAAATTATCCATTCACCATAGTAAATGTTTTTTCAAAAGTGGAAAAACCCTGGCACTGTTGGTGGAAAGTACATGATCTGGAAACAAGAGTGAGTTCTCAGTTTGAAAGAAAGAGCATGGGATTTGAAGTGATATGTAAAATACATCCTCAAGATTAGATTTTATTTTATTTTTTTTTTACACTTTTACTATTTATTGTTTATAAAAAAGCATCAAAATTTTCAACATTGACTAATTTTTAGTATACAAAGTCTAAAAAAAAAGAAATTCCTATATAAACTATAATGAAAATATCAGTAACACTCTATAAAAAATATAATTTTCAAAACTTTTTTTCAAGAAAAAAATAATCTTTACTTCAATTATCACAGTGAAGACAGTCTTCACACATGACAGCAGCATGTTCTACACACACATATCACTTGCACTGACAGCATATGTATTTTGCTTTCATTGCCTTTATGTAGGACATACTTGACATCTGGGTGGTCTTGCAAGATTAGATTTTAATAAATATAATAAGTCAGATGATGAAGGTATCAGTTGGAATTTCCAAGTTTATTTTCTATAATCTTGTAAAAGACATCATCAAATTGTATTCCTTTGGAATAATTGTATTCTGAAACTGGAAGAGCAAAATTCTTGGAGAAAGATATTAGATAAGTGGACAAATGAAGTCCATCTCCTTTTGTTAAATATAAAAATCACATCTAGACTGGGAGTTTTGCTCTGGGACTGGAGCAAGGAGAATCACAAGTTTGAGCCAGCTTGGGCAACTCAGTGACTTAGAAAGATAGCATCTCAAAAAATTTTAAAAAAGGTCTGGGCATGTAACCGAGTGGAAAGAATTAGAGTTCAATCTCCAGTACTATTATGACTACTACTAACAAAAATAATAAAAATGATAGCATATTAACCTAGAACTCTTTTGTAGCACATCATGGAATGGAATTGAGCTAAATCCAGAGTATACTGAGATTTGATCACTGATTTCTATACAAGTGGCCCATACAGTCATATTCCTTTACACTCTTGATACTTATGTAGACAGAGAAGTGAACAGTTATGGTGAGAAAGTATATTCAAAGAAAAACTGAGTCCTAAATATTTATATTTACTGAAACCAGGTTTGTACTTACTCTGGTCTATGGTATTTGTAAGACAATATTTTGGATCCTCGCACCTAAAGATTGATTTGAAAGGCTTACATTTATTCAGCAATTATCATGTGTCAGGAAGTTTTCTGAAATCATTATGCATAGTGAATGACTTTACACTCACAACAGTCCTATGAGGTTGGATCTTTCACTATTCCCATTATACTGACAAAGAAACTTTATACATAGAGAAAAAAAATCTTAAAGTCCCCATAGCAGTTAAAAGAAGGAGCAAAGATTCAAGTGCAATTTAGTGGTCTTAAACTCTAAGACAAATGTGTTAAAATATTACATTTTATATTTTATTACAAGGACTCTTAAACTGGGCTCTATTAACTCATGTAGATTTTATTAAATTCATGTCTCAAGATAGAACCTCACTTCTAGGTAACCAATATTGTATTGTAGAATAACATTATAGCCAGGTTTCTCACTACAGAAAGCTTTGATAGTTCTTCTAAATAGATGTTTCAGGATTTTCATGCTATAATGGGCTATACAGCTATGCAGTAGAATAAGGGGGAAATCACTTTGTTACTACACTAAAAATGTTGAGAGTAGTAAAAGCAATTATGACAAGTATAATAAAATAGGTGGAGGTTTTTACAAGATGGATTATTACAAATAATGAATTCATTATTTCTATACCTCTCTAAAATCTTGAAGAAAAAACCTGTGGTATCTAATGGAGAAGAAAATGTTATCTTAACTCAAAAAATTAAATACAACCTGCATTTCAGTACTAGTTTTGTTGCTAAGAAGCTGAGAGACCTGAGAGTTTTCATTTCACTTCTCTGAGCCTTAGTGCCCAGACTTGTAATGAGGAGGTAGGAATCCCATTGTGATCTTTGAGGTCTTTTTCTACGATGATAGGCTGTGATTATAGGAAATTAGCAAATTTAAGTAGAATGAAGCCAGGAGAGATAAACATGCCAATTACAACATACTAATTCACATCTTCCTTCTCTCAGGCTCAGGTCTAAACAGTACGTTTGTCAAATACAAATGATTTTTGCTGAGAAATACAAATTATTCAACTCCGTGTTTCACAGGGAGAAAACTATATCCCAGATCAAATGTCTATATCACTTGCAATATTGAAATCATTAATCACAGTACTTTAAGGAGAGATTTGGATTTGTACAAAAAGTATTTCCTATTCATCTGCAACAGAGAGCACATGCCACTGGAGGCTGAGTATAAAGCTGCATTTGTGATGAAGCCAGTTGTTTTCTTTTAGATAAATCTCATTGTACCCTTAAAAATATTGCTTTGTTAAATATTAAAATAAACATATATATCACTAAATGTTGAAATCACATATTAGAATCAGATTGAGTTTCTGTAACTTTTTGACGTTTCTGCATTATACAACTTGTAAAGAACAAACAGCTATTTTTTAAATGAAAACATGTTCCCTCAAATAGCAAAAGAAATTTTCCTCACGATATTCTTCTCTTAAATTTAGTAGCAACTTATGACAAATACATATAGAAGAAAATTGTCCCTTTAGAAAAACCTCGAAATAGTTCAAGATATTTTTTTACCCACATAAATACTCTGTACGTAATTATTATTTCAGATTACAAATGTAGAAGCAATGACAATGTTGCTTCCGGAAAACAAGCACCGCACTGCTAATCAACTCAGGGAGAACAGCTCACGGCCATTGAAAAAGTCAATATCAGTAAAGTGTTAAAGATACAAAGTTTAAGGAAAAGAAAACTATTGGAAAGAGTTGAAAAGGCGAGGATGGATAGCTGTTCCTGTGAACTCAAGCGGGTAACAGGAAAGATGATTGCCTGTGGGCCTTCTTTCTTGGCTGCTTAAGGAGGTCAAGGACCACTCCCCCTATTCAGAACTTACCAAAACCTTGGCTTCCGGGCACCTCTGCCTACGACATCCTTCTGCTGCTCTTCCTGAATCTTCTTTCTGTCTACTTGTCCTTGAACTACTTTTCAGGGCCTTATCTTTTGGGTGGTCAGTGGGTTGGCCAGGGGGTGCCTTATTTGTAGTTAGCTTTGACTTTGTAAGGGGGTGTGTGGGTATCCATTGTACTCTATAATTATATGATGAATATAATGATCCTAAAGTGGGTAATACAGTGACCAAAGAGTGAACATACATATGTTTATATTAGTGCTTAGCTGTGCGTATATACTTATATAAGAGCTTTACCCAAACTTATCCACCCTCCCCATTGTTTCTGCCTGTATTGTACTGGAGGTTGTTATGGTTGATACATTGTCTCAACCTGGGGAGTCTAGAGGTTTGGCTAAGTGACTCAGCAGGAAGCCAGGGTGCTTACTTTGTATACATCCTGAGCCTGTGGAAGAGGACCGCATGGAGATTATGTGAGAGCTACATGCCCCTTAGGTGGGGGTGGCCTGTTTACAATGTAAGGGAGGGAAAGAGGCTGCTTGCTGTGATTCCTCCCTTTTGCTCTGGCTGTTTGCTGTTCAGCTGCCATTACCCCCTTTACTCTTGTTGCTTTGCTGTCTCCTGCCTTGGAGCCAGCCAAGTATAGACTGAAACCTCCACAAACTGTAAGCTAAATAAACCTTTCCTTCCTTAATTTTGGGCATTGAGTATTTTGTCTCAGCAACGAGAGAAAAGTAACCAAGACAGAGGAGGAGAAGGATAGCTATGCACTTGGGTCTCTCTGCACTCTGCCTGTCAGCTTTTTCTCTCTGGTCTCTTGGGGGAAGTCCCAAGGCCGTTTGGTACCTGTCTTTATCTTGTTTGTCTCTTTCTCTACCCCTGTCCTTGACCTACTTCCCAGGGGAATTTCTGCAGTAAAATTTTAATCCCTTTGAGTCAGGGTTAGCCACAAGACCCAGTGAGGCCCCTATTTCATTTTCTTGTCTATAGATCCTGCCCCTACAACTAGATGTGCTTCCCCGGCATAAAGTATTGGCCACTCTGGAGATACAGTTTCTCAGGGGAAGTGACTTGAACACACTTTAAAGAGAAAGAAATGAATTTTTCCATCCTTCAGCCTTGCCATCTTTGCAATATGTCCTGATTTCTTTTAGAGACATAGAAAGAAAACACAGGGACATAAACTTGCTTAAAATGGTTGGCCTTGAAATACAAAGTATGACTTCTCTTTAATTTCCTTCTATCAGAACACGTCTGTAATGACATTTCATTTAGCTTAACAATGGGACCAATCATAAAGACAGTTGGAAAATGGCTCTGTACCCACCAAAAGCAAAGGAAATTTCAGATGGCAACTGGAGACTCAGTCATGTGTGTGTTCTTTGTTTTGTACTGTATTGGTTGAGAACTATTATTAATGATTCTAACTTTTGTGTTGTAATGCAAATGAACAATATTCTTGAATTAACTTCTTAACCCCTCCCCAAGGTGATTGTAAATTGCATGTACTGACAATATGTACTAACTTGAAAAAAAAAGAGTTAACTCTTTAAAACTTTCAGGACAAGGGCACATATAAACCTAATTCTTGAGGAAATAGAAATATTTCAGCTAATAAAGCAGTAAAAATTAAAATTAAAAAATATCACAATTAATTTAGTTATTTAAAAACGTGAGAAGGCATTTATTAAGCATTAGAGAAATATTTATTTCATTTCCTAAAAGAAGTGATAAATGTAGTGTCAATCATGTAAATATACATAACCATGCTTGTAGCTTTATATCACAGGAGGTTTTATCATGATAGTGTATGTGAGTGTGCCTGCTATCTGAAACACCAGAAGATAAAAATATTGTTCGTCCAAAGTTACATATGAAATCACTTCTTTTTCAAGTAAAGTTTGAATCATGATGTTAGATATTAATACAAAACATATGGTTTTGTCTACTGTTCTTGAAGATAATATTGGCAGAAAATATAACTGTTCGTAAATTAATTTCTTTAAGTTTAGCATAAAGGGGTAATCATTATTTTGTTGGAATGAGATGGAAGGAAAATTAACATATTTTTCATATTTTAAGCAATAAATTTTTTGTTTGTTTGTTTGGGTTTTTTTTGTTTTTTGGGGTTTTTTTTCCGGTACCGGGAACCGAACTCACGACCTTGCGTTTGCCAGGCAGGCGCTGTGCTGCTGAGCTAAATCCCCAGCCCCTTAAGCAATAAATTTATATTTTTAAAGAATGTGCTATTTAAATACAACTTTTCAGGATATCATCTAAATGTAAAGCCAAAAATATAAATCATACATATGAATGTAATTGTACTAATTTTTTCTCTAATCTTAGAGAAGACTTTCATTTTTTAAGAAGTATATGCAACAGCATATTACTATAAATGAATTTTCAGTATGAAAGAATATTCATCTTGAATGTTTTATTTAAAAAATTGATACAGTCTACTCTAGTATCTTGTTATGGAGAATGTATCATTATTTTAATAGATGAGTGAAAAATCTTTATAAAATTTGTCATATAAAGTACTTAGAAAATCAAGAAGAAAATAATTTTTTTCTGTCTAACTAAAGGTATCAATGAACTGAACAGCAGCACCCTAAGATCATGATAAAGGCAGTGATGTTTATCATCATTGGTTTTGTTCAGAAATATAATTAGGAACTGTAGACAATTCAATAAGAGAAAGATTATAGGTAAAACTTGAAAGGAAAAAATAGTTCTGTTCAGAGATAGCATGGCTGGATGTACAAAACATGCTCAGGAACTTCTGCAATTTTTGAAATTCATATATATATTTTGCAAACACATGTATGAGGCAGATAAAGAAATCAATTCTATTCCTATGTACTACTGAAATACATTCAAATTAAGAGTTCAGTACCCTTAACAACAAGATTTTCTTGCTAATTCCATTTATGAGCCCCATCAGCAGCAGTTTCTGGTGCCCACTCTTCTCTACTCCCATTATGGTAAAGCACTTAATTTCCATATTGATATTTTTAAGAAAACTGGGCATTTTAGGTAATAACAACTCTGGATCCTGATGCTCCCATTCAATGGTTGTTCTATTGCTTGTTTGACCATTTTGTTTGTTTGTCTAGTGATTTTATGAAACTAATTCTGTGAAAACTGTTTTTTTTGCATTTTGTTTTTTTTTTCCCCCTCCGGTACCGGGAACCGAACTCACGACCTTGCACTTGCCAGGCAGGCGCTTTGCCGCTGAGCTAAATCCCCAGCCCCTTTCTTTGCATTTTGAAGCATGTGATTACCCTGCTTAAGTGAATTTCTTGTTTTTCTGTTTTTGCCAGGCTACTTATGGGTTACACCTGTGTTGGCATTAACTACATATTTTCAAAAGGTTCTTCTTCAGGACTCTCATGCATGTAGACTTCATTATTTAATATCAGATGTGTGTGTGTGCACATATCTGTGTGTGTGTGTGTGTGTGTGTGTGTGTGTGTGTGACTTGTAATGTTCCAGTTTGCAAAGCACTAGTTTGAAATTAATCTCTGATCACTCTCTACAGGGTTTGGATTAAGCCTGTTGACAGTCTCCACACTGCCAGGCATTAGGGATATCTTATTTTAATTACAATTTACGAGGTTATTTATGGCTAAAAGTGGCTTATTGTTCAGTAAGAATTAATTCAGGAGTTGTGTTCAAACCATCTCTGCCATCTTGTGGCTTGGGAATCCATTCAAGTCAAATTCACATCCCTTCCTTGATTGTTCTTGTGTGGACTTTTTGCATAAGCTCTTCTATTTTGTGTCACTGACTGTCATCTTTTAAAAAATGACTTTATTTAGTTCTATTAAATTCTTATGTATTGTACTATTTGGTTTGTATTATACAGATAACTACTTCCTCTAAGTTTGTTTCCAACCAGTATTCTGTTTTATGAACAATGAATTTAGGCATAAAGTTTTCTACTCTCAATTTGAAGAGTAGGTGGTAAAACATACTCACATTCTCAGAGGACCCTGGCTGAGCCAAGCATTAATATAACATAAGCTAGATTAAGCATTGAAAGCATCACATGAGCTCTGATAATCTAGGAATGAAACTCCAAAGAAATAGTGTGTGTCATTTACTTCTATGCTAAATTGGACAGAGAATGGTATAGTCATGGTTTGCAAGGGAATGGATTTAATACAGGACACATAATTTATAGGATTATTTTATAAAAATCATCCAAAAAGTCAAGTGCAGAAGACTGCAGGGGGTCTATCTGTACACTAGAGACCCAAAAATCCCAGCTAAGGTCCTAGATCTCATGGCAGTGTCCTGCATGAGTCCAGTTTATGACCTAGAGCCCATAACAATATCGGCCATGAGTTCAACTGGAGCCCTATAGCCCATGGCAGTGTTTCATGCTCTGTACCAAGGATCTACCCCGGGAAGGCCAGTGGTGGAAGCTAGAAAACCTGCACAGGTGGGATGAAGGATCTGTGCCAGCAGGTTGAGGGACCTGCACTGGAGCCAGGAAGTGATGCTCAAGGTAAGCAGCAGAGCTCCTGAAAAGAGCTGAAAGAACCACAGCCATCCTCAGGGACAGTGAAGACCCAAGCTCCTTACTGATGAGAACAGCTGAGTTCATATCAGAAAAAAAAAAAAGCATGACAAGCTTCTGCAGGAGAATCATCAGCACCATCTTCCCCTCCAGTTCTCATTTTATGCCTTTCACACCCAGCACCAAGTTGATTCAGTTCAGCTGGGTGTTACAAGTCATTAGTTAATCCACCACAAATAGAAATCTATTAAAATGTGAAATAGCAATGATGTCAATTCCATGAATAAACTCAGCTTGCTTGAGAATGAGGAAGACATTTCTTTACGGTTCATAAGTGTTGCAACCTGGGAATACCTAAATAGTCTTGAGATTGTGTTCCAACAAAATGGAGACCACACGGATAGCTCAAAAGTCCCAAAACAGGGAGGAGCATTTTATTAGTTTCTTCACACATGTTTAGATTGATGCTGGTAAAGGCTACGCTTTCTTATTTGTTCAGGACTGGACATTATTAATGGTCTCTGGACAACTTTTCAGAAAGAGAGAAAAACACTTCGGTTCAGCAGTTTCACTGATACCAGCAAATAGTTTTCAAGGGGTTGGTGGTTTGGTTGTTCCCAGAAGTGAGTTTACATCCTGGAACATGTGTGCAAGCAGCATGGTCAAAAGTTTAAGTGCAAATGTGTCTGAAATGCAACCTAATCTCTGCCTCTCCATTCTATTTTGAGTTTTCTGAACCAAAATCATTTAATTTTGTATTCTTCCTACCAGAGAGCTGGGGTAGTTTTTAATTGGGTAGAGAGATCCCCAAAATGATGGAGATGAATTTTTCAGGGCTTATGTATTCCAAATTCCTTTCACTTCCACTTTCTTGTCTTGGATGGTGGCAATGCCGCTTTGTAATATTCCACATGGCAATTTGATCTGCTTTTAAGCAGCACTAAAAAACAGAATGACTTTGCACCTCTTGAATTCTAAATTTAAATAGTCAACACAGCAGGTGGAAATAGTTGAACTCTTTCAGAATTCACACCCCTGAGATAGTGCTTTGCCTACAGTGACACTTCTTCCAGTGTGAATTGGAAGTGTGGAGATTTGGAAGACTTTGTTTTTCTGAGCCTGCTCTCTGTACACATACACAACCTTGGGCCTTTCCTCTAAGAGTGAGCTCATAAGTGTTTTTGGGAATCTAAGGTCTTGGCTTTCATACTTGATGAGAGTTTCTACCATATGAATGGAGGATGGTTGGACACCTGAGGGGAAGATGGCCTCTACAGGTTAGGACTGGGCCAGTGAGTGAGAAATGCAGGAAACTGTACCTCCTGCAGTGAAACCAGAACCACATGAGAGGTGGACAAAAGAGCCCATCTTCATGGTCATATTTGCCTGTAGGGAGGTATTCTGCATAGAGATCCTGTACCATGCTACTCAAAGGTGGTCACAGGGGAGGATGTCATCACTTAAGGGACGCAGGGATTGCAAATCCTATACAGGTGTAGTGTATTTTCTTAACTGAATTTTATTCTACTTGCTATATTTCCACAGAGCAATTTCCAGAGATTTTATTGTCTCAAAAAGTTGTTTTTTAATTAATTGATTTATTGGTTTGCAGGGAAGAGAGTTGGCTAAACTTCTTACTCCGTCATTGCAGAACATATCTTAAAGCAATATTAAACTGGATATGGTGACGCAGGTTTGTAACCCCAGCCCTCTGGAAAGTTAGGGCAGAGAGGATCATGAGTTTAAACCTTGCTTTGGCAATGGAGTAACTTAGTAAGAACCTGTTTCAAAACACAAAACAAAAACGAATAGGCAAGAAGATCAAAGCAAAGGCCCTGGGTTCAATCCTCAGTACAGTAAATGCACACACACACACATGCACACAGACACATGTAATTATGTATTTGCTATTATGTGGATGTAATTTGAATTCAAGAACTGAGCTCAAATGAGTATTAATGTTGGTGGGGTTTTTTGGCCCATATAGGCATATAGAAATTTTACTTTTTAAAATTAATTTCATTTGTATAATTGAGACATATATAACGATCACATTCATCATAGGGAATTTGTACCTGTACATGCTATATCTTGCTTTCTCTTTTTTCTCATTCCTCTCATCTCCCTTCAACCCCTCTTCTCCTCCTTATTTACCAAAGTTTTCTTTTCTTTCTTTTCTTTCTTTTTTTGTCTTTTTGAGACAGGGTCTCGCTATGCACTTCAGGCTGGCCTTGAGCTCACTTTATAGTCATGCTGGCCTCAAATTCCCAACAATCCCCTTGCCTCAGCCTCCAGAGTGCTGGAATTATAGGCATGCACCACCACGCCGGGCTTGTTATCATTTTAGCCTTTATTTCTCTTTGTTTTTCTTTTGCCATCCTGACTTTCCCCTTCCCCCTCCTTGGTTCCCCTTCCAATTTGAACATTTCCTTCCTATTTCACAATATCTATTATATATTTTAGCCCTTATCTACACTTTCATTTTCTAAATCCAGAGTCATTTCTTTTTGTTTGTGCAATTGCAGAGTGCACTGTAGGATATTTAATATTTCAAAATACTATTCACTAAATCTCAATAGCCCTATACCAACCAATGTGATTATCAACCACCCTTAACTTGTAAAAATATATGCTTTTTTAAGAATGTGGTTATGTTATGCATCTACTTTACCATTGGTGTGCATGCAACTTTAACATGTCTTTGAGAAAATTCAATTTGTTTGCACATATCTACATCATTAATTTAGGTACTGTTTAATGTAATACTATGTATTTATTTTATATTTCTACTTATAAATAACTATTAAATTGACCTTTGTTAAAATTTCCAGGTGGATTTGTTTATATAGTCTTTTATTTGTATCAGGAGAAATTATTTTAAAATGTCATGTCTTTTAGCATAACTTCATTTTTCACAAGTTTGATTTGCTTCAATTTTCATAACTTCCAAAGTTATATTTTTGCTGTTTACAGAGTTAAAAATAAAACTCAAAGGGACTCAGCAATTTGAAATTATTGGATAAGATTAAGAGTCAGAGGGAAGCTTGAAATCAGGTGTCATGCTTCTTCCTTTGCATTGTACAGCTCAGTCCGTCTTCTAAATTTTGTTGGGATGTCTTAAAATATTTCTATCTCCATCCAACTCTCCTGAGAGGAACTTGTGTGTACATTGAAATGTCTTTTCCTAAGAAAACCTATAAGCAAAGCAATTGTTTAGAAATTGGGGAAACATGTGTTCCTTGTGGACAAAATTCTATTCCATTTATCAATTGCAATTGTTTAGATCAAAGTTGAAGGACACATGAAATTCACTGAGAAGTCTGCAAACTGCAGAACATATGGTATTTATTTCTTTAGTGTGTTTTTATACACAATCTTGAAATTCCTCTTTGTATTTACTGCTTTTTTTTTTTTTTTGGTTTTTCTCCGGTACCAGGAACTGAACTCACGACCTTGCACTTGCCAGGCAGGTGCTTTGCCGCTGAGCTAAATCCCCAGCCCCTGTATTTACTGCTTTTATTTTGTGTTTACTATCAAACAATAAACCAGGACAATTTCCTTGAAGGAATAGCTAATTGCTGAGAAAAAATCAAACATATTAACAGTCCCTTATAATGAACAGATAATTGCATATTGTTCTCAGAAACATGGACTTTCTGGCATGGGAAACTGCCAGATCTCCATTATATTTTGCTTATATTTTTCTCTAAATCAGTATTGTTCATTCTAAGTCTTTATTACTTTGTATCTAATTGAGAGAGACAAATGCTAGTCAATTATATAAAGGCCATCAAAGAAAAAAATTACTATTTCCTAGAAATTCTATTTCTGCCATATTTCATTTTTGCAGAGCCTGCAAATTCTGTTTTTCTAGATTAAAGCTATTTTCAGACAAAAAAAAATTCAAATTGCTAATTGAAATATTATCTTGCTAATTGAGACTTTAAAATGGACATAATCTCCCCTTCTATTTTGATAATGATCTGATAAATCTTGTGCAAAATAGAAATTTATCAAAGAAAATGAAGAAAAATGTGGCAAAACACCTATCCCAGCTATGCTTGTGTATACATATAAATTTTGTTTTGCATTTTAAGGGGAAAAGAAAAAAACCCAAAATAATAAAAACAAATACCTAAACAAAACAGCATCGAGAACAACTAAAATGATACAGAATTTCAAAACATAGTGGAAGGATGTTAACAATGGTTGTTATATTGCATAATGCCATCTTCAAAATGGTTGCACATATAACCAGATACAGGCATGAAAGGTTGATCAAACAATTACACATTAACAGTCCGTTTCTATAAACCAACAGATATTAGCAGTACAATTGTCCTAGCTATCCTGTGTATACATATGCATATTTTTTCCTTCTTTCTTAGCTTTCCTCTCTTTGATTTTCTTTTATTTCATTTAATGATCAGGAGTTTGCTTTGATTGCGTATGTCATAGTACAGTACAAAAGAAACTCTACTCTGAAATTTTGCATTTTCAAACGGTTATTTAACCTCAAATTCTTGATCATAATACACAAGTTATTGAAAGCTGGGGAATCTGAAACGTCATGTGAATAGCCTGACATTGTAACAGAACAGCAAAACAAAACAGCTGAATATGAGACTATCATTTGTGCTCTTCAACCTGAATCAGTAACAATATATTATTTGATGTTAAAGTTTGTCAAATTATAAAAACAAAAATAGTTAGAATTATTCTAGAATACTATTTTTGCAGGTTTATTTCTTAAATGCTAGAAGAAACTTAGAAAGCTAAAACTTCTCTTTTAAAGTTTAGATTTTGGGGAATTTTTTAAAATAAAGAAATCCCTTGGACTCAGAATTCTTGAATTTGTGAATTTGACCAGTGATATATCAACACATTGGAAAGAATAACATATATATTATATATTGACAATTGTAAACAAAAATATTCTTAGTTATCACAAATACACACAAATTAATAACTGATAAGTTTTTTAATATAAATCTAGTGGAAACTGTGTGTGGAATATGTTTGTATGCACCCATATAAATCCATATTTATGAAACAACTTTATAATCTGTTATTATAATAATCCATTATTTAAATTATAATTGTTATCTCTATATATTTTTATGGCTAAACTTTCTAGATGAAAATTTCTTAGGTTACCAGGGTGTTATTACATAGTATTTTTAGAACAAAGGCCTTTTACATTTAATGATATAATTTAATATTTTTGAAGTAATAGACATGTTCTTTCATAGTGTCCTCATGAATATAGCACCTTACTATGAATAGCTATATATTTTCAAATTTTAAATAAGTTCAAAAATAGGTACAATAATGCAGATTGTTTCTGCACTGGCATCAGCCTCAGAAAAATTTATTTAACGAGTACATTAATTTTCATACAGAAATAAACTGTTTTAAATAACTTATTTTTCTGTGAGTATACATAAACAAAACTTGACTGTTACTTGTCCAAAAGATGGCATACTTGGGATTTAAGCTGAATCTGAGACACATTTTATGTCAAAATGCTAAAATGGGTATATACATAAACCAAAACAATAATAAACGTTCATTACAAAAAAGAAAATGTCAAAAATACAGTTGAAAATTAAAAGACTTCCTTAACTTTGAGCTTGCATGTACTTATCGTTAGTTTAGTGTGTATGTACTTTCTTGGTTAAGCATTGATATTTGTAGGAAAATTGGATTTTATGTTGCATATTGCTGTGTGTGCATGTGCCTATGTGTGTGTTCTAGTGAGAGTTAAGTAAGGAATTATTTCGCATGAAAATATAAAGAACTCTGCTTTCATCAGCTGCAGAATGTTTTGTTGTTTGAAATCTTATAAAGCCAAGTGACATTTAATATTGAAATGCTACATAGTCTCACTTAAAAATGCATAATTTAAAACAAACACACAGAAAAATGAGTAAGGGATAAAATAACAGAAGAATTTTAAGAGTCATTTGCTATTTTACCAACAGTTATTAGATGTTCCTTAGCAAATCCTCTTTTGAAATCACTAATGTGCAGGAAATCACTTAAAGAATACCCTTTGAGCTTTAAAAAATACATAAACAGCTGTAACTGAGCAAGCAACTCTCAGAATTTATATAAATTTATAATATTAGACAGGAGAACAAATACTAATGATGTGAAATTCAGACATGGGCCTTTTTAATCTCCCAAAGTTTCAGAGTAAGAACATGAAAGGTTTTTATTACATAAAGATCCAGTAAGGGGTAATACTCAACTGCAAGTGAAACATATATCTTATTTTGATTTCACATGATGGGGCAAACGTTAATGTCTCAATGTTGCAGTTTTTCTTAGCCATAAAATTATGCATGACCATGAAATGGCAGATTAAAAGTAGCCCAACCATTGTAATCTTACTAATACTTTTGTAAAATTCCACAGGTTTTTAAATTCACAATAGTCATAATATCATATATATATATATACAAATTATGCATTTTGTACTTTTTTAAAAAATTGTGTTGTCAGTGCTTTAACTTTGCTATATTTCAGGTCCTCAACAAATAAGATAGATTATATAAAGAGAAATTTCTTTAGCATAATTTTTAAAGGCAAATATTTTTTCAATGATTAATGAAAATAAATTGTTCCACTTTTCAGTTATTTCTCAAGTTAAGAGGACAGAATTCTGAACATTAAAATGCATAAATTTACATATAATGCATTCATGTACATGATCTTATGTATATATGTGTAAATAAATTATATGTATATAATGAGTTAACGAGAAAATAACAGTGTTAGAGAAAGGGCATGGATTTCAAGTCATATTTATCTTAATTTGATTCCCATCTCTACCATCTGTGTGATTTTCAAGTGGTAATTGATTTTCTCTGTTTCAATTTCATTAAGTGAAAAACCAGGTGAAGACTTCATTTGTGTAACAATGAGCATTAAATAAGGCAATATTTATGAACTACTCAATATAATACTGAAAGGAAAGGTTTAATTATGGTAGTCGTATAGCTACTTTTGTTAGTATCATTATTGTTATTTACGCATATTTTTATGACTCTCTGAAGACAACTATCTCTACATATAATATATATATATATATATTAATGAGGATAAATTAGCCTTTGTTAGATTATTTTCATAAACACCTAGGACACCATTTTAGAAAGTTCCATGACCTATAAATGTCATGATTTTATACAAATTCTGCTATATAAAATGAAAGGATAGGTGTGTGTTAACAAGATGTATAATGATAATCGTCTTAGTATTTGCCTAATAATTTATGACCAAGAAAATAATGTAGTCAAAGTATTTTATTATTACAAATAAATGTAAGGATGATTACAATGAAAAAGTAAAGTAACACATAATTGATTGAACAAAAATGGATTTCTTTTAGAATTATTAATAAACATGTATTGAAGATGGAACTTGATATTTTGTGTCATTCTTTAGAAATAATGTTTCATATTTGAGAAAATGTCAGAATTGTTCTTCTTCATATTCCCATTATAATAGGCTTATTATGAAAATTATACTTGGTTATTAACATGTTAAATCTCATTTCCTGGGGAAGATAGAATTAATGAGCTTGTGGCAATAACTACTCAGCCACTTTTAGAGAAAGTATCTCTATAGAGGGACTCTTTGATTTTAGTTTTTAAATACAGATCATTTAGATTGCTTCCTTTTTGCACATAGCTAGAACATAATTAAAATAGATAATTAGAGAAAGTGATTACTGAGTTCTTCTTTCAGTCTTGCACATTCATTAAGAATTATATATAAGTCTGAATTAGCTCAAAATGTTTAATAGTTGACAGGTCCAAAGCTATCTTGAAGTGTAAAATTAAGAACAGTTATCTTTTCTCACACAGATCTCTGTTTAATTTGGAAGCATGCAAAGTTTTATTAATTTATATAATCGCAGTTTTCAATTGTTGCAGAGCAATGAGTGATGAACTCAATAGCAGAAGAATCAGAATTTATATTTGTCTTATATGGGAACACAGATATAACGGTTTCCCTTTTCAATTTTCCTTGCCTATGGTTTCAAATCCCAAAAGTTCTGCTACCTCTTATTTCTATAAGTTAAGTTTTCACTTAAACTGATATATTTTCCATCTTATTTGGCCTAGTGAGAATTTATGTGTTCTGGGCAATTTATTTTCAGTACAAATGAAGAAGATGCAAGCAATGTGAAATATTCCTGCATCATAGACAGTGCTTTCTCCTTCTGTGAGCCAAACATTGCCAGCTTACTCTGGCAAGATTTCAGTTCCAACTAAGAAATATAAACTAATCTATCATTGGTAGATATTTACAGTTTTGAGCTTAATTATACTATAAATTTTATGAGTTTATTTAAATTGCTGTACTATTTTCTCTCCTACCTCTTTGTCATTGAGTCCTGGTCTACCTCATTTAGGTGTCTAATGTTGATTAGTAAATAAAAGGTTTATTTTTTAAATTAGAAGTTTTTATCTTTGTTAGGTAAATGAGAAGGACAGAAGAATGATAAACAGTAATGCTAACAGTGTTGAAAAGTTGAGTCTAGTTTTTTCAAACATATTTGTTATATTCAAACAATAGGTTACTATATTCATTCAAATAATATACTTTTAGGGAGGTGTACTAGAGAATTTCATTTTACAAGGGGAACAGAAACAGATCAAACTCCACAAATTGAGATGTTGAAAATATGATTCCTTTGTTCACTTAAAGTTTTTCATCTGTTTTGCCAAACATTTACCCAGAGTAATTTACAGTTAATCAACCAATCAGAAAAATTAAAGATAGTAAAAATTTGAAAGCTAACTATGAACTAAAAAGGCAAGTAGGAATAGATTGTTCTATATGATATCTGGATAGTATCAGAAAATGCATGGGACTGCACAAATGATAAATGCAATACAAAAAAGAGTTGTCAAAAGACATTCTCATAAATAGCATCTGATCTACGACATAGTACCTCATATTGTTGAGGAAAACGGTACTGTTCGGTTTACTCTATTTGTGTTTCTATAACTGGATGCCTCGCATTGAGGAATTTATGAGTAATTGACTTCTTTTTCAACTAGTAGTGAGGAGGCTAGAATATCTACAGTTGAAGGGCCATATTTCCTGAGAATTTTCTTGCTGTGGCAACTATGCAGAGAAACAAGAGGCACATCCGAGTCACAGAACCAAATTGACTTTTATAACAGACACTCCCTGGATAAACCATGATCTCATCTATCAATCGATGATAGGTTACCTCATTCACTACTGCAAAGTTCCTATGATAACATCACTTCTTATTGATTCCACCTGGTCTCACTTCTTAATAAAGAAGGAATAATAAATTTTAATAATAATTATTGTAGGGACATTCAAACCAAAGCACACTTTTTCATAAGTGATACTCAGAGCACAATTTTACTCATAACATTGGAAAAAAGCAAACTATTACAATGAGATGTGTAACAGCTGTGCATGGTGGTGCAAACTTGTAATATCAGTATCCTTGCAGACTGAGGAAGAAGGATATCAAGTTGTAACCCAGCCTCAATACATCAGTGACTTAGTGAGACATTGTCTCAAACAACAAACAAAACCCAAAATAGAAAACAACAAGATGTGGTATAATGAAGGTATGCATTTATTACTGAAGAGAAATTAATACTACCTCTTAGAAAATTCATTTGACATATATTACTTTGCAAAGTTAACATGTACATTTCTTAATACTGAGGAAGCCATATCCTAACTGAATTCTAATATATATATACACACATATACATAATATGGATGTATATATATAATGTATATTATATTATACATTCTGATATAATATCAGATATTATATATTCTGATATATTATATACAATATATGATATATATGACTAACACCTTTCAACTAGTGTGTTAAAGTACATATATAAATTGCAAAAATAAACATTTTGTATTTGGAATATTAACCTGTGAGATGAAAATGTAATACTAAGGAAGGCATTAAATCTTAAAAGTCAGAATAGTAGTTAAGAAAAAGGAAAAGAAAAACAAGGCAGGCATAATGGCACACACATGTAATTTCAGCACTCTTGAGGCTGAGGCAGGAATGAGTTTGAGGTCATCCTGGCCTATCCTATTGAGTTCAAGACCAGACTGAACTACACAGTGAGACACTGTGACAACAGCCAAAAAAAAAAAAAAAGAAAAGAAAAGAAAAGAAAAATATGATGCAAGACTTATTTAATGCTTCATTTCCTAAGGAATTTGAGTTGAACACAGCTATTTATTTCTTCAGAGCCAATGATTCTTATAATAATGTTATAAATAATATGTCAGGTAATAATTATTTTAAATAAATATATATGTATAATTAACTCGTCTTTGGTGTGTGTAAAAGGAAATACTAGTAAAATAATAAAATACTATGAAATGGTAGCAACTCTTTTTAAAAGCTAAAATATGTGAAACAGAAATTTTAATTGAAGAAAAATGTAAGAAAACTGGGAAAATGTAAATAATTTCATATGGAAAATATTATTGTAATGATTAGGGTGTGCAAAATTTAATTTTCAAAACAAATAGAAGGCATTAGCAATGTATTTTCAGGCCTTCAGCTAATGAGACCTAAAAATGTAAAGAATAATGTGAAGAAAAATGCACTTAGCCTTTATATTATTATAGAAAAAGAAGAGATGACTAAGAGGCCTTTGTTAATGTGGAACATTATTTCCTCCCATCTAGCAAATGGAGAAAGGTGAGCACTTAGATAACCCTCTTCCACAGCAGGCTCGCTACTTGAGTTCAGATGGAGTACAGAGTACAGTATGAAGGTTGACAGCAACCTTTTCTTCTTTTTTTCTTTTCTTTTTGTTTTTCTTCTCCTTTTCTTTTCTTTTTTCATCTTCTCTTTCCTCTTCTTTCCAACAGATTTATTGCATTAAAAATGCATATATAGAAATTTAAAGTGTATAGTTCAGTAAATTTTAGCATATTGAGAGAACTGCACAACCATAATCACAATCAAAGCTCGATCTTTTTTGTTATCCCAAAGCGAAATACTCTATTGACTGGCTGTCATCTCCCAAATCCTCCCCTCTAAATCTAGGCAACTACTGAGCTACTCCCTCTCTTCATAAATTTTTGAATTCTGAAAAAAAATTTTGCACACCCTTCCTTAAACTACAAAGGTTATTTTTCAATGTATTTATAGAAACAGCACACAGAAATCTAGATTTTACCTATCTCATCAGTCAACATATTTGAAGATCTATTTAGGAAATGCATCATTAAATGCATTGAAATAGAAAGCCAAACTTCCTATTGAAAAAGAATTTAAAAATTTTCTTTGTCTAGTACATATTATCAGAGGACTGTATAGTTTAAGTATAATCTTAAGAAAATGATTTCTATTTGGGTATAATACATTGCTGTCCTTTCATCATTTCCTAAATCTCAATCTCTCTCTCTGTCTCTTGCTCTGTCTCTCTGTCCTGCTCTCTGTGTCTGTCTGTCTGTCTTTCTCTCTATATATATATATGAGAATTTTAATTAAATTTCCCTATTGTCATATTCATTAACATTAATTAATATCCTAATTTTTTTGATGTATTGATGTTTATTCTTATATATAGATATGTGTCACATAATGACAATTTGGTCAGAGGGCCTGCACAATCAAAAGTCACTCCATAAAATGAAAATGAGTAAGTATATTGTACACATTTTAATTTGTATAAATATGCCATACAACATCTACACAATGGAACTATTACCTAATGATGCACTTCCCCAAATATACCCCAATCATTAAGTAAAATAAGAACATAATTATAATGAAAATATTTAATTTATTCAGGTTTTATTCCTAGAAATGTGCAATATTCTAGGTAACAATTCCAGGTAACAGAAGTAGCATTATTAGACTGTAGCAATGATAAGATTAAGCTATGCAAAATTTAATTTAAAAGTTAGTGAAATAGTGGCGATAAACCCTTAGTACTTAATCTAAAATAAGGCCCTATTTCTAAAAATTTAAAGAGAACTCTCTTTAGAAAGGTTCACCAAAGAAAGATTTGTTATCTTTACCTGAGGAAAAATTGGAATATTTATACAAAGAGAAAATAAGATTTTGCAATTCAATTGTGTAAAGATACACAAGGTGTGACTGAACACTCTGGTGAATGATTACAAATAATATTAGAACACATTGCCTTTAATTTCCCGCAAAATCCTTTCCCTCGTTTCAAACACACTGATCAGTTTGTTCTTGCCACTTTATGAAACAATTCTGGAGTTCTCTTTATAGGCTGGGATGAAAAATGTCGAATTCTGCTTCTAAATGCCATTCAACAAACAACAAGCTTGTAAAAGGTCACAGTGTTTTCTCATCCAGGTCAGTCAGCAGGGATTTAAAGGAGTGTAGCTTTGTATAGCTTACCGTAGTCACTTGATGTAAAGGGAAGAAAATGAATATCGCAACGAAGTATAAAGTGATACATGAAAGAAAATTACCTCTTCAACTATCCCTGCTCAGGGGAGTTGACTTTGAAAACCTAATATACTGAATCATAAAGATGAGGATACAAATAACAGGGAAACAAATGTCTGTATGCAAGAAACAGGAAATTAATTTTTAAAAAAATCTTCCATTTGCCTTACTGGTGGGGGCGTTTGTTCCTACATAGCTGGCTCATTTCCCTCCTCCTACTCTGTTTTCTTTCTCTTTCTATAGTCTGTAGATTTATCTTCTTCCTATGTCCATTTTTCTGTTTGTTCCAATGAAGCCAAGTCTAAATTCTAGCTACTACACATGCTTCGATATTGTAAAAAGAATACATAAATATAAACTCTCAAAAGAGTTGTTGAAAATATATTTGTTTCAATATCATATTTTCAAATTTAATGTTGTATTTCTTCCAGGGCTTCCCTGAAGCAGTATTTTTCAAATCTGCCTGCTTATTCCAATAACCTAGAGAGATTTAAAAGTATACTGATATCTACACATCAGCACATATTTTTAAAGCTCCCCTGGTGATTCTAATGCACAGTTATAGATGAGAGCTACTGCCAAAAAAACTGAGTAAAGTAATTGATTCATTTAGAATTTATTTTATATATGACTGATGACATTTTCAAAATTAGACAAGGAAATTATTCATTAGGATTTTGCCTTATAAGAAATAAGATTAAATCAGATACCATGTTTACCTCAAAAGAAAAGGAAAAAAATTAGTTTTCATGGTGAAGTTTTCATATATATATTTTTGAAGGTATTTTATATATAAACTTTAAAATCAAAGATATTTTATTTCTACTCTAGTTCTTGATTTCTTCTTCTCCCAGAATGAAGCATATAGGCCAGCAATCAATTTTTACTTTTCTATCTTGCAGAATCCTTTAAAAAAGAAAGTATAACCCATAGTAAAAGTGAAATTTAATGTGTCAAACACTTCCAACTAAGCTTTGTATTTGAATAAATTAAATTAGAAAATTAACATTTAATTTTATTTCTCAAAATTAATTTGATACATTTAAATTCTAAAAAGAAGAAATTAGTAAGAAAATAGTGTTTATTAAAAAAGAATCTGGAATTTCTAATTTTAGTTACTTGAGAAATCTCCATACTGATTTCCATAATGGTTGTACTAATTTACATTCCAGCCAACAATGTAATAGGATGCTTTTTTTACCAAAGACATGCCATCATTTGTTACTTTTTGATGTCTTGATGATTGTTTAAGTCAAATTTTTGGATTCAATTTGACTTTTTTATAGTAATAAAATACTGTTTACCACCCTATCATACCTAGTTAACTAACAACATAAACCCTGAATATGGCTTTAGGTAAGAAACATCAAAATTCTTTCTTCACTCACAGAAGGGAAATTTAGTGTTTTTGTTTAAAAAACAGGATAAAAGTTAAAGCTAATGAGGGCCATCTAGAATAGGATAAACAAATTCTAGAAATTATTGCAAATCAAAGCCTTAAAATTTTATGATATGTCTCTGGTAACCTGGAAATCAATTTTGCTCAAGAAAATGAGAAGAATGAGATTAGTGAATGAAAATGTCATTAATAATTTCAAAACAGAAAGGGAAAGAATAATATTAAAACAAATTAATATTTTATATGTGTTCATGTGATTTATTTCAGCACACATATGGAATGTTGGTGTACAAAGAATTCCTTCATCTTACTATTGGGTCTATAAACAAATAAAACCATTCAAGAAACTTAAACTTGTTTCATTAGGTTGAACAGGCATTTAGTGAGATGGAAAACATATATTATGATATAGTAGTTTTATTTACATCTCATGAGACACTTGAATATATGAGTGCATGGAGTCATGTAAAGAATAAGACATATCATTCTTTTATAGATATGTTTAATACATTTGAAGTATCCCAGAGACTATTCTAATAGAGAATGAGTAAACAAATCATAGAAAAGTCACACAATTAAGCACTATAGAGCAGTGGAAAAGAAGGGGCCACCTAAATAAAGATTAGTGCAAGTACTGAATAAAAAAGAGAGTAATATAATATGTCTTATTGATGATATAATTAAAGTTCAAGTATAGGTAAAATATCACATATTTATGTATATTTATTAAAAATAAAAGATGAAATAAACACTGAATCCATAGGGATTAATTCTAAGTATGATAAAGTAGAGGAATATTAATAAAAGATATTGCAGGTGCTTTGTAAAGAATCAGGTATCCCTGATCATTACAATAACGCTCATTACAATAACTGGGTATTTCAGTAGAGTAGAGAAATTGTACTTGACACAGAATACATCAAGAACAAAAGAAAATTATCAGGTAAGATTAATCTGAGAGATTAATTAATCTGATAGATTACTAAGAGAAAATATTAATGGTAAGGGAGCTACTGTTTCAAACAACATGATAGTATTCTTGTTGAGAAATTAAAGGTGACTGGATATCATCTGGGGGTTGGAGAACAGTAGGAAACCAAGTAGATACCAAGGATAATACATTCTTCATAAACTGACTGTCACGGTTGATACATTGTTTCAACCTGAGACGTTTAGGACATTAACTATGTGACTTAGCAGGGAGCCAGGGTCTTTACTTTGTATCCATGCTGAGCCTCTGCAAGAGAAGGGCAAGGAGATGTGGGCGTGGGCAGACAGCCGAAATACAATATAAAGAGGAAAAAGAGCTTGATCCCACCGCCCTTTTGCGCTTGATGTTTTTGCTGTCTTCTGCCGCCTTGAAGTGTTGCTCCTGTGCCATGCCCCTCTACCTTAGAGGCAGCTGATTGTGCAGTGAAGGCTCCACAAACTGTGAGCTAAATAAACCTTTCCTTCCTTAATTTTGGGTATTGGGTATTTTATCTCAGCAACGAGAAAAGTAACCAAGACACTGACTTAGTAGAACTCTCTACTAACACTCAATTTTACCCCGAAGTTCACAAAGGAAACTAGGAGAAGGTTCAGGAGCCTATCTTAAGTTTGATGAAGTGATGAATTTTGTTATTAAGGACACAGAGATGGATGGGGGTGACTGGCATTAACTGTATCATCATTAGCCATGTGTTTGTACATGTACATAATATCACTAAAATAAATACTAGCACAATAAATTAATAACAAATATTCAGGCATAAATGGAGTTTTGGCTTTGCATATGAATTTGAAAGGTAGGATTTTGTATAAATATATAAACAAAAGGGAATAAGCAAACAAACAATAAGGATTGGAAGTAGCCAGGCAGAAATTGGAAGATGTAATGATAAATAGTGTATGTTCCAGATGGAGACAACATTTGGCTGAAAAGTAATGTGGAGCGCACATCACAGTTTCCATATTTCAGACACTACTATATATACGCTTCAGTGTTTCACATTTCTCACAGCTTTATTTCCATTTTCTCTGAAGGAACCTGGACATAGAAAGGTCACAAAATGAGGAAGTGAAAGACAGCATGTATTTCTTCAAGATTCCAATGCAAGGCAAGAATTTTTAGCATGTGTTAACAAAAAAGCATTAACCAGGAAACAGATACAAAACTGAAGGGGAAAATATATTCAAGCTCAACAAATGGTAGCAGCTTTCCTGAAAAAAACAAAAAGCACATTACAATTTAATATCTTGGTCAAATTCTCTCTCTGAAAATGATTAGAGGAGAAAAAGAAGAAAAATTACAAGGATGAGCATCTTGCTTTTCTTAATCAGTTCAGGCAGTGCTTTCTTCTTTTCTACAAAAGCCTAAACTCATTCACCAGGGCCCAACCAAATGAGCTAGTCACCTTCCAAAAGGCCTCACTTTCTAATACCATCATTTTGGAAGCCAGGATTTCAACATATGAAACACTGAAAAATTATTTAGGAAGATGAAATCATTGGGCTTTTATCTCATTCCCTGAAATCACATAAATATCACTTCCATAAGAGTGTGTTAGTGTGATTGTCCAAATACCAATAACTAGGCTTTAGGAAAAGACACATGAAAAGGTATCAATACACCCTTTGCACGCCTGCCAGGGCTGAACCTCGGGAAGCCTCAGTCCAGGAAGTACAGAGGAAGTGCTTTAGTTGGAATGTGAATGTCTTCCAAAAGCCTATGTGCTGAAGGCTTGCTCCACAGTGTGACTCTAATCTCTCTCTCTTTTTTTTTTTTTTTTTTTTTTCGGTACTGGAAATCCAATTCACAACCTCCCACTTGCCAGGCAGGCTCTGAACTAAGTCCCCAGACCCCGCAGTGTGATTCCAGTGGGAAGTGATAGAACCTGTGGCTGTGGGGCCTTCTGGGAGATCTTTAGACCATTGAGGTTATGGTTTTAGGGAGGACAATGGCACTGTGCTTCCCTTTTCTGTGTAAAAGTCACCCCACACACACATGATGGTTGCCATAATTAAGTACCTGATGTGCAGTTCCTTCACATGTTCCTTTAAAAAAAACCTGAGGTAAGAAGACTTACTGGGGAAGCTAAATTATCACTTCCCCATGAATAATGTCTTTCTGCTCTTGTCTTTAGAACAAAAATGAGGATCCAGATTGAGTAAGGAGCTGATCTATTTGGTGAGTTTCAATTTGTCTGGGGAAACCACTACAGTAGAAGGGCTTGCTGGGATATTTTTTATAAAAGTAGTGTTATAAAAGTAGTGTAGGAAGATTGATTGTAAAATGATCTATGTTGTATTAATTTTTCATCACAGAAAAATATAAGCACATAAAAGTTATGGATAAAATTGATCTGAAATAGTGAAGGAGACAGGATAAAGTTTTTGTTGATTTTGTTTGTTTATTTGCACAGCCTGACAGAAAATGCTGCACGGGTTGAATTAACCGCAATGCACGAAGAATGTCTTTTCTTACCAGTGTAGTAAGTGGAAGCCAAGTGCGCTGACGTTTCACTGGTCACCTAACAGGGAAAGTGCCATGTTTTGATTGATCATAGTTCTGTGATTAAGCCCAATACAATAGAAGAGGAAAATGTTCAGGATATTAGGAAACACTTCTGTTTCCAGGGCCTCTGGCTTTCACGTTGAGGGATTCCCATGAGCCATAAGTGTGTCAGCTGTCCTCACCTCTTTCTGAAGAATAATCTTCGTGGCTTTATGTTCACTAAATGAAGCCAAAAGTATAGTTACTCTGACTATATCTACAATAATAATGTTGTAAGCTATAGTTGTATGCATTTTTCAACTTTTAAATTATTTTAAAATAATTTAAATCACCATATAATCAAGGTATTCCACTTGTCAGTATGTACTCAGAAGCAAGAAATAGGTATTTGTGTACCCAAATACATTACATAATTTTTCACTGTAACCAACATGTAGAATCACCCTAAACAAATTAATGTATATAAATAAAATATGCCACATATGCACATATTGTTACATGTTTATTTTGCATTCTTACATCTGGTAATCTGAGCAACTTCATTTAAGATAACAGTATGTAATTTAATAACCACTGTTAATTCCTATCATCTTGTTTTGAAATCTTGCATCATGTTAATAGTTTTGCGTTTTTATTTTTGTCTTTGCTGTTATTTTGTTATTGTTTTTACTCCTTAAAATACTTACATATTACATATATTTATATTAAATATATTATATATTTATATTAAATATTAACTATGTATTATATTGAATATTAGATTTTATATATTTAGAATGTTATATATGTTACATAAATTATATGTATATGTAAATAGAGCCATAAAACAATTATTGGTCTCCTTGAAAATGGAAGGAGATTGACACATGCTAAAACACAAAATTAAGAAAAGTGTTATGCCAAGTGAAATAAGCCAATTAGAATGACAGCTGCTGTGTAATTCCTCTCACATGAGATACTTAAAATAATCCAATTCATAGAGAGAGAAAGAAGAATGATGATTGTTAAAAACCAGGGTGCAAGGGAAGCAGGAATTGAGATTTATTTGTTTAATGGCTAAATTGATTTAGTTGTAAAAGTTTAAGAAAACAAGTTCTGTGGACGGGTATGGTTGTACAACAATGTGAATGCACATAATGCCTCTCAACTGTGTATTTAAAAAGCGTTTAAATAATGAATTATATTATGTATAATTCACCACTAAGTGCTAATTAATCCCTTTTCACACCCTCACGGTGGCACCTGACTCTGATTGAACTTAGAGAGAGTGAGGCAGAAAAATTACAAATTTTAGTCCAGCCTCAGAAATTGAGGAACTTAGTGAAACCCAGTCTCAATATAAGAAAAAAGAATGTACAAAGGTGTAAGGGTACAGCTTGGTATGAAAGCCTGGGTGTAATCTCTACTACCAGAAAACAGAACAACTTTATTAGATGTTGGGTATAGTGATAGAAGTATTTTCTGTTACAAACATGTGAAAGCTTTTTTATGTCCTTTGAAATCATGTGTTTGAGGCTTTTGGTTCAAACTTCTATGACCTTGTTCCGTGCAGAGATTTTGTTATTAGAGATTTTTACAAAAAAGGTCCCTGTATGAGTAATCCTCTGTTAGGCTAAGACATCATAAACAAGTTAAATTGCAGCTACCTGAGAACTGAAAATGTACCATGACAATTTGACTTGTGTCTTTCTTTTCTCTAATCCAACATTCATCGTATTCAAGTGTTTCTGCAAATTACAATATTAAGGGATTTTCAAGTATAAGTCTAAATGTTTTATACCTAATATAAACAAAATAAACAAGCTCTTTGGACATTTTCTCTTCTTGTACCCTTTGCACAAATTTTACTTCAAAGCATGAATGTATTTCTCTGATTGGAAATGGATTTTGACCATAATGAGATTGATACAGTCACATATAACTTCCAGCTGGAATTTTCAAAATACGTACATCCTTCATGTAATTACAAAATATTCATTTCATCAAAACAAAACCCAACTAACAGCTTATCAAGTTAGTTATGAATAAAAGGAGTAAGTGAGATTTTTACTTCATACAGCCTTTGAAATTAACAGTGGGCAATTTTGATAGTATTAAATATTAGGCATTTTAAAACTACATTATATATGTATAAGCTTTATTTTCAAGTATTTATGTATATAAGGATGGAGAGTTATGTGTATTTTACATATATCCACCTTAAAATTTAGCAAAAATTTGTATCTTTAACTCTATCAAATAGCATGAACAACATGGCGATAATAAGAGCACTTAGTATTTTATCTACTTTACTTCTTCAGGTGTAGTTTAGACAAAAATGTAATTCAAAGAACATTGCCAACATTTTTGTCATGTGTGTATTTCTTATATACCTCCTATTAATCTATCTGAGAGATACAGATAAAAACAAAGAGATTAGTCTTCTTAAAAGATGGAATATGACTTTTCCAATCTCTGAGTAAAACTGAATAATAGCAGTCTTCACACCTCTTTGGGTGTCCATGCTACTTTAAAGCAATCAGAGTTTGTATCTAGAGAATGGTATTTTCACTGTAATAGTTACCATTGTGGTAATGCCTGCAAAGTCCAATCAATTATATATGTTAAGATCATAACCAAGTGTGCTATGTGCTATGTGAACAATGAGATAAGTGGAAGAAACCTATCTGGAATGGATAGAAATAAGTTGAGGGTGAAGAAAAATTATTATGACTCTTTATCCAGAGAACATTCTTTAATAGAAGATGGCACGGATGTGTGCTAAAGAATCAAATTCAACAAGAGGTGACTAAGGAGAAAAGTAATTTCATTTTCCTGTTTTCTTCAGCCAGTAATTCACTGAGTTTAAGTAATAGTTCCAATAAAATTACTGGAAAAATATGAATAAGGAGATGCTACAAGTGGAAACACTGAATGAGAGGAAATTTAAATAAAATGAGAGTGAATGTTAACCAAAGGTAAAATGTTAAAGAGTTTATGGGAATTATGCTTGAAACATTATATATATATATATAATATAGTAAATATATATATTTATATATAAAGATATATATTATATATAGTATATATTTATTTATACATATTTATATGTGTGTATGTGTGTGTGTGTATATATATATATATCAAAAGGCACATTGGCATTACCTCCTTTCAAAATACTACACCTACATCAAGGTACATTCACCTCATTCTTTTTGCCACTTTCTGAAGCAGTTCTGGAGTCCTCTTTTGTGTCTTTATGAGGAACGAACACAGTGAACACTGTAGCAAAGTACCTTTCAGCAGAAAGGTAGACTCATAAATATTACAGTGTATCCTTATTTACCTTATTTACCAAATCTGGCACCATGCAACTTTTGGCTCTTCCACAAAGTCAAAATGACCGTGGAATGTAAACTTTTAAAAGTGACTCTCGACATCAAGGGTTCCGTGACAGTGCAGCTAAAAACACTCATGGGAAAAGACTTCAAGAACTGCTTTAGAAAGTAGCATTTATGATGGATTATGCTTAAAAAGAGCAAGAGTGTAGTATTGTCAGATAAATTGATGCCTATGTGTTTTCTATTGTAATAAACTTTTAAAATTTAAACATTCACCATGTTTCAATCACACTTTATGTCAAGAACATTAAATATATTATTTAATTTTGACTTTTCTATTCTGTCATTGATATTATTCCTCTTCTAGATTGAACAAGTGTAAAATATTAGGAGATTAACTAATTTGGAAGTTATGTAATTTAATAGCATCGCTGAGTATTTGTTTTATTCAGTAGTTGTTCTCAGTAAAGAATATCATGGAATTTGTATTTGATGAAGTAGCATTTGGCTGTGGCACTAAATTTAGCTGGGAAAATGTACAGGTCGTAAAAGGTCTCTGCTTTTGCTGAATATTTAGTCTTGGTTAAATTATGGTTGAGCAAATACTAAAGCTTAAATGTTCAACTGAGGTTAAAAAAGGCCAGCTGGGGCACCACCAGTGGCATTTAAATGTACAATTCCTTTAAGTGCTACTGTGACTAGGGACTCGTGTTGGTACAGTTCATGGAAAAGGAGAACTGAAGAAGCGTGCTGGAAAAATTACAGATAAGTTATGCTGTAACTATGAAGTTACAGAAATCAAAGGTACTGCCTCAGCCTCCCACATCCTGTTGAGCTTCCAGGACAAGAATTTTCACTGTGTGTGCAACAGATTTTGTGCATTTTGCTAGCAAAGAGTTTAAGGGAAACTAACTTCTCTTCATCTTCACTGAGTCTTTAGAGATGGAGTGGTTGCAACATAAGATGGATGAAAGAAATTTAGTAAGGAGTTGTTAGATGTTTCAAATTAAAATATTTTAGAAGAAATAGAGCAGAATCAAGGACACTCTTAAGATGTGAGATGAGGTAGATAGATACAAGGGAGGTGGTACCCGGATGCCCTGTCAAGGAGAAACGTGCTGCTTTATGCCTTGGGACATTAGGATCAAAAGACACTTGAGTGTCAGCACCTTCAGAACTTAGCCTCCTGTTCAGAAAGCTACCCCTCCAAGATCACATCCTTCCTGGCAGGCCGCATGCTGATTTTTTGAGTGTGATACCTAAGAGCTTGGCAATTTTAGCTCAATGTGAGCACTCTGACAAGCAATCTTCATCCCAGAACTTCCAGTAGTGTTAGCCAAGGGTTTGTTTTGTCTGTAAATGCATTATTTCTTTCCTTGACAAATTCTGAATCTTTCTCCTTTTCACTGGTGTTGGCTATTCATAAATATTGCGCACTCCAGAATCTGCTCATGCATGATTGAACTTACAGAATAGGAGGCTGTTAGTCTGAAGAATGTTTTCCCCAAAAGAAAACATAACATTCTTTTCACAAGATATTAGCAGTTTTCAGAAAATGACAGATGAAGATAAATGTTATAAAAGTGAACTAAGCTCCACTTATTTATAAAGATGAGAGAAAATATTATCATTCTTCAATAAACAAAACACGGGAACTGGAAAGAAAACACTGGGTGTCATATTAGAGGCTATCATTTCTTTAGTTGTGCAACTATGTGCAAGTCATTTCTAATTACAGAGGCCTGGCTTCTTCCTTGGTAAAACAGTTCATTCCTTTGTCAGTGCCTGTTTTTCCTCTCTTTATTCCTATGAGGCAGGTGTTGTGGTGTCTTCCATATTCTGCAGTCCTTTTCTGGCAACAGAAAAATGTAGGAGTATTGAGTAAGCGACTGAGATGGGATATACAAAGTGGGACTTATTAAACAAACAGCATTAATGATACTGCTGCTATTGCAGAAACTAAAATTATTACCCAAATTACCCAACTTCACAGGTAATAACTTTGACACATTTATTAAAAACTTACGATATATATGAACTATTTTCTTCCAGTCTAAGAAGTTATTGGAAGAGAATGGAGTTTATTTAGAAAGCCACAGGAATAATTCTCTTGATGTAAAACTTTCAAAAATTTAATGAGGATTTTTCCTTTAATTTGTACATTACAGAAAGTGGTGTGATAATGGCGTTACCAAGATGCATGAGCAAGAGTAATTTTTTCCTTTGCCTTTCTTGCACACATTTTCCTATGTGTCTCTTTCCTTGTAGCTAAGACTCTAGTTATGTCATCCTTTGCATATATTTTTCTCTCTCAAAATTATTATCTCTGCAGCAGTGATTACTTGGGCTCTGTATCCCCAGGAGCTTTCCAGTTTTTGATACATATTGTAGATAAAAAGAGAGCATGGTATATATTGAGTGCTGAATATATTTTGTGATTTACATGGGGCTTTCTAAATGTTCTGAACTGTGTTCCTTGGATGTTTTTATTTCCTTAGAAAAAGAGCTAGAGGAAAGAGGGTTATTCACTTTCTTACTTCAACCAAAAAATACTTATAGTTTAAGGCAGTAACAGCTGAGAGTCTTTCTGGACCATGTTATCTCACGAAAATTTTCCAAATAACAAGGTCTTTGATTTTGTAATGGATTTAATAACCATAATTTCTTAGGGAAATAAATAAAATAAAGTATACAAATCCCCAATGTAGTGTTTTTCATCAAAGTAATCATTCTTTTCCAAAAGAAAGAAAGAAAGAAAGAAAGAAAGAAAGAAAGAAAGAAAGAAAGAAAGGAAAAAGAAAGAAAAAAAATGTTCATAAACATAAGAGTGTTCTCCAAATGACAGGACACTGTTACAGCTAACAAGATTAGTTTACTAACAGGATTGTAAAGTCAAGGTCATTACTCCTATGTAGACTTTCCTTTCCCTCTCAGATATTTGTCAATGAATATTATGATGTTTGTCACAAGAACTAAGGTATGAAATTCTCCCACACCAATCAAACACAGATTTCTTTATCACAGTTTGTATGGTAAAAAGGAAAGTACATGTTTCAATGTAGTATTCCATAGCGACTGCTCATTTTTAATTCTCTCTATCAAAATGATTAGCAAACTTACCAGTGCAAATTGAGACCATAACTGAGTGTTCAAATCTTTCTCACATTTTTACTGTGTGTTCTTTTCACCCTCTTTCAATAATGATACAGAAATTTCCTTCCTTCATCTCTAAAATTATGAAATGAGATTGTGTTCATTAGGCATTCATGAGAATTAAATGAGATAATGAGTTCAAGGATGTTACTAAGATAGTTACAGTTTAGTAGCACATTTTAGTACTCTATTATAACAAGCAAGTTTGTAATAAACAAGATATTTTATTACATATAATGCATATACCAGCATGTGGATAATCAACTGAATAACTATAACAGAGATTTTTCAAAATCTAGATTGATTTTAGTTTTCCCTGTTGGACACCAAATGGTACCCAAATATTTATTAGCCTGATTATAATGAAATGCAATGTTACACTACAGCTTCACACTGAATATATATATATATATATGTATACATATATACATATATACCAAAAATTCCAGAGTATATTGCATAATTTTGAATGAAATATTCTGTAAAATAAGAGCTTGACAACAACCTGCAGAGCTTTCTACATGAGACTTAAAAGCAAATAAAATCTTTGGAACACTTCACATTTTATTATACAATTAAAAAGTTTGCAACTTTTTCAAACAAAACAAGTTTTATTTTAAAGAGAAAAAGAAAACAATAGCAAACTAACAACAATGAACACAAAAAATACACATTTTAAATATACAAGTGAATTAGAGAATATACAGAAAAAGTCCCTATGTTATTATTTTATAAAACTGGGCTGAATAATTAGTTCATTAATCAATAAATTAGTTAACCATGAGACTCATAAAAAGTACATACATTCTCTGTCTTTACACATCTTTCTACTTATGTCTCTATTTTTATTAATTGTCTAAAATTAAACAGTCTCAAAGACATAATATATATCTCTAAAAGATCATGCATTATATTGACTGAAAGGTTAAGTAAAAATTAAAAGCAAACATATTAAATAACCAGTACCACATGAACTATAAAATTTAGCTAGATAAATTCAGAAAAATTTAGATCAATTTTATTTCTGTTACTTTTATTAGCTGATTTATTCATATCAAACATATAGCGGTAGTTCATGATTCATTTTTTCAAATACATTTTATTTTAATTTAATAGGATAAATGACTCATTTCACAACCATTTTAAATAGTTAACTGAACTATCAATTTAAATTAAATCATTAATTAAAATGAATATCACCATATGGCCATGAAATATCTTGATTAATCCCAATTTTTGCTGTACTGCAGCTAGATTGATAGGACTATCATAGTACATAGATATAATTTGTTATATATACATTGGGAATTTATTGATAAAGTTTGTAGACAAAAATTTCTCTCGTCTTTTGTACTAGATGGTAGTCTCCATTGTTTTATTTTTAGTGATGCTTCATTGTGGGTTCACATTTATGATTCTCTTATAAGAATTCAGAGTATACATTTTTCTGTAGTAATAAAAATTCCTTTTGAGTGAATAGTGAATCCACTTTTCCTAAAAGACCCTTGTACATCACATGGGACATTTATCTATAAGGTAACACTCACAGTCATTGCATCTAGAAGGCATTATTCTCATATGCACATATAAGAAGACTGAAGCCATATTTTCCCAAAAGCCTTATGAAATATTTTGCTTAAAGTGGAATATTTTTAATGACTTTATTACCAAAACCTACAAATGTAAATTTCTTTTCAGTTGACATTTCAATACTTGATATGTCCTTTGCCTGTTGTATTCTCTCTGTTCCTTATCTCTGAAAGATGAATGTCAGTCCAATGTCCCTCCTTTCCCATTCTTAGGGATTAAAGGAAGTTTATGCTATTTGATGAATCAACTATTTTCAGTGTATTTTAATCTCTACAGACTTAGCACCAGTTAAGAAGCAACATTAGTATTATTAAATTAAAATTTTGTTTTTATTTATACAAGGCATACTTTTTTATAGAAATAGTTATTTTATTTCAAGTAATATATTCATTTCTAATTTCCTTGAAAGAGCATATTGAGGATATTTTGACAAAAAATAAAAAGATATACATTCATAGATAAAATTTTAAATAAAGTCTCTACATGAATATTCATAAAATAGGAATATTCTTAAGGATTTGCAAAGTAAAAAATATACAAGATACAACTTGTAATCATGAAGAGCATTAAAAAATGATGCAGTTTACTAGAACCAACACAAGTTTGATTCTGAAACTTTTTGAGGGTTTGGTTCTTGAATTTTGCTGTTGCTTAGCTTTGGCAAGATTTAAAATAGAGACAGCTCTTCACTTCATGCATATGAACGAAATTAAATGATTCCACTCCCACCCAGATGGTGGTCTTTCTGCACAGATGCATTTAGTAATACATCCTGCACAAAATCTCAGCTGTAAATTGGAAATGGGGCTTTCTTTATATCCTATTGTTTCTATTTTTTAAGTAAATTTAAGAAGCAAATACAAAAAAAGAAACAGACAGATTATTATCTAGATTTACAATTTAGTGCTGAAAGATAGAGTTACGAATGAAAAGGTGAGTAAAGACTTAAATATGAAGAATATTCAGAATGAAGAAAACCCACGTTATTTGGAAAGTTCATCAAATATGTTCTTTAAAAGAGATGTCCTTCAAACACAACATTTAGTAACCACAAATGCCCTCCAATTTTTTTGGAAGAAAACGAGTATTTAGTGAAAAGCTGTTTATTTCCTCTTATTTCAAAAACTATAAAGCTTCGAAAGCATGGTAGGTAATGTACAGTACTCTCCATTTATACCAATTAATATTCAGGTAAGGTCATGCATAATTCTCAGTTTTAATTTTAAGCTATCAGGGAAGTAAGTTTTAAATAAAAGTTCTTATTTTCTGTAACTCAACTCTCAAGATGAATTTCTGTCAAGAATATTATTATGTTCCAAATTCCTATGGGTTTCAGAGTAGAGGAGCAGATTTAGGACACTTCAATCTAAAAACTAGTATGAATACCTAGAAGTCTTTAAGTATAGAGATGTGTGAAAGTCAATATGAATATCTGGAAGTCTTTAAGTATAGACATGTGAGAATATAGTAGGCAAAGCCAAAGATGTGCTTGACTTTGCATATAAATTTACTAAAATCATGCATACAAAAGCTGTGTCATTCAGAATACTTTTAGGTAAAATTTGTTTTCATCTGTTGGTATACAATTACTTTTGTCATTGGTAAAACCTGTCCGCATTCAGGCTCTCTCTCTCCTCTCTCTCTCTCTCTCTCTCTCTCTGTCTGCTAGGTCTCTGTCTCCTAAGTGAGTTTTCCTTAATAAATTATATCATTATAAAATTCTACTCTGTCCAGAATAGTGTTAGGGAACTTTATTTGTCTTCATCAGCCAGTAGTAATGCAACTTTGATAAGAGTAAGATAAAAATAATTCATAGTCCTTCCAAGCTGCTTTGCTAGTGACACATAATAAGATTAAGCAAAATTAAAAAAATAAACTTCACTGTTAATTCTCAAAATTCTCGTATGTAAGGGCTGAGGATGTGGTTCAGTGGAAAAGCTCTTGCCTTCCATGCACAAGGCTCTGGGTTTGATCCCCAGCACAAAAACAAATAAACAAACAAAACAAAGCTACTTTGTAATTCTCTTTACCTAAAATGAATATTTGGAATTATATACATTACAAGCCAATTTTTTCTTAAAAAAACTTAATTATATTCAAATTGGTCATCTTTTATTGTGGAGCATCTTATATGTCCTTGCAAATATCCACCATCCTTATCTCAAATAATGATTAGAAGTATATAAATTGTGTAAAGAAAAATCTCAGAAATGTTTAACTATATCTCAGACATAAACAGAGACTAGAAAAATATTTAATGTAGCATCAGTACTCACATGCTGACTTCCACAGAAAAAGACCAAATAATGAAAACGGAATTGCTGTTCCACTGTAGTGTTTGCGGCAGCGTCCCTGATTACAGTGGGTTTGGGGGACACTGTGCTACACAGAAGCACATAGGGGTCTTATATGGAAGGGAGCTGAGCATGCAGAGTTTACTTTGTTGTGTCTCCACTAAAAATGAACTGAACCAAGAAGGACTTTGTTCAGTGGGGAAGAAGACTTTGCTCAGAAATCTACATTAAATACCCAAAATATTTGCAGTTGATGAAGTGTGCATCCTTCACAGCCTCTGAGGGTAATTTGAGAAACTATCAGGAAACCCAAACTGCAGCATTTCTCACCAAAAAGGCATAGCCTATGCTTTTCCTTTTACTACTCAAGGTATCCACATACAGTGCCATGTGGAATTCCCACCCAGCCAAGGTCTTGGAAAGACTGCTGGTTGTTGCTCCCAGACTCAACAAGCTTTAAGAACCAGCTCAGTCACTCAATTAACCCTACTGTAGACCTTGAACAAAGTTAGAAAGCCCGCTTGGAACTGTGTGACCCATTAACACTCTGGGGTACTAGCTGGGCAGGCTTTTTTACCAACATTCAGCCCCAGGAAGCAGCCAAAAAGCCTGTTGTAAGAAATTGCAACCCCTGTGGACCTGGGAAGAAGTTCCATGAAACCACTCCCTCATCTGAGTAATATTTGGGTGCATTCCCCAGAATGGCTTGGCCCACTCAGGTGTCTAGGAGGCAGTTGAGCAGCCCCACTCACCCAGCCTTGGCCTTGAGAATTAGCCCATTCTGAGCAATTTGTCTCCCATCGCTGATTCACTATGAATATATCCACACAGCTTCTGCAGGCTCCCTAGCAAGGCCCGCCAGTCTGGGCCATCATCCTCATGGTGCTCAGACAATCAGGTACCTGGCTGAGTTACTTTCTCATCCTTTAGACAAAGTACCTGACATCCACATCTTAAGGTAGGAGACATTTATTTTGGTTTCTACCTTTTTTTTTATTTTAAAGATAAAAGGATGAAAACATTAACAAAAACACATACATTTAGAAAATGACACAAAAACAATACAAGAAATACAGAATTTCAGACAAGGTGATAGGACATTAACAATGGTTGTTGTATTACATACTGCTATCTTCAAATTGGATACTCAGATAAACAAATATGGGCATGTAAGATAGATCATACACTTAAACATTAAATGTTCCTTTCAGTAGAGCAATAGAAGTCAGTAGTACAACTATGTTAGCTATCCCGTGTATGCATATATACATATTTTTCCCTTCTTTCTTCTGTTTTCCCTCAGCCTAGTTGTTCTTTCTTTTTAAGCAGTTTCCTTTCATTTCACAATGTCTATTGTACCTCCTAGATTTTATTCATTTTTTAGATGATTCAATGTAGAGTCAGGTGGCTCTGAGGTAGGAAGAGCGTGGTGTAAGGGTCTGCCTAAGAAAAATTGCTCAGATCTGGGTGACCAGAAAGAAAACAGAGAATAAAAATAGAGGAGGGAGACATGCTCTTCCAACTCACGCCCTAAGTGACCTGCTTTCCTAAAGCCCCACCTCCTAATGGTAAGCTAGCTCTAGGTCCCCAGTGATCCAAATCACCTTTGACACTTGAGTGTTTGACGGACTTTTAAATATAACCATAATGTTCTACTCCTGTCCCCAAAAGACTTATGTCTATTAAAATATGCAAATGCATTTAGTCTAACTAAGAAATTCTTAACAGTTATAGTATCACTGAAAAGTCCAAATATTTTCTGAACCTCAAGTCAAACTCTTATTTGAGAGTCCAGGGAATAATCGAAAAGAAAGTTAAGCATTCCTGAAACACAATGGCATTCAATAAAGAGTTCTATTCTAAAAGGGAAAAATAGTGGGATAGAAACGAATCAGACTGAAGTAGACAAAATCCAAGCAGATCAAATATGAAATCTTGTAACTCCATGTCCAGCATCTGGGGCAAATTGTGGTGAAAAGTGAGCTGCACACAGGTAGGGCAGCCCTACTCCTATGGCGCTGCTGTTTGCAGCCTTCATGACATTTGTCTTGTGCTGGCTTTGTTCACTCCCTGTGGCTTTCCTCAGCAGATTCTATGTCTGTGTCATCTCCAATGTCCTGAGGTTTCCACTGCACTTCCCACTTTATTCTCACAGATTCTCATACTGCTCTTTGAGATACAAATTGTGTGGTTCCCAAGTCTTCTGAAATCCAAATGTAAGCTTCCTAGACCCCACAACACTTTCATTCTGTCTGCCAGTAGAACAGCACCTCACTGATGAAGCCAAGATCTGTCATCAGCTTGAGCATTAACCAGGTTTCCTTGGACAATGGCTACAGAGAACTCTTAATGCCTGGATAGCTGAGAACTCGGAAACAAGTCCCTGTGTGGCTCTTCTTAAGCAGAGACACCAGGGGCTCTTTCCTCAAAGGAAAACTTCACAGTTTGCAGCCATGTGCCTGTGAAGAGTGGAATGTTGCTAACTCCTGAGATGCACTCAATCCCTCTTTCCTATTGTGCAGATGCGAAGTACTTTGCTCCTTTTTAATGGTAATCCCTTCAGCAATCAGGCTGTCCTTGGCCCGAATTTTGCAAGCTCTTTCTTTCCAGTAAAACTACAAACTTTTTCTATCTTCATCACCCACGCTCTCTTTTGTTCCAAATTTGTAGGTACTTTCTGAAGTAACTCCAAAAAAACTCCAAATTTGTAGGTACTTTCTGAAGTAACTTATTTCTGCTCTTTGATTCTAGTTTTAACTATAGTTCTGGATAAAAGTCTCTATCAGTACCCATGTCACAGTCTGAATGTTGGGTTTATTTGAAATGTCCCTCACCAGTTAACTAATCTACCGTTCTTAATCTCAGTCTCCTCAAATGTCCCAGGACTTGGGTAAAATGTAGGTAAATTTTCTCCCAGAACGTAACGCACACATGGTCTTTAATCCAACTGCCAGTGGAGTCTTTGAAATCCCCTGAGTCTGGTTTTACTCATTTGTATCATCATTCTGGTCTTCTGACTTCTGACCAGGACCTCACATCAATCTTAGATTACTGTATTCTACCTGACATCTCCAAATCTTTCCAAACTGTTCCCATGAACCCATTTTAAATACCTTTAAACCACATGGTCAACTAAAGTCTTTGCAAAGATTACACTTCTCTGGTACCAAAATCTGTCTTTGTCACTTTCTTGTCACTGAGACACAGTGCCCAACAAACAAAATGTTAAGATAGAAAGCTTTATTTGACTCATAAGTTTTAGAGGATTCCATCCATAGATGTCTTGTTCCAAGGCAAATACAACATGGTATAAAGAAGACAAGGCAGAAAGGACATGGGGCCGTGTCTTGAATAATTTTCTCTCATTGCAGAGACAAAATACTTGACACTGAGAATTAAGGAAGGAAAGGTTTATTTAGCTCACAATTTGTGGAGATTTCAGTCCATACTTGGCAGGCTCCAAGGCAGAGTGGCACACAGCAGATGGCAACCACCTATGGTGGTGGAAAATAGCAAAAACAACAAAAGCAAAAAGGGAAGAATGTGAGAAGACTCTTTCTGTTCCCCATATTGTATGTAGCCTACCCACCCCAGGGCGGGTGTAGCACTCACACCCATAATCCCAGCATTGGACCATGAATCAATCACAAACTCTAGAGGCCGGCCCCATGACTGACTGAGGCTTTGCAGGGACATCTAGACACGAACCATAACAGACTTGGTGGAGGAAAGTTTCTCACCTTGTGCTAACCAGACAAAAGAAAGAGAAAGTAGGAACTGGTGAGGGAGATATGCCATTCTAGGCCTTGTTCCTAGTGACCCACCTCTAATTATGCCCCATCTTGAAACAGTAAGTCTGCTGTAGTACCCAGATTATTAAACCCCTTTCGCATACATAAATATTTTGATGAATGTTTAGATGTAATCATAATAGAACCTCACTTCCAAAATCAGGAACACTGTGTTACATTTGACTGAGCCCACCAAGTTAGGCCTAGTCCCACATTTGTCTAAGAAGTTAACGTATGCTCTACATGCACTACTGCACCTCCTGCACTTTCTATGACTAGGCCAACCAAAGTTGTTCCCATCTCCATATGACCCTCAGAAGTTGACAGAGTCCCTGCAATCCCAGCTGGAAGCATTTTATAACCACTGGTAAAAGTTCCCCATCTCATACCTACTTCCAAGCCGGCAAGAAACATTCACAAATGCCTGCAACTTAAAAAAGTCAGACACCTGCAAGCATTGATAACAGTAATTATAGCAGAAGAAGCTATCTAGACAATAAACTATCATGCCTACTCAGAAGAAAATACAATATGGCCAATTTAACTACTGTCCTATGGTAAATCTGCAGGAGAAAATGTTTCCGTATGAATCTCAATTAGTATAATGATTATAAATAAGAGTATGGAGGTGACTTAGAAATCTAAACCAGCAACTACCATATGGTATAGCTTTGCAATCCCGGGAATTTTATCAAAATAATTGAAATCAGTACGGTAATGAAATATCTTCACCCCTACATTTACTGAAGCACTATTCTCAGTAGCCAAGATGCACAGTCAACTGAGGCATCCATTGACAGATAAGCTTACAAAGAAAATAATATGCATTAGAACATTATTCAGGTAAAGAAGAAGAAAAATTTGTCCCTTTCAGCAACATGTTTGGAACTAGAAATCTTTAGAATAAGTAAAATAAGTCAGACAGAAAAATATCACACATTCTTGTTCAAGTGTGGAAGTTTAAATTTCATTCCATAGAAACAGTAGAATAATAGTCACACAAGAATACAAAGTGCTGAGATTAGGAGTGACAGAGGGAGGTTATACAGCAGATACCAAAATACTGTCACACAAGAGGAATAAATTCCAGTGTTCTACAGCAGGGGAGGGTGTTGGTAGTTCACAAAAATCATATGTTTTATAAAGAACTAGGGGGAAGAGGTTCAAATACTCCAAGTGAAACATGTTTAAGGTATGAAAATCCTAATTATCCTCTCAGTCATTGTATATTTTATACATGTTATGAATTAGTGTGCAACACATAAATATGTATAATTATGGTACACCAATTTAAAACATGCCAATGTTCTAAAATTAAAAAAATGAATGTATATCACTAAATTGCACTAAGTATGCAGAAAATAGTATGAGATGGGAAAGATCATTGTTCTAGTTACCTACAGTTATATAGTCAACCACATCAAGACTTGGTGGCTTTGGCAAGTATGTATGTACTTCAATCAAAGGTATGAGATTCCAGAGGGGCTTGAGAAGGAGGATCCCTTCAGTTCTGAGGTGTCAGCTGACACTTTGTTAGCTCAGCTTGGTGAAGTAACTTCGCTAAATTTGCTGCAAGCTGGACCAGCATTGCCAGACACAAATACAAGTGACTTTTCTAATGAGCATATCTCCTCAAAGCTGCTTGGGGGCGGGGGTCAGGACTTGGCTAGGTTTTAAGAATATTCTAAAAGACAGAAAGTGGGAAATGGTACTACTTACAACATGAAAACTGTCAAAGCCTTTTTTTCTGACATATATTCTCTGGCAATCAGGAAGCAAATTCTCTCATATTAAAGAAGAAATCTACATTTTGTTGGACAAAGTCAAAGAAAATGTGTCTAGTTTTAATTGTCCACAATTACTAATAGGGCTAAAAAAAGGCAAATGCATACAAGACAGTCAGTGTGCTAGATTTAAAATAACCATTAATTATAAATCTTGTTTTCTCAAACTGTCTTACTGCACTACCATTGTATGTAATATATATTCTTTTTCAAATTTCTGAAAAATAATGTGTATGAATCTTTCAGAATAAATGAATACGGATAAATCCAATAATTATGATTACTCAGAAGGCAAAATTTATATATAAAACATATGCAGTTTGTCTTCCATATAATTTCCTCACTTTTGTTAGTAATAAAATTCAATTCAAAATAGTAACATAACTATAATTGATATATTAAATTATAAATTACTTATTTTATTAACTATGACATTTACCATTTATAGTTATAACTATTAGAATTAACACTAGAAAAGCTATCCTTTGTTATTATTTTAATTTAGCTCATCTTTAAGTCATATGATTTGTTACCTTTAGTTTTATAAAAATTGTAAAGATTTATTTTAAAATATAATTACTATCTCCTCTTCACCCTGGCACACTGAAAGTTAATCATATAATTAAAATGTAAAGTTTAATTTTTAGTTATTTGTAAAAACAAGTGTAATGATGTAGTACACTCTTGTCTCTATCAAAAATACTATGACATTACTGCAACTAATTTAGTCAAAATAAGTTACAAGAAAACATCTCTGAAGTATAAAATTTGTGACAATGGCTTTTTCCTTTTTTTAGAGATCTGGCCCCTATGTTTGCTGAATGGTTTACAAAACCCTGAGTCCATGAATGTTTGTTCTTCTGCTCTATTGGATTTTTTATTTTTCATAAACTATATTCAAGATGGCTTTAGTTCTGTTTCTTTCATAAAGGTTGTATGAAGCAGCAGAGAGCAGTATCCAATCATACGTCTCTTTACCTGGTGTAGACTTAGTATTCTGTTTTTGCTGGACAGTGGTAAACTGAAGTGACAGTAATTTTAGTTGAATCTGAGTTGTCATTGTTGTTAGGCTTTGAACCCTATGTAGGCTTTGTAGTCTAGCTCACAAACTTACAGAGGTGTTGGAAGCAAATACTAGTGAAAGAATAGGATGCTGAAAGAAACAGGAGATTTAAGGGGTTATACATTCATAATCAAAAGGGCAAATACAAATACCATTTTCTCTAATCTTCAGGTTATCTCTGAAATACATGTTCTGCATGCTTACTAAAATGATGTGCTTATTTGAGCCATAGATTCATTGTTAAAGTGGAAAACTCAGCAACCCTTAAAGTTACACCTTTTCAGTAAAGGCATGACACTGAGGAATTTGACTTGGCCATGAGCCTTTTCAGAAGCAAAGTAAAAATTAGGATCTAGGTTTCAAGATCTCCATTTTACAGCAATTATGCTGATCATAGGTTTGTACTTTCTGCAAAACTGTATGCTCCCAATATAATATGTTACATATTATTTTAAATTTTTGTTGCATTCACAATTATAGAAGAATATTTATTTTGTTTATTACTCATAATACCCTTAAAAAGTGCACCTTACTAAGGGAAGCACATAATAGATAATAGAAAGAGTACTATATTTGTGTTAAATCCAACATCAATACAAAATATGAGACACAATCTTTCCTTTGTATTAGTGAAAGTTTGGGCCAGGATCTCCATGGATACCAGAATCCAAAGATAATCAACGTGCTATATAAAGTGATATATTACTTTCTTGTCACCTACCTACATCCCTCATATTCTTTAAATCAGCTCTAAATTAGTTATAATCCCTAGTACATTGCAAATGCTTTCTGAATACTTGTAACCTACATTGTTTGGGGAATGACAAAAAAGTCTATATGTGTGCAGTACAAAGGCAATGTTTTTTGGAATACTTTAGATTTGTGTTTGATGAATCTATGCATGAAAAAAAATAGGAAGGGAACTCATGTATAGAGATTGTCTATTGAAAATACATGCTACATAGTATTTCATAGTGTATTCAAGCTACCCTAACAAAATGCCCAATACTGGGTAATTTATAAATAACAAAACTTATTTTTCACAACACTAGAAAATGGAAAGAACAAGAGGAAGATGCTGGCACCTGATGAAGGTGTTCTTGTGTCTCCACATGGTGGAAGTTGATAGGGCAAAAAGGTAATGAATGCTGCGTTCTTACATGGCACAAGTCTCGAAGAGAGTGAACTCCCTTTCAAAAGTAATATCCTCAATACAAAGACAGATATAATGTTTTGAAGTTGCTTTGGAAGTTGCAGAAGAATATAAAAATATGAGGTTCTTCTTTATCAACATCACTGATTTGAAATCTTAAGGCACCACCATATATCTTTCAAACCTCATTTAACATTTTAAAAACTATTAATACAAAAATAACAACAGAACAAATATTGAATGTAATAGATTTTTAAAACAGAAAACTATAAGGAATTGATCAAATATTTTTAAGTTCTCGTGCTTTAAAATATCATAGCTACAATCAAATGATGTCATTATATAAATTAAAATGCTGCAATAAGGGTTCAAGGTCAAAATTTCTTTCAAGTATAAGAAATGTGAATGATGAAAACTGACAATGTCAAGTTATGTTGACCTTGAAAGCATTAAATCCAAATAGGCAAGTTTTCCAGTTTTGGAGAAATCATGTTATCACTTTTCATGACTGAAATTTGCTTGAATATACAGAATATTAACTATATTAATGTAAGCATTCATGAAAGATTTTCTTTTAAGAAAGAATGACTTGAAAATTAAAGACTAAATGCAAATCTTCTTGCTAATAGTTACCTAAGCCATCTTAAAGTTACAAGACCTGGCATTTACTATATTACTGACCCAATAAACAAAATAAGTAATAGCATACTTGAGATTTTAAAAATGAAAGCAAGGATCAGAGTATGGTGGTGTACACCTATACTCCAGTATTCTGGGAAGCTGTGGTGGGAGGATCACAAGTTTAAGCCCAGTTTGAACAATTTAGCAACTTAATTACAACCTATCTCAAAATAAAAACAGTCTAGAATTTGGTTCAGCTGAACAGCCTGGGTTCAATTCTTAGTACAACAAAGTATGGAGTGGAGAGTGAGATAAAATGTGTTTGATGTTTTGTTTTTGTTTTCTGTAATGTATACTTTAAAGTGAAACATACATTTGAGAAAATATATGTTTTTATATATGACATTTTAGAAAAATGTCAGCATACAAACTAGAATAACTTTTTGAAAAAACAAATCCAGTTAAAGCCAAATTATTTTTTTCAAGTAGAAAATTGCTTATTATACTGACAATAATTGTAGCTATGAATAGATTTCTGGTGGAAAATCTCTAACAGCTCTTTCCTTAGAGAGGTCAAAAATAGTTGGACCAAGGCTAAGACTTTCTTGAGGCTTATTTTCTGACAATCACTTTCTATAACTATTTTCCTTTTTGTTAGTAACTGTTATGTTTTAGATTTAAAATATCTCTCAAACTTCTCACAGTGTGAGGTGGGCCCTAGTCAAAAGGGCAAGTCACTGTGGCCATGACCTAGAAGGATGTTTTCTTTTCTTCAGCTTCTGTCTCACTTCTTGAAAAAACTTCGTGCAAACCAACATTCAGGTGGTGGCAGGGCTACTACTGTCAGATTTTAGCAAGATTTATAGGAAAAATTAAGAGCATAAAAGAAGTCAAAATGTAGAAACTTTTATAGGTGACAAACAAGGAAGCATCTGTAATATTGGGGCAAAATGTGTTGTGACTCCTTCAGAGATTAGAATAAAGAAAGAAATCACATCATTTGTACAGGAACTAAAAGAAAGATCCCTTGGGAACATCTCAGGAATCAGTAAGTCCCCACCTATCGCAAGTTTAAAGGTGCAAATGTACAAAGCTTTCATCTGAGAAGAGGACTCTTGGGTTCCAAGCTGGAGAAGTGGTGCCTAAGAAATAGGTTCCTTGGAATTCATTTTCTGAAATGTGGGCTTCCAGGAACTCAAGAGACCTCTGCAGCTGTGATCTAAAGGGCACAGCTACTGCTTGGGCTGGTAGAACTCCATGGCATCATACATCTGGTTCTGGTTTTATGAGCACACAGAATGAAGGAGTTGATGGCTCATGAAGGCTTACACTCAGATTTCAAAGGAAGGCTTGGGAGGCCGGACAATGTTCTCTTGAAAAAATAATTCATGTAATGGTGATAGTGAAGCCAAAGGTGAATGGACATTCTGGTTATTTAGATATGTCTGTTTATGTGAATTTTCTGATAAGGAAAAGCATAGGCAGCAAGCAGACCCAACCCAAGAGAGGCTATATGCACTGCTACTCTCAAGGCCATAGTGTTAAGGCTACCCTCATCCTCTGAGACTCACGTCTTGCTACAAACTACCTGGGTGCTGGGCATGGACCTACAGGACTTAATGTCTGCCCTGCTGTGTTTTGGTCTTGCTTTGGTCTAATTCATTTATGCACCACTATTCATCCCTAGTGGAATGAAAATGTTGCCCTGTGTCGTTTTATATTGGAAGTGTTTAACTTACTTTTTGATTTTTACAGGAGTTCAAAATCAAGTAGGTTTTTTTTTCTTTTTTCTTTTTAGTTTTTGGTTTGGTTTTTGCCTCAGAGACTTTTGACTGAGACTTTTCAGCAGTGCTGTACCTGTGACTTCAAGAGGTGAACTAAATGCATATCAAAAGGAGATGAACATGAGACTTTTAGAGACCATGGGTGGAAAGCCACGGTTTAGATCTAAAGTTTTCCCAAAGTCTCACATCTGGAGGTGGTCAGAAGGGGTGGGTCACTGGAGGCACGATCTGGAAGGTGATTTTCTTGTTTCCAACTTCTCATTTCTGTCTACTTCTTGGCCACTATGCCATGAGCAGCTCTCCCCCACCATCTCCTTTCACCATGTGGTTTCTACCTTGGTGCCTGGCAACTGTAGACTGAACTTACTGAAACTGTGAGCCAAATTGCATGTCCCCTCCTTTACATTGTAGGGCTGGGGATTTAGCTCAGCGGCACAGCACCTGCCTGGCAAGCGCAAGGTCATGAGTTCAATTCCCAGTACCAGAAAAAAACAAACAAACAAAAAAAACAAAAAAACAAAAAAAGAAAAACCTTGTAGATATCAAGAATTGTGTATTAGCGATGTAAAAGCTGACTAAGACATTAACTATTGCCAGTTTTTTTTTGCTTCCTTTACCTTTCCCTGTCAGGAAAAAAAAAAAATCATGGAAAGAAGCAAAGGTATGAACTCAATAAGACAAGTTTATTTCAGAACAAACCCCAGAGAAACCACTCTGGCCTTGAGACCAGATCAGAGCCTCTCTTACAAGGTATGGGGTCATTTATAGAGTCATAGGGGTCTGCTCAGTGACAGAGTGTTGTGGGTACCTGCCAAAACAAAGCGTGAGTGAGCACAAGGGGTAATAGTAGCCCAAGGACGTGATTTGAGGAAGCACAGGGAGTAGTGGCTGGTATCAATAGCGGTGCTGATAGTTTTGAGTCACTGAGTGCAGCTGAGTTGAGGGAGGGGCCTTGGAGCAGTGTTGGGTGGTTTAGGGTGGCTGTAGTTGGTTTCCTTTACTGTCTACAAATAAAAATATGGCCTGATTGTCAATTATTTATACATTTTTAAATACTGCATACACAATTTGGATCAATTCACATTTAAGTATGAATTATAGCTTCCCACTTTCAGATTTATTGGTGGCAGTCTACTTAGACAGTGAACCTTCATAATGCTGTCTGACCCTAGATGGAAAGCAGCCTGTTTGCGGAATTATACAGGAGAAAGTGTGTCAGTCCTTGTGGACAGGAATAATTTATTTTTCTTATTTTTTTATTTTTCAGGGAAAAAATAAAAACAACGATACAGAATTTCAAAACAAGATAATAGGCGTTAATGATGTTTAATGTAAAGCATCTTGATGTGTTCAAAGTAGCCACAGGTTGATGCACAAAGTAAGCTCTGTGATGTAGATAGACTCTGTCCTCAACAGGGAGTCCCAGCACAACCATACCGAGACTGACCAAGCAAAACTGAGCAAAGCTGCCATCACAGCAGAGAAGCACTGGGTTCAGTGAGGACAAAGATTTAAAGACAAACAAACAAGGCTATGTGATTGGATTTTAAAACAGCATTCCTTTCCCTTTCCATGAAATTTTAGTGCACTTTCCAGCAGTCTCGATTTTGCTGTTTAGCCTGTGTGATCTTTTTATTGTTAACAAGTTCTATTTTTATTTTACACTGCAACTCTATTCATAAGTATTTATATGTTACTTATGAAAGGTGGCGTGGGTCACCGATGGTCTACTTCTGGATTGCAAGCCTCTTTCTTGGTGAACACCTCCTTGAAGCCCTGAGTTCTGGGAAGATTATGATAGATGCTTGAGTACTCAAACTTTTGTGGGATGGAAAAGCTTATATTCTCATATATGTGAGTTGTTCTATTGCTTAGAATTGCTTTTGCTGTGACTGACACACGGCACACTGACGCTTGATCAGTTGCTTCCAATCCTTTCTTAACGTCTTGGGCCAAAATCGGGCTGCTATTCTGGAAGAAACACTGTCATTTTCCTTCCAAACAACAGCCTCTGCCTTGCACTCCACTACTTTTCTCCCCCTCCCCCTGAAAAATGCTACTCAGTGGTTACAGTATGAAACATTGGGCAAACTTGTATTAGGTAGTATTAATAAGATCTCCAATCAAAATCTGTATTTCCTGTTACCGCAAAATACATTATTCCACAACTTTTATGTCTAGATCTGAGTGTAAAAAGCCTTGAAAACAGAACTATCAATATGAATACATTTTATTAACAAAGGAATTCATGTTTCTGCAAAGTGATTATTCAGAAAAAATGAGTACCACTTGCCAACTTGCAAGATGGTTATAATGCTATTGTGGACCAAGAAACACAATTTTATCTTTGAGAGGCTAAAGAAATCTTACTAAAATGATCCTTTATTAGCTTCATTTTCTCTTTGGGTGTATAAAAATTGTTAGCTATATTCACAGAGCAAAGAGAAGTATCCTGCTTTGCTCTAGTACCCATCATTACAGCTAGGCTTAGAAAACACCTGCTACTTTTGATGTGAATAAAAACATATCATTTTATTCAATTTATGCTTCAGCACTAATATTTTCACTTTCTCTTCATACACCTTATCATAGAAGTAAGATGGTAATGGGATGAATGTACCTTGTCTCTATATTTATCTTCACTATTAAGAACATTTTAACATGGACTAAGGAGAGATTTTACTGGAAAAATTATTGTGAGAAGGCAACAAAATAAAGTTTTGCAGCAGAGTACTGTAAGCATTCCAATACAGAGAACACTCTGATCACTAGGTCTGAAAGCATCTCAAGAGTTAGACTAAAAGAGCTTTTCTTTTATAGAAAGAAATGAACAAGGCCGAAAAGTAACAAGTGCGATTAAATAGGAGATCAGACCATGTTTTGTTCTGAGGTCAGCCTGTTCTCAGAAAGCTTTGTAAAGGAGGAGTTGCATGTTGACCACAGGTAGATACTTAGGTTGCATTTTTCCCACTGACCAGTGGGATCCAGTAGTTCATCTCAATTATGAACCAAAGAGTAAGAATTGGGAGGTTTCATGTCAGGTCCTGTCATAAGTAAACAAGGGGACACCTATGAATCTTATCTAAGTCATTGGGTAAGGGTGGTGCATTGCAGCAGGATTTTCTTGGGGCTCAAAAATAGTGCAGTGATATCATAGCGTTCATCATAACCTAGGATAGTAGTGCTCAGGTCAAAGTCAACTTTTCACAATGAATATTGTGAAGAGATATCAGAGGTACTGAAAATATCTGTTAAAATTTCAGAACCAAATTTGTGTATAACTGCTTATAGTCAGGCTGTTGAAGTAAAACAGAGGTTCTTTTCTGAATGAAAGATTTAAATGTAGTCTAAGTCTGGCCATTAACTTTATTTAGTTTAATATGTTTTGCTTAATAGACATATAGGGGTTAAACCTGTTTATGGGGTACATTGTAAGATATATATATATATATAGTCATGTGTATTGAACAAGTCAAAATAATTGTCAAACCCACCACCTCAGATATATATCTTTTTTGTGGGAGAACATCAAAATCTTCTGTATTGGTTACTTTGAAATAGTCAATAAATTGCTGTCAACCATAGTTACCCTACTGTGCTACATTTATTGTTTGTCTAAAGACATATGCATATATAAAAGAAGAAAAAGAATATGGCCTCTTAGTATTAAGATATCTGAACAGTGTAAGAATTATAGCTTTACTATTATGCATATTGACAGATTACATATTATATGAGCTTTTCAATGTAAAATGCAATATGCATTTTATTTCATTTCAGAATATATCTAGAATAAGTGGCCCAGTCTTCTTTGTCTCACTGGCAGTATAGGAAAATTTATTTCAGAGTCATATATTGTAATGATTGATACATCGTGTCAACTCGAGATATTTAGAAGTTTAACTAAGTAACTTATCAGGGGCCCAGGGTCCTTGCTTTGTAAACATCCTGAGCCTATGCAAGAGGAGGGCAGGGAGTGCTACACCTGCCCCAGGGGTGGTAGTCTGCTTACGGTATAAGGGAGGAAAAGAGGCTTGCTCTCCCCCATTTTTGCTTTTGTTGCTTTTGCTGTCTTCTGCCACCTTGAAATGTTGCCCCTGTAACATGCCACCCTGCATTGGAGCCAGCTGATTATGGACTGAAATGTCCACAAACTGTGAGCTAAATAAACCTTTCCTTCCTTAATTTTGGGTGTCAGGTATTCTGTCTTAGCCCCAGGAGAAAAGTAACACATGTGTAGATTACAACTCAAAATAATCGCAGCACACACTTTACAACTGCTTGATAACGACAGTTCCTAAGTAACGTACTGTATATTTTGAGTTAGCCCTGTCTTCCACTGCTGATTCTGCAGTTTTTAGCCTCAATTTTGTCACTGTACCTTACTTTGTACATAATTTCATACATCAGTAAATTGGTCACATCAATTCTATCAAGATATGTAAATTCCATTTACTGAAGGTAAATTAAAACACTATAAAAAACAAACAGAAAAAATAAGGGTAAACATAACCTATTATTTTGATTTGAGAAATTCCCTTGGGAATGAATTCTAATATAGATTAAAACATCATGTCTAAATAAGAGAACTTGATGCTTGCCCAGCATAAGTGTGACAATTATGGTTCTATTCACCTCCCAAGTTTCTTTTCATCTGCTCATGTACCATATAAAATATTCCTGTTCTATTTTTTCCATAGAATAAAATACAACAGTATTTCATGCCCATATTTTCTTAAACATTATGAAATTTTTTTCTACCAGCATTAAAATATATGACAGATAGATGAACTTTCGAAGGCAAATCATTTTCATGTCACACCCCTAGAGTTTTCTCAACTAGTATAATAATAACTGGTTCATTATTCCTCTGAGTACTGAAAATGAGGGTTCATAAATAATTGAGTTTTTAAACCTATAATAACAAGGACATTTAAATGTCACATTTACTTACCAAATTCACCTTTTGTGCTGCCATGTAATTTTAATATATATATCCTTCTATGTACTGCACATGATTCCCTTCTGTAGCATTATCTCCAGTGAATGGTAGATTTTTCATAACTCAGCTAACAAGAAAAATCTACAACAATCCCTGAGATTATTAATTGTATAAGTAAATGCTGTGATTCAATGCTGGGAAATTTTTAACCTTTATGTGGATCTTTGATGATGGCACTACACTGGTTAATAAAGTGCCAGGCAGCAGTGAGGTGAACCTATAACCATTTAGTAGCAATTAACAAGGAAATTTCTGCAGCTCAGTTCTTTCTTTTATGTCTGTTTTTGTCAGGGAGATTTCATTGTGACAATATAGCCCATCTTTTTGGCAACAATGATATGAGTCTGTTAAGAGTAGATTGTGCAATAATGCACAGAGAAAATGGGACTATTCCAAAGCATGCAATTATCTGAGGGCCCTACGGAGAACAAAGTGGAGCAGCTGTTGGAAAGGGAAGAATCAGCAGCTGATGTCTACCTACACGCCGTGAAAAATCAACAGAGTAATACGGGCAAACAGTTTAATACAGCATCCACTCTGCAGTCTCAGCTCACCTTGTATTTAACCTGGACAAAAGCCACATCTAACAGATGAAAATCTCTACTAAAATTCTGTGAGGTAAATTAATAAATTTACAAGGTAACACCTTAATAATGGTTGCTTTATTTAGTAGATTTTTCTGTCTAGTCTACCAAAGAGTCTGTGCATATAAGACATTAAAAATAAAATGTAATAAAAGAAAAATGCACCAGAATTAGTTTCCCTAAATTTATTTCTGTGTGAAATATTTACATTAGTAAGAGATACCTACCATTCAGTCATGTAAGCACATATCTATAGTTTTGTTTGCAGCATTGTGAATATGAACAATGAAAGAATAAAAACTTAAATCTGATATATTAACCCTAAAAGTATTTATCAGATCTATAGCATTACTAAATTTGTACTTCATTCTGTGAAATTCAAGGGTGTAAACACATAGATAGACAAACATGATCAATGGATTATTTTTTCCCTGTACATGCATAAGGTAACATTTCTGTCTCTGAAATAATAGAATTTCAATTTCTTCTCATTTTGCAAACGAGTATATCAAGGTTCAAATAGATAAGTGAATTTCTAGAATTGCAACTCTAGAATTACAAACATTTTAGGAATAGAAGTTATATGGTTCTAGAGGCATGGTGTGAATATTCTGTGCTTCAGAGATTAAAAATCTCAGTATCAAAAACACTAAGCAAGAATTATATACAGAGCACCCTTCTAATATAAGCAAGTGCAAAGCTGAAGAGTCCTGGCCCATGTAAAGGGACAGCTGTTCCTTGGCTCAAGCTAATTGGTCCTTCAGACAGGTAGCCTACCAATCCCAGCACTGATGTTATTTTCTCAAAAGAAACTAGAAATTTCAATTGTAAGGGAGTTCATCACATAATTATAGTAAAAATAGCAGTTGACAGGCAAGATTCAGCCACGGCCAAACCTTTGTTCCAAGAATCGGGCATTTTATTCACAAAACAGCATTATGTCTCATCCCAAAAGGGAGTGAGAAGTATCTCAATGAAGATAAAGATCAAGAATCTCAGCTGCTTATTTTCTTGTTCCACAGGTAGAGTGCCACGTCACTGAAATCACAACTTCAGTTTGGTGAAAGCAGTTAAATTCACACAAAGAAAAGTTTCTCCCAATCTTCTTTATCCTCCACTTAGTGATTCGATTTAGAGATTACTTTTTAATTGAAAGTCAAGAGTCAACTTTGGTAAACTTTGTAGTTGTTAATGCTTGTTAAGCCTTATATGACAGTGTAGGTACCAAGGAGTGACTTACATGGCTCTGTGGTGAAGTTGAATCTCCTAGTGCCATTATCTTTCATTAAATTTTAGAAGACTTGAAAATATATTAGAAATTAACAAGTTAGATTGGACACAAGTAAAAGTCATTGGAACAGCGCTAGTTTTATTGTAAAATTCAGTGTAGAAAGAAGTTTCTTGGGAGCTGGGAGGAAAGGAAACAACTTGTGGGAAGGAGCAGGGGGAATCACATTGAGGAAGAAATTGTTTTGGAGATGCTTGATTGAGATGTAATTGTTACATTATGCTTTAATGATCAGTTTGGGGAAAGACTGACAAAATCAAATACATAAAGCATGGATCAGAGATTGAGAATGAAACCAAATTATGATTAATATATTATGGTGCAACTGAGGAAAAAATATTAATCTCACAAAAATGTGAAACAAGTCAGCCTGTTTTACAAACACAATTTCAGCACATATTTTAGCCCTTCACTTCCAAGCAGGCATTGTCCCTAATGGCATTCTTACTCGAGACTGTGCCAATATTGGCTGTATCACAGTGGGAATGCATTTATAGGTCACATATCATTTGCATTTTTAGTTCGCAGGAACATATTTCTTGAGAAACAGGTAATAAAATATAATTTCCTCGTCAAACTGCCAAATAAGAATTATTCTCTTCTCTGCTTCCAAATAGTTGTTTTAGTTTAACTATTCTCCATACATACCTTCCTTCAAAATAGAGCTCCTAAAACCCAGCTTATCTGTAAAATGTGTCTACTATTAACAACAAAGTTAATGGAAAAAAAAGGAGTGTATAGGGCTGAACAGTTATGCCAGGTATAGCTGTGTTGGATACATACATATCATCACCTATTAGTCGTACGACTTTGAGCAATTCACTTTATCTCTCTGCTTCACTGAATAAAGGCAATGAAACAATAGCATGCAGAGTTATTGTACGTAAAGAAGCATTGTGAGCATGGACTTCTTCCCTTATGGGGTCTAATTGTACCTGAGCACATTTGGCATCTTCATAAGATAGCATCAGGAGGACCTTATTTTGCCAGGTGTTGAAACACATACCAGTAATCCCAGCACTCTGGAAAGTTGAAGGAGGGAAATTGCAACTTTGAGCCCAACCTGGGTAATTTAGTGATTTGGTAAGACCTGTCTCAAACTAAAAAATCAAAACTGCATGGGTATGTAACTCAGTGCAGTGGTCCTGGGTTCAATCCCCAGTTCTGAAGAGGAACAAACAAAGGAAGAGAAGAAGGAGGAGGAGAAGATGGAAACAAAGAAGAGGCAGAAGAAAAGGAAGACGAAGAAGGGGCCAATTTGCAGAGGCTTTTTGGAAAGTAAATAAATGGACAGAACAGAGAGAGAGAGAGGAAGGAAATAAGATCTTGGGACGCCTATTTACCACAAAGTCCAAAGTATGAATATTAAGTCCTGAAAAGATATTTATTTTATCAGAAAAAGATATAGACTTGAAGAGTGTGAGTATATACATCATTTCAATAACAAGAACCCTCAGAATTGTGTTACTTATGTGAGTCATCAGCAGGAACACATCAGTAGAGCGGTGTCTGAGACCAGTGTTTAATGAAGAGTATCAGATGGAACTTGGACACATCCTTGGTCTGTTGTCTACAGAAAATATTCAGTAAGAAATCGAGGAGTCCCAGTGAAAATGTGGCAGAATAGTGAATTTCAGAAAAGTCATATCTCAAATATATATATGTCTAAAAGTACTAAGAACTGTACATTTTGATGCCATCTGTTTATTTTGGTGATTTTATGGCCAACTTTCACTATTCAGCTCAATTATTGCATACAGTATTTATCAGAAGTAGCCGAACATAGTCATCAAATTTAAAAGTGTTTTATTTTAAAATCATATTTAAAATGTTAGATTTCTCAGCACTTGATACTGGTGCTCCCTTTTCACAAAACTATTTTTGGGACATACATTTTGTAGACAAGTGACTGAAGGTAGCTGAAAGTATGGTTTTTAAGGAGCTGCAATGTAGGTGACATGTAGCAACGAAAACATTCAGGGTGTTTGCTACAGCCAAGAAATTCTGATTATACCCTTTACCCTCTAATTGAGTTTCTATGACCATTATTTTTCAATCCAGGCACATTTTCCCTCAAAAATATGAACAATAAAAGGAGGAAACATCCTTCATAAAAACACAATGCTCTCCTTTTTAAAATATATGCCTTATCTAAAAGTCAAATCTCAGATAATGAATGAAAGGTTGGTTTAACAACATAATTACTATTTTAAAATTAGCAATAAAAGATGTTACTGTCACAGAAATGCCAAGCATACAATGCTACAACAAAATATCATGTATCATTATCAAATACCATTTTTAGAATAGGTGGAAGTATATTCACAAATCAAGATCCTGTACAAACAACGGAGACAGAGTCAAGTTATTTCATTTTATATGTAATTAAAGAAAACAGCTGTCAAGTACTTAGTACAGTCTTCAAATAGGGGTAAATCTTTTAAAATGAATTAGTAGGCAAACAGATAAATAAATACTAATGTCAGTTAAAATATCTTATTACAAAAATGATCACATTAACTCTATTCTACTTAGGTAGATTAAAATCATTAGAAAGATCTCACATTATGGAATGAATAGAAAAAGTTCAGAAATGAAAGAAATGAAAGCAAATTGGAGAACTGGTTACAAGAAAACCAAATAGAAGAGTGTTTCCAAAATTTAAAAAAAAAAAAATCAAGACTCCACAGCATCAATTGTCTGGGAACTCATGTGATGGAAACCTCACTCACATAATTTTGCCACAACAGCTGATGTATCAAGATCGAGCACCCACGGTTTGAATGTTTTGTCCATTCTCTTTTTTATTTTAAAAATTATGAAAACTAACAAAGCAATAATGAAGAAAAGATTAAAACAACACAAAAACAACAAAAATGATACATGACCTCAAAACAAAATGATAGGAAGAAAAAATGATTGTTACATTACATACTGTTATCTTCAGTGAAGTTGCTCAGTCCACCAGACATAAGAATGTAAGACTGATCAAACAAAGACAGGAACAAGTAATTTAAAAAAAAAAACTTTGGAAATGATGCAGAGCTTCGCCATACAAGATGGTAGGAGTTCAACAATGGTTCTTATACTGCATATGGTTGTTTTCGGATCATTCTGATTACCAGATTCAAGCATGCAAAATTGGTCAAGAAAAAAGAAAATTTTAAGCATTGACTTTTCCTTTCAATAAACCACAGACATCAGCAATACACCTATCCCAGCTGTCCTTGTACATACATACAAATTTTATTGTTCATTTTAAAGAAAAAAGAAGAAAAACCCAAAATAGAAAACACAAATACATAAACAAAACAGCATAGGAAACAATAAAAAAGAATAGAGAATTTCAAAACATAGTGATAGAATATTAACAATGGGGCTAGGGATGTAGCTCAGTGGCATAAGCGCCTGCCTAGCAAGCACAAGGTCCTGAGTTCAATTCCCAATACCAAAAAAAAAAAAACAAAAAATAAAAACCGTTGTTTTAACAATGGTTGTTATATTACAAAATGTCATCTTCAAAATAGTTGCACATATAACCAGATATAGGCATGCAAGATGGATCAAACAATTACTTGTTAATTGTTCCTTTCAATAAACCAACAGATATTAGTAGAATAATTATCCTAGCTATCTTGTGTATACATATACATATCTTTTCCTCTTCCTTCTTTTTCCTCTCCCGCCCTTCTTGCCAGTTCCTCCTTCATATTTGAGCAGTTTGTTCTCCCTTTCACACTATTTTACATTTCAGACTTTATTTACTCTTTGAGGTTATAGTAGTAGAGAGGAAATATGATATTTACACATGTGAATCTGATTTATTTCACTTATGAGTATGGTCTCTAGTTGCATCCATTTACCTATAAAATCCTCTAGTTTATCTTTCTTTATAGCTGAGTAACATTCCATTGTATAAAAATACCACATCTTTTTATCCACTCTTGAGTTGATGGACATTTGGGTTGTTTCCAAGATTTAGCTATTATAAATTGTGCTGCTATAAACATGAGTGCACATACATCGCTGTGGTATGATGTTTTCAGTTCTTCTGGAAAAATAACCAGGAGGAGGAAAGCTGGCTTGAATGGGACCTTTAGTCCTAGTTTACTGAGGAATCTCCAGGAATTTCCACAGTGACTGCACCAGTCTGCACTTCCACCAACAGTGGAGAAGGGTTCCTGTTTCCCCAAAGCCCCTCCAGCATTTTTCATGGGTTGATTTCTTGATGGCAGCAATTCTTTCTGGGGTGAAATGGAATCTCCGTGTTGTTTTAATTTAACCTCAAATGACTAATGATGTTAAACTTTTTTTCATGTATTTATTTGCCATTTGTATTTCTTCATGTGAGAAGTGTGTATTCATCTCAGATGCCTATTTTTGTATAGGTTCTTTCAATTTTGGGGGCCTGATTTTCTTTTATTCTTTATATGTTCTATATAGAAGTCCTCTATTTCAGGGATAGTTGACTAAAATTTTTTCCAATTCACAGGTTTTCTTTTTACTCTGTTGTTGATTTCTTTTGATGTACAAAAACTTTTCACTAAGATTAGATCTCAGTTATTGATTCTTTGAAGTTTTTCCTGTGCAGTTTGGTGTTTGTTCATGAACTCTACCTACCCTTATTTTTTCAAGACATCCACCTATTTTCTCTTCCAGTAGATCTAGTGTTTCTAAATCTTTAAGCCATTTTGATTTCATTCTGTTACATCATGATAGGCAGGTCTAGTTTTAGTCTTTGGTATGGGGAAAGCCAGTTTTTACAGCACCATTTATTAAAGAGGCTATTTTTCTTACAGTGAACATGTTTGTTGTCTTTGTCAGAGATAAGGTGGCTGAGTGTGTTTGTGCTTTTGCCTACATCTTCTAGTCTGTTCCATTGTTATTCAGGTCACTTTTTGCCAATACCATGCTGATTTTATCACAGTAGCTTTCTGGTATAATTTCAAATTGGGGATTGTTATACCTCTTGCCTTGCCCTTTTTTCCAAGAATTCGTTT
>NW_004955407.1:21430868-21442672 GCF_000276665.1 Chinchilla lanigera
TCACTTCTTCCTTTCCTATCTTTATTCCTTTCATTTTTCTCTCTTGTTTAAATGCTCTGGCTAGTGTCTCCAGAACTATGTTGAATAGGAGTGGTGAAAGTGGACATCCTTGTCTTGTTCCTGATTTTAAAGTGAAAGCTTTCAGTTTTTGTCCATTTAATATGATGTTAGCTCTTGGTTTGTCATAGATGGCTTTTATCAGATTGAGGTAAAGTCCATCTATGCTAATTTTCTGTACAGTTTTTATCATGAATAAGTGTTGGACTTTATCAAAAGCTTTCTCTGCAGCTATTGAAATGATCATGTGATCTTATCTTCAGCTCTGTTGATACGGTGGGTGTATTACATAGATTAATTACCATATGTTAAACCATTCCTGCATTCCTGTGATGAATCTCACTTGGTCATGGTGTTTTATCTTCTTGATGACTTGCTACATTCTATAGCTAGTATTTTAATGAGAATTTTTGCGTCTATGTTCATTAAGGAGATTGGTCTATAGTTCCCTTTTTTGGTTAGTTCTTTTTCTGGTTTTGGTATCAATGTAATGCTTGCCTTCAGGAATGAGTTTGGAAAAATTGCTTCTCTTTCTATTTCTTTAAAAAGTTATAGGAGAATTCATATTAAATCTGCTCCAAATTTCTTGTAGAATTCAGATGTGAGTCCATCAGGACCTGGGCTTGTTCTGTTGGTAAGTTTTATATTATATTTTTAATTTCTTTGGCTGATATTGGGTTATTCAAGATTTTTATATCTTCTTATTTCATATGTATCTTCTTATTTCATATGTATCTGGGTAATTCATATGTATCTGGAAATCTGTCCATTTTTTCTGCACTTTCCATCTGATGAGAGTAAGATTTTCAAAGTAGGTATTGATGATCTTCTGAATATCTACAGGATCTGTAGTGATATCACACTTCCTTATTGCATGATTTGAACTTTTTCTTTCCTTTTCTGATAAGACTAGATAGGGGCTTATCAATTTTATTTATTTTTTTAAAGAACCAACTCTTTGATTCATTAATTCTTTATATTGTTTTCTTAGCTTCAATTGCATTAATTTCTGCTCTGATCTTTATATTTTCCTCCTTTCTTTGGGCTTTGGGATTAACTTGATCTTTTTCTAGAAGTATGAGGTACAACATAATGTTGTTTACCTATGTTCATTGTTTTCTTAATGTGGGAATCCACTGCTATAAATTTCCCTCTGAGGACTGCTTTCATTGAGTCCCACAGGTTCCAGTGATGTCTCTCTGCATTTTCATTTGTTTGCAAATAGTGTTTAATTTCTACTTAAATTTCTTCTGTGACCTATTGTTTGTTCAGAAAGGTGTTATTTAATTTCCATGTGTTTATGGAGTTTCTGTGATTTCTTTTTTCATTTATTTCCAATTTCATTTCACTATGGTATGATAATATGCAGGGGATAATTTCAATTCCTTTGCATTTACTTAAGCATGATCTATGTGCTAGAATGTGGTCTATTTTAGAGAATGTCCCATGCACAGCTGAGAAGAATATGCATTATAATGTTGTTGGGTGGAATATTCTGTAGAGGTTTACTAAGTCCATTTCTTCACAAATTTGGTTTGGTTCTGTTATTTCTTTGTTGATTTTTTTGTCTAGTTAATCTATCTCTTTGTGACAATGGGGTGTTAAAAATCCCATTACAATTGTGTTATTACTTACTTAATTTTTCATGTCTGTTAAAATTTGCCTTATATAATTGCCTTATATAAGTGCTATATTTGGTGCATATATATTTATGATTGTTCTCTCTTCCTCTTACAATTTTCCCTTAAGGATAATATAATGACTTTTTTTTGTCTCTTTTGATCATTATTGGTTTGAAGTTCACCTTGTCTGCAGAGTAGGTACTCCTTCTTTTTTCTGGGTTCCTGTTACATGGAGTTTTGTTTTTATCCTTTGACTTTCAGTCAGTCTATGGATTTCCTTTTGAGTTAAATGTGTTTCTTGTATGAAGCATATTGTTGGATTTTGTTTCTTAATCCACTCTGCTAGTCAGTTTCTTTTTATTGGTGAATTGAGGCCATTTACATTAATAGTTATTACTGATATGTATTGACTTATCCTTGTCACATTATTTTCCCATTCTTGGTTCTGTACTTTCCCCTTATGTTTAATTGCTTATCTTGCATGGTTGTTCCTTTCTATTGTTGGTCTTGAGAGTGTGGTCATTTTTGTCTCTTTATATGATATTTTTCAGTACTCTTTGTAGGATTGGTTTACAGCTTATGAACTTCTTTAGTTGATCTTTGTCATGGAAGTATCTTATTTCTCCATCAGTTTTGAAAGATAGCTTTGCAGGTTAGAGCAATCTGGGTTGGAAGTTGTTTTCTTTCAGGACCTGAAATACTTCACTCCAAGATCTTGGAGAAGTCTGTTGTGATTCTGATGGGCTTTCCTTCATAGCTGATCTGTTTCTTTTCTCTAACAACTTTTAATAATCTGTTCTTTTGCCGAATTTCTGAAATCTTGAGTATTATCTGTCTTAGTGTAGATTTGTTTTCATTATGACTAATTGGGGTTCTTTATACTTCACTTATGTGTATGTAAGGTTCTTCTTCCATGTTTGTAAAAGTTCTGCTATTATTTCTGCAAATAGTCTTTTTATGTCATTCATGTTGCCTCGTGCTCTTTTGTTGACACCTGCCAACCTTATATTGGTTTTCTTTGCCTCATCATTCAGCTGTTCAACTGTTATTTGCTATTCCTTTGTAATTCTTAAGAAATCTTTTCTTTCATGATCACTAGCTGCAATGCCCTCTTCAAGGTCTGAGTGTCTACCTTCCATTTCATTCAAGCTATTCCTCCAGCTTTTAGTGGAATTTTTAGTTTTCTGAATGTCTCTTTGAATCTGTTTCATACATTCTAACTCTTCCATACACTGTTCACTCAACATTTCCATCATTTTTCTGTGCTCATCTATTTTTTTATCTATGTCTTCTTTTGATATGCCAAGCAATTCTTTCATTATGGTTGTCATTTCTTTTTTTTACCTGAGCAATTATTTCTGATCTGATATCTTCTATAGCCTGATGTAGTTGGTTCTTTTCTTCAGTTACTATCATTTCAGAGATTTCAGATGTATGAATTTCATGTTCTTCTGTATTGATGTTTCCTGGCCTTGCTCTGGGTGAGGTGTTTGGCTAAGATTGCATTTTGCTTCTTCTTTTTGTCATGTTCAAATCTCCCTAGGTTTTTGGGGACTTAGGATAGTTCCTGAGATGGTGGCGTGAGGTAGAGCCAGAGAAACCCAGCTCCCAGACAGGTCACTGAGGGCTCCCTAGTCCAAGATCCCTCCCATGGTGGCAGTGAGGGGTTAGTCTGGATGATTCAGGCTCCCAGGTGGTTCACAGAGGCTTCCCAAGTCCAAGATCCCTCAGGCAGTGGTGGCAGGGGGATGGTTCTGGATGTTCTTGGCTCCTAGGCAGCTCACCAAGGGCTCCAGAGTCTAAAGCCCCTCCTCTAATGATCACTTTTAAATTTAGTACTGTGATAATGTGGGGATTTGGCACTTTTATGAGAGGAATCGGATCTAGGTAATATAAACTGTGATATTTATATTTAATAGTACACTTAGAAGCAATGAGCTAAACCGGTACAGGCCAACTCTAAACTACCTCTCATTTATCCAGAAATTATTCATTATTTTATAATCCTTATCTTTCTATGTGCACCTAGCATTCAAGCATCTGAACTGAAAAGCATAAGGCTGACTTTACTGTTCCTCAAAAACAATTGTCTTTTCTTTATTCACATAGAAATTAATCACTTTGGATTATCAGTATATCTCAGTTTTTAGAGATATTACAGTTTATATTAAAATCAAAACTCCCACCTGGCCATTCTTTAAAATACAAATCTGTAGCTTGTTTGAGTTCAACTATTTGACAATAAAAAATGACTTACTATTTTATTAGCAGATATAACACATATTTTTCACTACTTCTTTACCTCCATGAAAACTAAGATAGAAGTTTTAATAATATCTTTGTGAAATCACTTGAAAGAAATATTTTTCTTTTAATGTTATTCCTTTTTTAAATTGTCATGTATATAATTATAGAAATGAGCCAAAAAAATAAAATGTTCCTTGAAACATAATTTGCTTTTTATTTATTTTTCTGGTACTAGTAATCAAACTCAGGAACTCTCACTTGCCAGACAGGTGCTGTGCCACTGAGCTGTATCCCCAGCCCCTGAAACATAGTTTTTAACTGTAAGAAACAAGGTAAATAAAATGTAAATTAAGAACTTTTTGCTGCTATACCTACTGCATATTTGCTTTCCTCAGAAAAAAACTGAATACATGCAAGGCTCACTGGAGTATGAAAATTGTCTTTCTTTTCATTTAGACATTATTATAATACATTAGAATGCTAAACAATATGATATATTTAGTTTTGCATTTCTCTAAGAAAAGCAAAACCTCATAAGAACTTTTTTTTTTATTATTTTTGGTCACCTATATGGGCATATCAGGTAAATATCCCAAAATATTAATGTGGAATCTAAAAATAAACTCTGTTTTTCGTGGAGATAGTAAGTAATACCTAGGGTTGAAGTGACATAAGTACTGGAAATTAGCCACAAGTTTGAACTAATCATATGTGGATTTAGAGACAAGCGGTATTTAGAGTTTTCAGTAATCTTCATTGAGTTTGGTAAGAAAGAAAGAAAATGAGAAATTGTAATTTTAAAAGTGCCAAAAATAAAGATAGTAAAGATGGAACAATGTACCCCAGAGTGAGAAAGTAAACAGCTGTTTCAGTACATCAATAGGAAAATTTATGTAGGTGTACCAAAAGAATAAATATAATAGAAGCTAGTACTAGTAAACTCTGATTGGGAAGGTGGATAGAAAACTGACTTCTATTTGTTTTTCTAGTTGTCTTAGAATAAATTAACTCATTTCTGAACAATGAAGTATGTGTTAGGAAGTTGACAATAGTTTTATTAGCTGCATTGAGAAAATGGAACAAATTTAATATGAATAGATTTATTAATAGCATTAATAACTCATTTGAGTAAAGCTATCATAAATACTCAATGAGTTGTATGCTATTATGTGGCATTATTCAGTGTATTTCCAGGTAAGATGAAATATGAGTCATAATAGATGTGATATTGATCCAAAAGTGACACTCACAAATGAGGCAAGCCATGCCAGTCGTGACAATTGTGTTGTTTAAAAGAGACTAGCTGTCATAAGTGTGGATCCTCTAGAGAAGAGATTTGTAAAGAACAGGGAGCTGTTGAAATAAATAAGATCACAGTGAGTTTGAAAAGTACTCTTAAGAATAAAGGAAGTCTCTGTTTAGGCTTCCAATAGCGCAAGAAATAATAGCAAGCATCAATAAGGAGGATTATATCAAATTAAAAAGCTTTTGCACAGCAAGGAAACAATCAACAGAGTAAAGAGACAACCTACGGAATGAGAGGAAGTCTTTGCCAGGAGCTCTTCTGACAGAAAATTAATATTTTTAATGTAAAAGGAACAAAACCAAATAACCTAATTAATAAATGAAGAGACACTTGAAGAGAAGTACAAATAGTGAATAAATATATGAAAATTTGTTCAACATCTTTAACCCTGAGGGAAACCCAAATCAAAACTAAACTGACTCTGAAGGTGGCACACACATGTAGTCCCAGCACTTGGGAGACTGAAGCAAGAGGATTGCTGTGAGTTTGAGGCTGGCTTGGGCTACAAAGTTGGTTCAAGGCCAGTCACAACTGCGTACTGAAACCCTGCCTCAAATGAGCAAAAAACAACAAAAAAATAATTTACACTGAGATTCCATTTTAACCCAGGATGCTTATTCTCAAGAACATGAGAAAAACATAAATGCTGGTCAAGATAAGGCAGAAAGAATGCTTGTACACTGTTGGTATGAGTGTAAACTACTAATGCAACCAATAGGGAAGTCAAGGTGGAGGTGCCTCAAAAAACTAAAAATAGAAATACCATTTGATCTCTGTATTTCAGTTTTCAGTATAGTCTCAAAATAATGTCCATATGTCCATGTTTGAGGCATCTCTATTCACAATAGCTGAAGTATAGAAATAGTCCAGGTACCTGTCAATACATAATGTGTAATGAAAATGTGATGTGTGTATATCTAGCTCTATATCTATCTATCTATCTATTTATCTATCATCTATCTGTATAATTTACCCATAAAGAAAAATGAATCATGTCATTTGAAAGAAAATGGATGAAACTTGAGACCATAATTTTAGTTAAATAAGTTAGATTAGGAAATTCACGTAATATATGTTTTCTTTCAGATGTGGAATTTTTAAAAACTAGAGAAAAATCACAGGAAAGTAGAAGGGAGACTATTAGAGAAGATGAAGGTTTTCAGTGGGAGACAGAGTTAAGAGAAACTTATTTAGTAAAAGTAATTAAAGTATGTTGGGGCTGGGGAGATAGCTCTGTTGGTACAAGTGCCTGCCTGGCAAGTGCAAGGTACTGAGTTCAGTTCCTGGTATATAAATAGATAACATATGTTATATGCATGTATGCACATTCCAAACTGAAGCCTATTTTCATATGACTAATATAAACTTCAAAAACCCAGAAAAAAGGAATGAAGAAATATACTCTACACTAAGTGAGATAACAATTTAAGGCAAAATAACTTAGATGATCTGCATTTGTCCTTCTGTATCTCATGTTGGGCTGTAGTAAATAGAGAAATGTTTACAAAGGGTATAAACTGGGCCCGGGGATTTAGCTCAGCGGCAAAGCGCCTGCCTGGCAAGCGCAAGGTCGTGAGTTCGGTTCCTGGTACCGGAGAAAAACAAAAAAAAAAACCAAAAAAAAAAACAAAGGGTATAAACTTTAAATTGTGACACCAGGAAGGTCTGTGAATTGAATATAGAGCATGGTTATTGTAGTTAATGATATGAAAAACATTGTATTATATTGTTTATTTGATAAAAAATACACTTAATATCATCACATCAATTCAAAATGTTGCTGGATTATTTTACCAACAAAATAAGAACGAATAAATAAACATATAAAGACTTAACAGTAAAAAAAAGTTTATTTTTTCCCAGACAGCACGATTACATATAAATTCATAAATAATTTATAGAAATTTGCTATGGGTTGAATGGATGTGTTGTCTCCCAAATATTGGTTTACTATAAACTTGATCACCAGGATGAGATTACTGATGGAGAACTTTAGCTGGTGGGGCCTCATGAAGGAATAAGGTCAAGGGCATTCCACCTTGGAATAACTAATGCTGTGGATAAGGTGTGCTCTGATGGGACTGTTTTGCACAAGGGTTATTTTAAACTAGTCTACCCAAAGCACTCGAGTCTTCATCATATGGCTCTTACTTTTTAACAACTCTGGCATGTTTTGACAGAGATAATATAATGCTCTTCAGATCTTTCAACTGCCATAAATCAAATAAAACTTTTATGACCAGAGTACCCAGTCTCAGGTACTTTGTAATAACAAAACAAAGTAAACTAGATGCAAGAAAAATTAATCTTTGAGCTCATCATAAATAATTTATTTGTTTTTTGAGCAATGTCTTTTCCTTTCACCTTGTCTGAAATTCTATACTGCTTTTATTGATTTGTTATTTTGTTTATATCTGTCTGTTAATATGTCTTCATTCTTTTATCTTTAAAATAATAAATAATTTTATTTACATTATATGCTATGTACAAATTATTAATAAGAAAAGTAAAATGAATATATGTATTCTTTGCAATGATATCAATAATCTTAAAATATAAAAATAATTCTAAATTATGTGTAAAATTCCCCTAAAAATATTTTGAAAAATAATTGGAGGTAATTTAAGTCCCAGAGAAGTTGACATACATTTTTAAGGATTGATTTACTCAATATTTTGAAACATTATTGCTGTGAAAAATTTGTATATGTGTTATTGTTGATGCTCATATGTCCTCTTATAACTTCATGGTGGGGCTTTTGCGGAGGTGGCTGGCTCTGGAGTGTGTAATGCTGTGATTGATTCATGGTACAATGCTAGGCTCAAGGGCACTAAGATTAAGGATGCGAGTGCTACCTACCCTAAGAAGTCTGGATAAGATAAAAGGGCTGGAAAGAGCTGTGGTCATCCCTTGGTGCTTTTGCATGAACTATTTCTCCATGAACTCTTTCTTTTCTGAGATGTCCTTCTGCCAAGATACCCTGTCTTGCACCCAGCAAATTATGGGCTGAAACCTCTACAAACTGTGAACAGAATAAACCTTTCCTCCTTTAACGTGTGAATGTTGGGTATTCTGTCTCAGTAATGAAAAAAATAACTAAGATAACATGAATTCATTATATGCCCATATAGCTGGGGATTTAGCTCAGAGGCAAAAGCGCCTGCTTGGCAAGCCCAAGGTCGTGAGTTCGGTTCCCGGTACTGGAGAAAAACCAAAAAAACAAACAAACAATCAATATATGCCCTTATAAAATTTCAGCACTGTCTATGCATGGTATAAAACTATATAAATTGATTCTAAAATTTATTTCCAAATGAAAAGAATAATCAACTCATATTCTAAATTAGCAGTATTTATGTATATTAAATGAAATTGAATAGTTAATTCATATAATCCTGTTTGCATTCAAGGCTTGGAAAAAACTTAGCAGAGTAGAATAGTCCAGAAACAACCTTGCTTTCGTGAAGACCCTCAAATTATATCATAGAAGGTACTAAATTTCCATAAATAATCATGAACCTTAAGTGTATTTCTAATCATATATAAAATTTCTTTTCAGTTATAGGTTGGAGGTGACGTTATAAGCCTATAAGTAAACCATAAAGTTTCTAGCAGATCATTTAGCAGAAAAGTTCCATGGTCTTAAGATAGGGTGACATTTTTAACTGAATAAATTATTGTAAATATGAATAAATGATAAAAAAGTTCTTTAATTAGGTGAAGATTAAAAGGTCAATCATAAAAACAAATAAAAGTTTTAAATAGATGTGGAACCCAAGGTATCCTAAATTTCCTTTAAAAATTTGAACTACTTCAAATCTAATTAGTTTCTACAGATAATTTAAGCCTGCAAAAAGATAGCGCTATGTACCTGCAGTACTTACCTGAGAGCATTGACGGTTGTTGAGAACGTGCAACAACTACAACTCATCATAGTGGTGAAAGCATAAATTAATTCAACCCCTTTGGAGACTTTTTGGACAGTAACTAGAATACCTCATCTTAGGCTTTACCACATGAATCAGTGATTTTTATTCCTTGGAATGTGCTCAGCAGAAATGTACAGAAGATCATGAGCATAATACCTACAGCTAAGGCTACAGTTTGAGCTTATTGTTACTGTACTTGCTCAAAATAAAGAAACCATGGGCTCAACCCCCAGTACTAAACTTTCAGAATTTATAGAATGAAATATTATCTGATGATCAAAAGAACTGGCCATGCAGTCAGGAAAAGAGATGGAGGAAACTTGAATGCCTATGGTAAGTGAAAGAAGCCAAGGTGAAAAGTCTATCTACTTATATGTTTCCAGTGATGTACCATTTTGGAAAAATAAAACTGTAATGGAAATTAAACTATGAGGGAATAGCAGGGTGTAGAAAGTGGAAGGAAGAGGAATGGTAGGTGATGCACAGAGTATTTTTAAGGCCATGAAAAATTTCTGTTGTACAGTGATAGTTCCATTCTGCTATTATTCCTTCCTTATTCCATTGCTGCCAACTTACTTGATGATAGATTTTTACGAAGATAACACTGATCTACAAGAACCTTTGGATATGGCTTCTACAGTTTGATGAGTGTAACTTCAGAAAGTTCATCAAAATCTCATCTTTCCCTCAATTTTTCAATACGAAGTGATGAATCTATTGAAACAATTATAGTAGATCCTCCTTATCCAGGGAGGGTATATTCTAATTCCCTAATATATGTCTAAAACCACAGATAGTACCAAATTTTATGCATTATATATGTACAGTAAAATTCTACATGAATATATGGCACAATAGAAGATTAGCACAACAACCAATAAAAAAGATAATAAAATATATGGTATTAAAGTAGTTGTGAATTTAGTTTATCTCTCTTTCTCAACATATCTTATTGTACTCTCCCTTATTCTTATGATTATGAGACATGATACAATACTTACATGATTACATGAACTAAGCTCAATAAACTGGCACTGTGACATAGAATCGAGCTGAAACATAATGCTAATTTGAATGCAAGCACTGCAGCATCATGAAAATCAGTCTAACAGCTGAAATATCTGCAAGGTGATCAAGAGGAAGATAGTTTCTACGGTGCAGGTCACTAGATAAAGCATAGTTCATGTGGTTGAAGAAGACAGAGTAGGACTGCTTGAAATTTCATCTTGCTACTCATAACAGTGCACAATTAATCTCATTTTGTAAGCCAAAGTTTAGAAACTCTGAAAAGACTATTAAACAAACTGCATATAAGCAGTATGTGGCTGTATATTAGTCACATAATTAAAGATGTTTATTTAAAGAATTGGAGATGACTTCTTACTTGAGTTCTTCTGAGTTGAATCATGAAGACTTCTGAAACACATAAATAGAAATGCTTTAATTTTCATTGTGTATGCTTGTGTGTGTATGGGGGGGCTACAATTCTGCTTTAGGGAAAGTATTTTCAATCATTTTACAAGCTCAATATATCTTTGAGAATATTTTAAGGGTTAAAATTTCTTTTGAGAAAAATCCACCTACAGAAATTAGTATATAATATCAAGGGATTTATTTACTCTGGTAAAAGTTGAGAAACAATCAAAAAGAACAGAAGTTCCAGAGTTGCTGGGGTGCAGAGAGGTCCAGGGGATGGGTGGGGTAAGCAGGCTCTCTGAGCCAGCCCAGCAGGCTCCCCCAGCCCTGCACGCCTTGCGCCGAGACAGGGAGTTCACCGGGAGCACCAGGGCTCATGGGATCGAGTCTGTGCTGGATGCACACCAGCACGATTCCCAGTTGAAACGCGTGCAGAGAACCAGGTACCTTCCATCTAATCCCTGAGGGTAGGACGCGAGAACAAAGACCTGCAGACATTATAGACTGAGTTGCTGGGGCGCAGAGAGGCCCAGGGGATGGGCGGGGTGAGCAGGCCCTCAGAGCCAGCAGAGCAGGCTCCCCCAGTCCCACGCGCCTTGCGCCGAGACAGCAAGTTCTCCGGGAGTGGCAGGGCTCGTGGGTCCGAGTCTGTGCTGGACGCACACCACCACGATTCCCAGCTGAAACACCTGGAGAGAGCCAGGTACTTCCCATCTAATCCCTGAGGGCAGAACGGGTGAACAAGGACCCTGCAGACATTACAGACTGAGTCACTGTGGCAGCAGAGAGGAGATCCGGACTGAGTGGCCCAGGAGACTTCTCCGGCTGGGGGCTGGGCCAGCAGGCTCACTGAGCCAGGCGAGCAGACTCTCTGAGCCCCACACACCTTGCCCAAAGAGAGCAAGTACCCCGGGAGCTACAGAGCCCGTGGATTCGAGTCTGTGCTTTGCCTTTGCCCAGACCCTCCAGCGAGTGGAAGGCTGGGGAAGTCTGTGACTGCTACCCATCTGGGATGAATCTGGTCCCTGTATGAGTCCTGAACTGAGTGGAGACATAGATTTAGGCAGTTCACAAACTGTAGACCTTGCAGTTTGGGTCCAAATTATGCCTCTATCCTAAACTGCCTGGAGACATAGGTCCACTGGAGTGGGAGTGTCGTACCAGTGCAACCTGAGTCAGGTCATGCATGTGCACTGAACTGCAAGGGTACGCTGGACCAGAAGGCTG
>NW_004955407.1:21442772-21461186 GCF_000276665.1 Chinchilla lanigera
AAGTTTGTATGTATGTGTATACAGGATAGTTAACATGGCTGTTCTACTGTCTTGTATTTCCTTGCTGAAAGAAACTGTCAATGAGTCGTTGGTTGATCATCTTTGTATGTCTATATCTGTTTTCATGAGAAACCACTTTGAAGATATCAATATGTAATATAACAAGCATTGTTAATTCCCTACCACTCTGTTTATAACTCTGTACTGTCTGTACTGATCCTTTGCTATTTTGTAAAATGGTGTCTGTCTGTTAGTATTTTTCACCTTTTATTTTTAAAATAAAAAAAAAGAACAGAAGTCCCTTTCACAGAAACATGTGAGTAGCAGTTGTTTTTTTTTTTTTTTTTTTTTGAAAGACAATGCTACAACTTTCATTAACTTTGATGAGAGTACAGAAGAGAAATGCTCCTCCAGCCCTGGTCAGGAAGTTTGGAAACCTTTCTCTTTAGAGATATTCTTAAGGAAACTTGTTCAGTTTGACACGCACCACTAATTTCAATAAATGAAAATATCTATCTGTTCTCTCAACCTGCCAAGGATGCACTTAATCTTGTTTAAGTCAACTTTTCAAGTGAGGAATGATTACTAAAGTTTAAAAATGTTTTCTATAAGCTAACCCTGGAAATTCCATTTGACCCAGTTATTCCCATTCTAGGCAATTTTCTGAAATAGTTAAAGACATGTTACGGTGATAAACCCATGTTTATAGCAGCACAATTAATAATAGCTGAATCTTGGAAGTGGTCTATATATCCACCAACAGTTGAGAAGATGTATTTACACACAATAGAGTGCTACTTTGTTGTAAAGATAAATTTGTAGGGTTTGTTGGAAAGTGGATGCATTTTGAGACCACAATGTTATGTGAAATAAATCAGACACATGATCATAAATACAGCATGGTTTGCCTTGTATGGGAAGTACAAATTATAAATAAAGAGCAAAGTAGAATATAGATAAGAGGAAAAAGAGAGCTAGATCATTCATAAAAGGGAAGGGGACCAAGAAATGGAGGGAGGAACTAAAAAGGGGAGGGAAAGAGAATGAAAGAAAAATAATTAAGTTGTGTGATGTGTATGGACCAACTCCCATGAGGGAAGTAATCACCATGTACTGCAAATACATCATAATAAAAAAACTGAAAAAAGTTGCATTTGCTGCAATTCATGAGACAAGTTATTCAGTTCTAGACACTTGTGTTCCAAATACATTAGGAACCCTATAATAGACTACTTCTTGGAGACCTCAGGTAAGTCATTGTAATTTTCATGTCTGTTTCTGTGTTTCTGTGGCCTAGATCACAATCCCTAGTACATTAGCAAAGGCACCCTAGAGAAGTGGTGAGGGCATGGACTCTGAAGTCAGGGTGCTATGGAAATTTCCAGGACTGTAACTCATTGGCTGTGTGGCGGAGCATAGTGCTCAGCCTGTCTATGATTCCACGGTTCTCCAACACACACACTGCAGTTGTAAAAGTATTTTGAAACCAAATTGCATATGACTCATTAGAAATAGCATTTTTGTGCTGGGTGTGTTGGTACACGTCTGCAATCCCAGCACTTCAGAGGCTGAGGCAGGAGGAATCTTGTGAGTTGGAGGCGAGCCTGGGCTGCAAAGTAAGCTCAAGCCAGGCTGAACTGCATAGCAAGACTCTGTCTCAAAAGAACAAAATATAAATAAAAATAAAAATAGCATTTTCTTACAGTTGAGAATGATATAGATCATTGTTTAGATTTCCACATGAGTAACATGGAGACCACATCTCTTAATTGAAAAAAATTTTAGCACATATTTTAATTACCATTTTGTCATTAGGTACATGTGATATTCTTCCAGATTCAGTTATTATATGACTCACTATCCAAACTGTTGCTAAGCTTTTGAAAAGAGGTGGATGTAATAGCTTGTCTGTGCTTTCTCTTGATTTATTTAAAGTGTGCTTTATTTTGATTCTGATAATTGAAAATTAACAAGGAACAGTCTAGTGTAGCATTTATGTAAGAGCAGGTTTTAGAATATTTACTTTTTATCTAGCAAGACATTCAGGTTTGGATGATTTCAAATGAAGCTGAGGAATCTTTCTTTCAAAAATTTGTCTTGGGGATGAGGCTTTTAGACCAGCTGTAATCCAGACCTCTACATGGCTATACCCATCCTTAGCTGAGTTTATGCAAGCTCCTCAAGGACAATATCCTTTGCAAGAAGTATATTGACAATTTGGAACTTCCAGAGCTCATGTGCTTTTTTCTCTCAGTGACCTAAAAGAAGATAAAGTTAGAACTTGGAAAATTCTTAGGTGACCCTGATAAGTACATTGAGGTATTTAAGGGCCTCACACAGACCCATGAGCTGCGTTGGAAAAATGTAATGTTGCTCTTAAATCAAACACTGACCACTAACGAAAGACAGGCAGAATTACAAGCTGCTATTGCATTTGGAGACAAATATCATATTATAAATTTTAGAAGACCAGAAGGTAGACAGCCAGGGGAATAATCAGTTCCCACTGGAGCCCAAGCCATTCCTATTCAAGACCCCTGCTGACCTGACAGCCTGACAGGAGACTGGAGCAGAAGACATTTCCAAGTGTGTATTCTTGAAGGTCTAAGAAGGATAAAAATCAAATCTTCTAGTTATTTTAAATTTTCAGCTATGTATCAGGAGAAAGATGAAACACCCCCACTGCTTTCCTAGAATGTTTACTAGAGGCATTGATAAAACGTATGCCCATAGCTCCTAATTCAATAGAAGGACAAATTACTGAAGAAAATTCACTACTCAGTGAGCCTCAGATATTAGAAAAAAGCTACAAAACATAGTTTTTGCTCCGGATAGCTTACTTGATACTAAAACTGCCTTCTAGTATTCCATAATCGGAACCAGGAGAAAACCAGAGAGAAAAAACAAAGAGATCAAAAGGTGGTTCTCTTTGTCGCAGCCTCAAAAAAAAAAAAAAAAAAAATAGACCCTAAGTCTGATTCTTTGGGCTCCAAGAAGAGCTCAACAACTAAGTTCATCTACTACCACTGTCAAAAGCCAGGCCACCTTAACACGGGCTGCCTCCAGAGGTCCCCAAGCTATGCCCTGACTGCCAAGGTAGCCACTGAAAGCAAGACTGCGCTCTGAGGCATCTGCCTCAGAGCTCAGACTCATCTTCCCAGGTGTTCCAGAAAGACTAAATGGCCCAGGACTGCCTCCTCCCTCTGGCCAAAGTATCATCTCTACATGTCATTTCCACAGAGCAGCCCTGAGTAATCATGACCAGAGGAAGAAAACTAGCTTATTGCTGGACATTGTCACGGGTCTCTTTGTCCTTCTCCAACCCTAACCTTCCTTCCAGTCTTCATTTCTCAATAAAAGCAGTCATTAGGAAAAATATCTCACTTAAACTGTACCTGGGATAACTTTCTCTTCACCCATTCTTTTGGTTATGCCTAAAAGCCTAGTTCTCTCATCTTAGAGAGATTTTATTCTGTCTAAATACTGTAATTTATATTCAGGTTGCCAACTAATCAAAGTGATTCTGAGACTGGTTTTTACATATTGTTGTTCATGCACAAACATTTAAGAGTTTTTCATTGGTCAAAATAAGGTGTTAATCTTATTTTTATGTCATCAAAAATTTAGAGATTATTCTAACTAAAGCTAGCGGGACTTAGGGCAAAATGGTAGACTCTATCCCTAAAGAGGCGAAAGAGCCAGTGAGTTACAATTGCTATCCTTTCAAAGCAGTTTCTGAATTTATTTGTCAGCTCTAGTGTTGATTATACATGCCCTAAATTTTTAGAAAATTTGCTCGTGCCTAGAGGATGCCAAACCCCAGGTAATCACACAGAGAAAACATAACAAATATGCTAGATTACTTTTAGTTCCCTTTTACTAGGAACCACAAGGTCTTGTCTAAAAAGAGGGTTATATGACAGCTGCTCTTTCCTAAATAAGTAAAATTAATGAAACAGACCATCCTCCAAAATCAGATGGCATTAGACATTCTAACAGCAGCACAGGGGAATACTTATACAATTGTAAAAATTAAATGCTGTGTGTACATTCCTGATTCTTCTGCTAATATCTCAGTAGCTGTTCATGACTAGATGACATATCAGTGACATGTCAGACTTAGAAATTCCCTGAACCTTATCCTCATCCTCATTATGGAAAGTCAGTACTGGCTCCTCTTGGTGGAAATATTTGTGACAGCATTCATAATTATCCTGTTGATGTTACTTGACCCATCCATACTTAATTCTTTCTTTGGTTTTGTCTCCTCCAAACTTAAAGCTATACACCTACTCCAGATAAAAATACCTGGTGTCTATGGAGGGCCTTTATATAAAAATTCTGGAGAGTATCTCTAATTGCCGATCAACAATTACGACCCCTCTCAGCCTGAGGAAGCCACAGTAGTCATTGTCTACTATTCCCCCATGGCAGTTCAGGATACTTCTTCAAAGGGGTAAATGTTGTAGGCAACTGGATAGATAGAAATATTACATAGAAATATAGGTAGACAGACAGGGCTGGGCCCTTAAGGGAGCCAGTATGGAAGATAAGATACCTTACAGCTATGGGCCAGACCTCAAGACAAAACATGAAACAAATGCACCCACATACCTCGCTAGGGATGGACATCAGAGATTGGTATACTAAATAGGTAGCAATCATGTGAAAAAGCCAGCAAGTCACTAACCCCTACAGGAAAAGCCCCTGTTCTGTATTCATGCAAGCTTGCTAGTGACTTGCTTCCCCATCTGATCCTGATTTAATCAATTTTACCTGAGCAGTTATACTCGCAGTCTTATTGGCTGAACATAGTTTTGTTCCACCTCATGCCCATCTTGTCAGTTCCGGTGTCTCCCCCCTTGGACCCTCCTCACCTCATGGTTTTGCTCTGTAAGAAGTCCCTAGAAACGGCAGGGTCCTTGGCAACCCACTCGGGCTCTCTTCTGTCCCTCTCTCAGACAGAGGCTTTCTTTTCATCAACAAATATATTCTGCTGTTTAAAAACTTCCTCTGTGACTGTTACATATGATAAAATTCGGGAAATATAATGAATGTGAAGAGAAAACAATGTCGTTATTTCTTTCCAAATTGCACTTTAAAACAAGTAGCACATTTTAAAAGATCCAGCACCTCATTAATCAATGCGTATTTATTTAAATCTTCCTTTATTTCTGAAATTTCTGCTATAAAATTATAATGCATAATGAAAACTTACAAACTAAAAAATCATGCAGGAAACATCTAATTACCAGAACAAGTTCAATGACTAATTCTTTTCAGCAAATAACGACAATAACAACAACTGCAAAAACATTTATTAATCCAAAATTCAAGAAGTCCATTGACTGGACCGAGACCCACACAGAACCAGACCAGACCTTCTGAGGTGAGAGGAGTCTTTACTGGGCGGGAGAGCGATACAGTGGGCTGCCGAGCGGACAAGACAGTCCCGAGCTCTGCAAAGGTTTAGGTTTTGAAGGGTTTTTCCGGGGAAGGTGCTCGCGGGCCGAAACAGCCAGGAAAGGGCTTTTTGTGGTTAGGGCAGTTGTTGTTGCAAGAGCGTCCGGTACTTTTATGGGAGGGGTTGGCTTCTGGGCTAGGCCAGGCGGAGGGGAGGTTACCACGGGAACAGTAAGTTCTCAGGCCGGGGGTGAGGTGGGGGTAGCGGGTCTTTTGATAGATCATCCATAATGTAACCCTTGAGCAAGATTTTTATTAATATATGACAAAATTCTTTGAAGTATAGTATTTACAAAAGTAATAATAATAAGTGTAATTATTTGAGAGTGTTTAGCAAGGCATGTTTAGGAACTGTGTATAATATAGATTTTTATTAATTCAAGAAATACACTATCATAATAAAGTATTATTAATTGTATTACCTTTTTATAGGCAGCAGAGTGGAGAGATTAAATAATCTATTCAAAGTGGAATACCTTTAAGTGGTAAAGCTGCCATGTGAAGCAAGAGCAGCTATTTCCATGCATGTTTTACTCTGTCTCTCTTTAAGTTGGCAGAAAATTGTTCTTCAACAAATGGAAGTTGCTTTAAAACTTCTCAACTACTGTTTCCTGAACAGTGACCAGAAGCATTGGTCCATTTTAGGAAATATGACACATATCAGTGAAAAACTTGAAATATTCCATGCTAAGCTTAAAGAGAGATGTTGAAGTAAATATAGACATTTTATATTCTTCAGTTTATCTTCTTCAATCCAGCAAAAATTTAATGATTATTGACTACATCTTATGGAGCCCTAATAATATGAAAATTTCTAATGCTATGGTGTCTGAAAAGACCTACTCTGAAAAGGCTGTTTTTATGTGTGTGAGCAACCATACACATCCTGAGGGAATATAGCACAGTCCACATTAATGCACACATTCACTATGTAATATGTTTTAATAATCATTGCAGTAAGTCCCCAGCTTACAAACAAGTTCTATACAGGGAAAATTGTTTGTAAACCAGATTCCTTCCTAGACAAACAGAGTGAGTCCTGTGCAGTACTCTTGTGAATGTTCAAAACACAAATATTAATAATTTAGGGACTTACAGTAGTTTATTCCAAGTATAGTGCGAGGTGTAGAATAATCAGTGTTTTGAGCAAAAGAGAGGGCCTGTACTGAAGAATCTTAAATCCAGTTAATGTAATGTAATAGTAAATAGAATAAATAAGCAAATAAGGTGAGAAGAAAATAATATGAACTAACACTGTGAAACAATAGTAGTCAGATTCGAAGAAGGAACGTTATCAGGAAAAAATATCCTGGCTAATAAATATGGTTGAGGTTTGAAGGTAAGAAACAAATCATTTCAGGAAGTGAATAAATAATACCAGGTTGATGAAGGAAGGGAAGATCTTGGCCACTGTAGGAATCAGTAGGACATTGTAGGACAGACTTGCTGCTGTGTAGCACAGTCAGAAGATAATGATGTGTGTATTAGTCACCTTTTCCCGTTACTAGACATGCTACCTGACAGCCATAATGCAAAGGAGGAGAGATACACTTTCATTTATAGTTTCATCCAGTCTCTGGCTCCAACACAGAAAAAAATGGTGGAAGGGTATGGAGGAGAAAATCTGCCCTGTGTGTAGCAACCATGAAGGAGACAGTGAAGGATGGATGTGGACACAAAAATAGACCCTTTCAAGTCCCAGTAATCTAGCTCAAGCCAGGCTTCACCTCCTAAAATACATTCTACCATAAACTCATCTCTGGACTAACCCAGAGATATAGCTCAGTGGCACAGAGCCTGCCAGGCAAGCACAAGGCCCTGAGTTCGATTCCTGGGAGAAAAAGGACAAAACCCACTGATAAATATTATACTTTCATGAGCCAATAATCTTCCAACAGCCCTGATATCTAAACTATAACATTTCACCCCTGGTTCCCAAAAGCCTTATGTCTACCTGGTCACACAAAATGTTTTTAATACATCTCCACAGGTCCCAAATTCTTTACAGTTCCAGGATTGCTGAGAAGTCCAAATTCAAAATACCCACTGAGATGCCAGGCACACTGTTAGTTATGGGACCTCATAAAAATGAATAAGAAACTTAAATACTTCCAGCACACAACGTCACAGGGCAAACACTCCCAATCCAAAGGCAAGTAAGGGGGAAACAGAAAAGAATGAGACCAAAGCAAGATCCAAACCCAGTACATCAGCATTGAATCATGTAACTCTGTGCTGAATACTAGGGAAGACTGTGGTGAGATTTGGGTTCAGACGTGTTTGGGCCACTCTGCCCCTATGGCCTTGCCAGTTGCAGTCCCTTTGCCCTCTCTTAGAGTAGCTCTTCTTGCTCCCTGTGTTTTTCCTCAGCAAATGGTTCATGTACTTGCTGTCCGCAACTTCTTGGGCTTCCTACTATAACCAGTTCCTTCCTGTGCTGTGATCTGGGACCTTGTTTTGGGGCAATGAAGTCTGAAGCCAATAAAACAACATGCAGTGACAGGGAGGAATGACTGAGTGTATGTTTAATAGAGTAAAAGGAAAATCTCCCTGTTTTAGGGGAGCGGATCCATAAGGCAGATGCCATAGATATTTAAATCCACTGGCTTATTATAGTTTGTGATACCAGTAAACATGGCAGAATGCAGGGATGCTCCTGGTTCCTGGTAGGCCTTTGAGATCCAGAAAGCCAGGTGCTTTGCTTTCACTTCACTTCCTCCAGGGCTTCTCCCAATTGTTTAGGGACCTATTATCTGTCCTTTGCATTCTGTTAGAGTGTGGTATCTTATTTAAACTTTTGTTTGTCAACTCACTTAAGCCCTGACTCTTAGTTTACTTCAGGTTAATTATTCAGAACTTGTGCTCTAACTGCCTACCTTTCTTTACCTGGCTCCACCGCTACTTTTTTAGCTTCACCCTAGAAGCTTCACACATTGCCTCTTCGGGAGCACATTGCCTGGCCTGCTGAGCCTTCTGAAGCCTGATGGAAATCTCCATGATGCCATTACTCTCGCATTCTGCATATCAAGACACAGTCTCACATGCGTGATGCTAAGGCCTGCAAACAGGCTGAACAGTAACTTGGTCACCATGGACCACGGCTATAGCAGCCTCTACATACCTTGGATGGCTGAACACTTCCCTAGGCAATCCTGCATAGGCAGAGGAACTTTGAGTTCTCCTTTCAAAGCAAAGTCTCATTCCCTTCACACATACACACATGCGCACACACACACACACACACACACACACAACCCACAAGCATGTCATTTCTGTTTCACAAAAAAATCTTAATACAGAAGCTCCAAAAGGATCACCTGAAATTTGAGTAGCTAAAAAGTTCGTATGAATTTTTTTCTTAAAAATGAGATGACCCAAAACCTTCGTGTAGAATTTGAGAGGTTCATTGGCCAAAGCTTATGGAAAATGCGACTGATTTCTCCAGATCTGATCTCTAACAGTATCTCTTAGAGTGGCTGTTCTTGCTCCCTGTGTTTTTCCTCAGCAAATGGTTCATGTACTTGCTGTCTGCAACTTGTTGGGCATTTATCATGAATAAACAATTTTATTGTTTTCTGTTATTTCCAAACTTTCAGTGTATTCCTGTTAAAAGCCTGATTTATTTTGTCACTCAAGGCAGTAACACAAATGTATATGTCCAAATTGGTAGTTTTCTAAGAAAGAAAAGTGTCCTAAAGGATGTTGATCTTGAATATCAACATATAAATCAGATTCCCTTGCAAACTACTATCTGAATCATAAACCCAAAGAATACAAAAAGTTATAAGTAATGGAGTGTTGAAATATATGGCTATTACCTGGAAACTCCAAAAGTATCAGTCAATGAAGAAATTTCACAAATAGTTCCCCTAATAAGTGAATTTGCCATTGGGAAGAATTAAAGATTCTTTGTTTTCCAATCTTGTGCAAAAAGAGCTAGGCATTTGTCACTTCATTCTAACAATAAATATAAAAGTGAGCAAATATAATGATAATCACAATTTATCTGAAATAGACAAGAGAAACCAGGTAAGAGGGAAATCTGCTCCCCTCCCACACACATCCAATTAGGAGAGATGGTTGGGAATATATAGAGAATCACACCTTCCTTGAAAAGATATCCATGAGGAAATGCCCCAGAGAAACCAGTGCTGAGATGCAAAAACTAAATTATAATTGAGAAACTGTTGGAAGCTCAATATAGATAAACATTAGAGATAGAAATTCCAATCCTATTCACTTGTAGAGGGAATTCACGTATTTTTAGTATGTATGGCATCAGAAGTGTGACAGAGCTCTCATAATGACTACTGAAGAAAAATCTCCTGATGTGTCTTATGGGGAAAGAGAAAACTAACCATTTGAAACACACGAGCATTCTCTTTTTCCTGGCAAGTCTTGCCCTCAAGAGAAGATATTTTATCAGAGAATTGGAAGCTTCTAACAAAACAGAAGCACACAAATATTTTCAGACACATCTTTATGGATACCATCACTTCTCATCAGAAAGACTGAGGGAAGTGTGAGAACAGAAAAATACCCTTTACATTGGGAATGGAACCCATCCCTACCATGGTATTCAGACATTCTTCATACAGAGCAAAAAATTAATCCACTGGAACAGGTACAGAAATGCCCTCTAGACATAGTTAAAGACTCATTTCTTGTGATGAAAGAATAGGAAGAAAACATGTGTATCACTAGAAGAAAGAGAGAAAATAGTCTGGAAGTCAAAATTGTAAACTATTAAACATAACTGTTAGGGGAAGAGAGGAAAATTCTCTGCCACGTATGATATAGCATAGGTTATAAGCTGTTTGGATAACACAGAAGAAATAAGAACGAATGCTGAGAAAAATGAATCAACTACCAGGTGAATAAGGCTTACCTGAGACTGAGCCTCAATATATAAAAGAGAAAGCTTCATATCCCCCACTATCAGCAAGCAAGGATGTTACAATAAGTAAAAGTGTGTTATCACCATATAAGAAAACAAAGCCATGAATATAAATTCCCTCTGAACAAAAGCAAACTATAAAGAAACCCTAAACTGGGGTATTAGAGGGAAGTATGAATACTGTATCACCCTCACCACAGCGTATCACTGGAGGACTTTGAAACCAGTGGTACTGCGATGATAATTTCATAAAAACCAAAGGAACAAAAATGACAACAATAATTTAAAATTTTAACTTGAGAATAAATTTGTCCCTATCACCCTATTATGGGCAGGAATGCACAAGCACAGGTGTATACATTTATGCACACACACACACACACACACACACACACACACACACACACGACCTGACATAATGAAACTGATATTGTTATTTTCAGGAGCAAGTTTACTTCTAGGAATATCCATTAAAAATCACAAGACAGAAGAAGAAGAAAAACAGAAAAAACCTTTGCAACACATTTGAAAAAGACAGAGTAATAAATAGACTCTGAATTGAGCAATATGGCAGAGTTTCAGCAAGGTATTTACAACAGCTATGAATATTGATATACATAAAGGCTGCTTCCAAGATTTAGCTAATATGAATTGTGCTACAGTAAGAAGTGGTATGTATATACCACTGTAATACGCACTTTGAGAAAGATACCTACAAAAAGAATAGCTGGGCCAAGTGAAATTTTTATTTTTAATTCTCTTTTTACTTTAAAAAGAATAAAAAATAATTTTAAAAACATTAGAAATGATACAGAATTTCAAAAAACAATAGGATAGAAATTCAGCAATGGTTGTTATATTGCATATTGTTGTCTGCAAAGTAGTTTAGCTTACCAGATATAAGCATATAAACTTGGTCAAAAAATTAAGCATTAATTGTTTCTTTCAATAAACCAATAGAAATTAGTAGTACAATTATCTTAGCTATCTTGTGATTTGTAGTACAATTATCCTATCTTGTGTGTGTGTGTGTGTGTGTGTGTGTGTGTGTGTGTATTTCTCCTCTTCTTTCTTTTCTTCTTTTCCCCATCCCAAGTATTCTTTTGACCAATTTCTCTTTCACAATATCTATTGTACCTTTCAGATTTTATTTACTCTTTCAGGTTCTTACACTTGGGACACAACATGATGTTTACACATGTGGGTCTAATTTATTTTGCTTATGAGTATGGTCTCTAGTTGCATCCATTCACCTATAAAAGTCTCGAGTTTATCTTTCTTTATAGCTGAGTAATACTTTATTGTATAAAAGTACCACATCCTTTTATCCATTTCCCAATTGATGGGCATTAGAGTGTTTGAGAAATTTTCATACTGATTTCCACAATAGTTACTCTAGCTTATATTGCCACCAACAATTTAAAAAGCGTTCCTGTTTCTTCACAGCTACACCAGCACTTGTTGAATGGATAAAGAAAATGTCATATTTATACATGATGGAATGTTGCTAGGTAGAAAGAAGGATAAATGTGCACTATTTGTAGTAAAATGGATAGACTTTGATAATGTTTAGTGAGATAAGTCAGATGCACACCTCTAAATACCTTATGGTTTGTCTTGTTTGAGTAATTTAAATTACAAATAAAGAGGAAAATAAAATATTGATAAAGAAAACAGAGAGATAGGTCATTTCTGAATAAAAAGGGGATCAAAAGTCTGAGAGTGGGAGATAGAGGAGGAAAAGAAGGAGATTTAAGAAGATTTAGACATGTACAAACAATTCTAAGTGAATGTAATCATTCTATGCAGGTGACATATGAAAGTGGGGAAAGGGATCTACAGATGGTGGGAGGAAGATGGGTGTGGAAAGAAAAGGAAATTAAAAAAAATAAAATCAAGATACTTTGGTATATTTACCCACTCCCTCAGTTGAATGTACACATCATGTACTCCAAACATATATGAATAAAACAAATAGTAAAAGTAAAAATAAAGGAAAAACTATGACAAATACATTAAAACATTTAGTGGAAAAGATAGACAACATGTGGGAAGAGAGAAGTATTTGTCAGGAAGACAAATTTGTAAGAAGAGATTAAATGGAAATGGCAGACTCAGAATCATAATATCAGCAATGAGTAATTAATTTGACTATTTTAAAAGTAAATGTGAAGATATGTCAATTAAAATTATCCAAACAGAACCACAAAGACACAAATACTGGAAAAAATATCAAAAACACATGAGACAACAACCAAAAAACTAACAACCCTTAATTAAATCCAAGAGGAAAAACATAGTAATTAATATGATAATTGGACTGAAAATAAGTACAGATACAAATGTTCTGATATTGTTAGAAGAAAAGAGAAACAACAGAGGAATAAAGAATGTATAGGACTAATGGAAGCAGACTCCAGTAGAGCAGAGAAAAATATTGGCGCAATCACATCACAGTAAATGTAAATGGTTTAACATTACAACTAACATCAAAAGTCGCCAGATTGGACAAGAAATTCAACTCGTGATGTATCATGCATATAAACAATTCATGCCAGGTGTGGTGGCACTCACCTATAATGCTAGCACTCAGGAGGTTGAGGCAGGAGGAGCGCTGTGAGCGTAGGCCAGTCTGGGCTACAAAGTGAGGTCAAGGCCAGCCTGAACTCCTGTCTCAAAAAGACAAAAAAAATTTCACTTTAGAGTAAAGGAGGTAGTATTAGATAAAATATATATAAAAATGAGAAGTTCAGAATACAATCCCTTTGTACAAGCAATGACAACACTAAGCAAAACTGTCAGAAATTTTCCTTATGTCTGGGTATTAACCAAATATTTACAGTAAGTGGGGAATGCTTATTCAAGACAAACTTAGTAAACTCAGTAAAATATGAAATGTTTTAACTCACCTTTTCCCCCTTTTTTTACTTTAGCAGTTTTTATGAAAGTAAGAGCCCCTTTTCTCAGTAGTGGAGAAGGCAGAATAAACTTAATGGGCAAATAATTGTAATTATTGTAGTCTTCATTTAAACAATTCTTCCTTGGAAGAGTAACTCAAAAGTCAGGCTAATATTTCACCTTATGTATAATTAAATCAAAACTTAATCTGCTTCCAAAGGCATTTTTCAAAAACACTTATTAAATAATGTTTTAGTTTATAATGAATGAGGTGACAGATAACACTTTTGCTAAATAAGGGATTAACTAAAATATTTGAGTAAATTGATAGCCCCTGAAATGTTCATATGGATTTTAAGATGCTCCATTTTAGGAACGTTAAAAGTTCCTATGTAGGTCCAGAGGAGTTTTCTCATCAAGGATGATCTGAACAACCCCTACTGAGAGCCACTGGTTATCACTTCAGGTCTGCACATGAGAAAAATAAAGACCTAGACAAAGATGTTACGTTTACCTGAGTACATAATAAAGCCTTATCAGCACACACTGGCAACTGCTCTGCAAAGACTGGAAGCCATTGTTTTTTATTCCAGGTGGCTCAAAAACATCTGTCCAGTCATTAGTTGATGATAAAGCTAATGGTTGAGACTTTGGTTCCTTCAAACAATGAAGAATACAGTCTTTACAAAATTAGTTCAGCAAAAAAACAAAAAACTACTTTAAGGAGCAGCAACAAGGAAGCAAATAATAATAATAATAATAATAATAATAATTAATAATAATAATAATGATAGTAGAAAGAATGCCTAGTTTCCAGAATTGTCACAATATTTATAATTACAGTTTTCAATAAAAAATTAAGAAATATGGAAAGTAACAAGAAAGTAGGCCCAGGATAAGGGAATCATCTCTAGGAACTATTTCAACAAGAAAAAAATACTGCAATTACTAAACTTACAATTTAAAGCAGATATTTAAATATGCCTAAAATGCCTAGAATATTCTATCTAAAGAAGTGACAAACCGGCAGCCAACATTAGATTAAATAGAGAAAAATGAAAGCTTTCACTCTAAAATAAGAAACAAAACAAGAATGTACATTATAACCACTCCTAGTCAATGTAGTTCTGAAAACATTAGCTGGAGAAATTAGACAAAAGAAATAAAAGGGATAAAGATAGGAAGGGAAAATCTTAAATTATTATTATTTGCAAATAACATGATACTCTACATAGAAGATCCAAAAAATTCCACCAAAAGATTTCCACATCTAATGACCAAATTTAGTTGTGGAGCTGGATACAAAGTCAACGTTTAAAACTCGATAGGAATCCTATACACACATGTCAAACTTACCAAGAAAGAAATTAGGGAAACCATGCTTTTCACAAAGCCCTCAAAAAAGAAAAGAAGAAGAAGTAAAGAAATACCTAAGACTCAACATAATGAACTAAAATATTCACACAATACTCTGAAAAAGGAGAACAAAGAGTGTATCAGAAAATGGAAATATATCATTTTCTTTTGGTAGGAAGAACCAACATAGTAAAAACAGACATACTCCCAAAATTGTTACACAGATTTAATATGAGTTCAATCAAAATGCCAATAACATATCTCACAGAACTAGAGAAAACGTTACTAAAATCCATTTGGACCCAGAGGAGACCTACAATGGCAAAAACAATTCTGAGCAAGAAAAGCAAGGCAGGAGGCACCGTAATCCCTGACTTCAAATTATACCACAAAACTACTGTGATGAAAACAGTATGTTACTTACAAAGAAAGAAACAACAACAACAAAAAGACTTGAGGATGAATAGAACATGTTAGAAAATGCAGAATCAACTCCAAAACCACTTAGCTATCTTATCCTTGACAAAGAAGCCAAACATGCTCACTGAGAGAAAAATAGCCTCTTTAATAATGGTGGTGGAAAAACTGGCTCTCTACATGCTGAAGATTAAAACCGGACCCATGTCTCTCAACATGCACTAAAATAAAATTAAAATGGATCAAAGATCTAAATATTACAAAAGAAACACTAAATCTACTGGAAGAGAGAATAGTTCAAAATTTTGAAGACGTTATGGTTAGAGCAGGCACAGACTTCGAGACCAAAATTCCAAATGCACAGGAACTATTATAAAGAATCAAGAATTTGGATGTCATCTTATTAAAAAGATTCTGCACAGCAAAAGAAATCAACAGAGTAAAGTGACAACCCACAGAATTAGAAGAACATTTTGCCAGCTGTTCCTCAAACAAAAGACTGAAATATGTTTGATATCATTTCTCATTCAAGAGATACAAATTAAAACAATGCTGAGATTCCACCTCTAGAAAGAATGCCTATTATCAAGAAATCAACTAATAACAAATGCTGGCAGGGTTGTGGGGCAAAATGAACCCTACTTAACTGTTGGTGGGAGTGCAGACTGGTGAACTATTGTGGAAATCAGTGTGGAGATTCCTCAAAAATCTGAGACTAAAGGTTCCATGTGATACAGATATTCTCCTTCTTGGTATCTTACAGAAAGACTTAAAAGCAGACCACAGTGACATATACACACCCATGTTCATAGCAGCACAGTTTATCATAGCGAAATCTTGGAAAAACCCAGATGCTGGTCAACTGATGATTGGATAAAGAAGATGTGGGTTTTTTTTATGCAATGGAGTACTACTCAGCCATGAAGAAGCATAAATTGGAGCCATTTCCAGGTAAATGGGTGGACCTTGAAACCATACTCTTAAGTGAGCTACATAGGCTATACATGTGTCAATATTGCACTGTTTCTCTAAAAGTGGAAATAAAGACCAAAAAGTGTAATAGATATCGTGAAACAGGAAGAAAATGTTCAAATGGATAGGGACACAAGGGGGAAGAGTGGGGAAAGAAGAAAAGGAAAAGAACAAAAATGAGAAAAGAAGATAAAATGGAAACAAAACTTTTGTAAATAAGAAGGGGAAGAGGGCAAAAGGGGAAGAAGGGAGGGGAGAGGAATGGGGAAAAGGTAAGACTCAAGGTTTATCATGCAAGGTACAAATTCCATACAATGAATGTGATCATTATGTATATCTAAACTATACCAACAAACTTCATTAATAATAAAAACTAAATAAATTATATAAATAGTGTTTCATCAAACCAAGAATATGAATAAAAGTAGAAAAAATATAAAGAGGAACAAAATAAGAGATTTGAAGGTATAGAGGGTAATGACTAATGTTTTCTTTTCTAGCTTCCATTTGGGAAATTCAAAACAATAATTCAGCAGCAGATTTGAGCAAGTAGAAGAAGGAAGCATTCAGTTTGGAGATAGGTCTAATAAAATTATACTCCAGAGAGTAAAAATATGCTGAAGGTGAACAGTGCCTCAAAGACTTTCATAGGATATCATTAAACATATCAACATACAATTTAAAACGGAAAGATGAAAAGGTGTAAAACAAATTTCCCAAACTCCCAAATTTGCTAAAAAGTATAGACATTGCCTGTACATTTAGCAAGCTAATATCAGCAGCACAGATAAAGGAATATGCACTACCAAAGAAAATTTATAACACAAATCCATAATAGTTTTAATACATAAAATCAAGTAATGTAGTACACCATGTTAGTAGATCAAAAGAAAAAATGATAGTTTTAACTAATATACTTAACAAAAATCCAGTATAAGCTTATAACAAAAAATAATCAATGCACTTATATTAGATGAAACTTGCTCAATTTGATAGATGATATCTTCAAAACTCCACAATTGAGTTTATGATTTATGGAAAACTATTGAAAGCTTTCCAGCTAATAACAGAAATAAGACAAAGAAATGTCTTTTTGCCACCTCTATAGAGTATTATTTTAGACCTTCCAGCCATGGTACCAAGACAAGAAAATCAAGTATGTTATCCGGATAGCAATGGAGGCAGCAAAACTATCTGCCATGACCGATTATATAACCCTAACAAATGCGAACATAGATACACACAACACATTTTATATGTAGTTATTAGAACATGAATATTTGTCCTTTGCAGTGTAGGTTAGAATTGTTTTTTACTTTGTTCTCTTTTTTAAAGAGATTCACATCTAAAAGTTTACTTTAAGTCTCAGAGGAGACATTGGACTTGGACTTTTCAACAGTGTTTGAATTGTTAGGACTCTGGCCACTTTTAAGAAGGACTAATCAGATGTTAGATAAAGAAATGCGCATGAGACTTCCAGGGGCATTGGTGGAATGATATGGTTGATATCTAGATGTCCCACTAAAACCTCTTCAGGAAAGCCAGCATGATGAGCTCCTCCAAAAACCAAAATCTCTTTACAGCTTCTACCAGCTCCCAACAGCCTTTCCCAGTTCCTAACAGCCTAACTTCTTCTCCAGTCCTGCCTCTTTTGCTGCTGACAACAGTCCCCAGCTGGGCCTCCCACTCCCAGAACCATGCTTACTCAGTTCAGCTGGGTGTTAAAAGCTGACCAACAATTGTCAATCTACCACAACTGTTACTGTCTGTCCTGCTTTAGAGTCAGCTGACTATGGATGGAAATATGAGCCAAAATAAACCTCTCTTCCTTTAAATTGTGGGTGTTGGGTATTTTTTCCCAGCAAGGAAAGTGACACAATATACTTGTTGATATGTATGTATTTTTAAATATTTATTCTAGGTCAGATAGTTTTTCTGAGCTTCTCATCTATATATCAAGCTGTCTGTTTTTAATTTGCATAATCTGCATATAATTAAAATTCATCAAGCATGGTGTAGTGGTGCACATCTGTAATCCCAGCATGCAGGAGGCTGAGGCAGGAGGATCATTGTGAGTTGGAGGCCAGCCGGGGCTACATAGTGAGTTCAAGATCAGCCTGAACCAAATAGTGAGACCCTGCTTCAAAAAGACAAAAAGAAAAACTGATAATATTCAAACAGAAATCATTATTTTTGTCCCCTCTGCCTCAAATTTGCTTCCCATTCTTTTGTTTCTGATCACCATAAGGTCATTTTTTCAAATCAGATGTCTGGGTACTATATTCTTTTCTCTTTTCACTCTTTCCTTACATTTAAACAGAACCAATCTGTATCAGACAAAGAGATGAAAAATATTTGAGAAAGAAGGAAGAAAGGAAGGAAGGAAGGAAGGGATGGGAAGGGATGGGAAG